>NC_081569.1:61200035-61319889 GCF_022355385.1 Mustela nigripes | reverse complement strand
GAGCCCGATGTGGGGCTCGATGTGGGGCTCGATCCCAGGACCCTGGGATCCTGACCTGAGCCGAAAGCAGAGGCTTTAACCCACTGAGCCACCCAGGCGCCCCCTGACCTGGGTCACTTTTAATGCTATTTGCACTACAACCAACAGAATTTCTATTTGAGCACAGAATATAAGATTTTATTAGCTTTGGGCTAATACCTAAAAAAATTATGGTATATTGTAATTTTATTGCCTGGTGCATATCCAAGGTAATTCAAGAAAAAGCTGAAATTCCAATGACTACCCATTTCATCAAATTACTTACCCAAAAAGGAAGGATGAACAACATCTGCTGTATCTTTTTCTAGTCTTAAAAGTTCAATTTCCAAGTTTTTCTACATTGAGAAGAAAAATAATATTGAGTTCATGTAGAATGTTGCCTGAAGGCTTAAACTTTAGTAAAAAAGGCATAGTCTTTAACCCATGAATATGGGGGGGGTACGCAGGGAGAGGAGGATTTGCTATGAGCCCAGGGAATTTACTGAAGATTTTCATTTTGGTGTTGAAGCTGTACTGCTGCTACTGCTACTACTACTAACTATTACTATGACTGTTACTACAAAGAAGTAAACACTTACCCAGTTATGTGCTAGACAATGTTCCAAGTGTAAGAGAACTACTGCTGGAATCAATTAATTTTTTTTTCCTGTACTAGAAACAGAAAGTACAAAGTCCAGGGGCACCTGAGTGGCTCAGAGGGTTAAAGCCTCTGCCTTCGGCTCGGGTCATAATCCCAGGGTTCTGGGATTGAGCCCCACATCGGGCTCTCTCCTTGGTGGGGAGCCTGCTTCCTCCTCTCTCTCTCTGCCTCTCTGCCTACTTGTGATCTCTCTCTGTCGAATAAATAAATAAAATCTTAAAAAAAAAAAAAAAAGAAAGTACAAAGTCCAATATAATATACCTGGTAGATTTCAGCTTGAATATCTGTGATCTGCTGTAGTCTGGAGAAGTTTGCAAAGTAGGAAGCTGATTTCTTGGATATATTTAACATCTCCTATTGGTAAATGAACAGAAAGTAGCAGTGTGTCACAAAGTTTCTGTGCGCATTTGAATAGCACCCCCATAGGCTTAAAACATGAGGATTTATTTATTTATTTACCTACTTACTTACTTATTTTTAAGATCTTATTTTTTTTTTTTAAAGATTTTATTTATTTATTTGACAGAGAGAGATCACAAGTAGGCAGAGAGGCAGGCAGAGAGAGAGGAAGGGAAGCAGGCTCCCTGCTGAGCAGAGAGCCCGATGCGGGACTCGATCCCAGTACCCCGAGATCATGACCTGAGCCGAAGGCAGCGGCTTAACCCACTGAGCCACCCAGGCGCCCTTAAGATCTTATTTATTTGACACACAGAGACAGCGAGAAAGGAAATATAAGCAGGGAGAGTGGAGAAGGAGAAGGCAGCTTCCTGCAGAGCAGGAATTATGGTATCCAGGGTGTCCAGCACGGGGCTCGATCCCACAACCCTGGGTTCAAGACCTGAGCCAAAGGCAGACATTTAAGGACTGAGCCACCCACGTGCCCCAAACATGAGGATTTATTACGTCCAACACAGCCTTTGAAAAATGAAGTACAGGGGCGCCTGGGTGGCTCAGTGGTTTAAGCCGCTGCCTTCGGCTCAGGTCAAGATCTCAGGGTCCTGGGATCGGGTCCCGCATCGGGCTCTCTGCTCGGCGGGGAGCCTGCTTCCCTCTCTCTCTCTGCCTGCCTCTCCATCTACTTGTGATTTCTCTCTGTCAAATAAATAAATAAAATCTTTAAAAAAAAAAAAAAGAAAAGAAAAATGAAGTACAGAGAGTAACAGTAGCAATGTATATTCCTCTTTTTAAAATACTCACTATCTGCGCAGCCAAGTAGCTAAGTGGGTTAAGCGTCAGGCAGGCTCTAGGTTTTGCCTCAGGTAGTGATCTTGGGGTTCTAAGACTGAGCCCCACATTATGTTCTGTGCTCAGTGTACAGTCTGCCTGGGATTCTTTCCCTCTTCCTCTCCCTCCTCTCTGCACCTCAGTCTGTGCCTGCTCTCTCATACCAAATAAATAAATATACTTTTTTTTTTAAAAGATTTTATTTATTTAGGGGCGCCTGGGTGGCTCAGTGGGTTAAAGCCTCTGCCTTCGGCTTAGGTCATGATCTCAGGATTCTGGGATCGAGCCTCGCATCGGGCTCTCTGCTCAGCAGCCAGCCTGCTTCCCTCTCTCTCTCTGCCTACTTGTGATCTGTCTCTCTGTCAAATAAATAAAATCTTTAAAGAAAAAATTTTAAAATTTATTTATTTATTTATTTGAGAGAGAGCAGGGAGCCCAACAGGGGGCTTGATCCCAGGACACTGAGATCATGACCCCAGCTGAAGGCAGATGCTTAACTGAATGAGCCACCCAGGTGCTCCTAAATAAATCTTAAAAAAAAAAAAAAAAAGAGTAAAAGAAAGAAAGAATTATGTTCTTTAAAACAAAAGGCACTAAATAAGGACGCCTGGGTGGCTCAGTTGGTTAAGCAGCTGCCTTCAGCCCAAGTCATGATCCCAGCGTCCTGGGATCCAGTCCCACATCGGGCTCCTTGCTTGGCAGGGAGCCTGCTTCTCCCTATGCCTCTACCTGTCACTCTGTCTGCCTGTGCTCGCTCTCGCTCCTCTCTCTCTAACAAATAAATTTTAAAAATCTTTAAAAAAAAAAGGCACTAAATATTCACTATCACAAATCTTTTGGCCAAATATTTAAAAAATAAGAAAACAAACAAGACTCAATCACTTTGTCCTATTTCCTCAAGTACTATGCACAATACAACTGCATTAGTAACAGCTGATAAGGTTAAGAAGGATGAGCTTGAGGTTGATGGAGAATTGCCTCTACACAAATCAACAAAACCTAGCCTCTGACCTTCCTGGGGCTAAAGTCAAATATTTTCTCACCATGGAATCATTTATCTGATTCATTAAATGACCTCTATTGGCTATAATTCATTTATACTGTCTCTTTTCACATACTCATTCTCTTAAAGGAATGTTTTGTCCAGGTGGAATTATTCTTCTAAAAAGCTTACTCCCTCCTTTTATGCTTTAATTCTATGCAAAATACTGCTTGCATATATTGCCTCCTTAAATTGCAGGTTACTTCAGAATAAGAATATTGTTCATCCCCTGGCTTCATCCATGAATTTCTGTATCCTCTTCTTCTTTTCAAGAATATTAGCACATTTAGAGATCTTTAGAGATCTTATGGGAAAAAGGGTGAGAGAGGATAGTCTATGAACTAAATGCAGCCCACTGCCGATTTCTGTACAGCCCATAAGCTAAGAATGTTTTTTTTAATTTTTTAAAGCTGGGAGAAAAAAATAAAAACATGAAATTGAAATTTCAGGATCCAGAATAAACTCAACTGCACCCATTCATTTACTTATTACCTCTGGCTTCTTTCACACTACACTAGACAAGATACAACCATATTGACCTAAAAGCCTCAGATACTTACCCTCTGGTCCTTAATAGCAAAAATTTGCTGACCAATGACAACAGATTTTATAGGCATTCATTGAGTTAGGCTGTAGAAGACTAAAGGATGGATTGGAAGGAAAAGCTTTCTAGTACTAACATATATGTGGAAAGAAGGGGAAGAAGAATCTGAATATGTAGTTTCCTACATAAGTGTAGAAGATCTTGATGGCTATGACAAGCAATTATAATGCAGGAAATTTGAGTAATTCAAGGCTTCATGGTAAAGAAGTAACATGATGATATATAATATATATCTTAGAAATTTAAATGGGGATGGTATGGAAAATAAAAGTAATTAGGCTGGGGGGCAGTAAGGAATAGGGAGTGACTAATGAATATGGGGGTTTTCACTGGGGTTGATTAAAAAAAATGTTATGAAAATAGTTGCACAACACTGTGACTGTACTTCATGCCACTGAATTGTACACTTTAAGAATGGTTAACATGGTAAGTTTTATGAGTATTTCACCACCAAAAAACCCACGACTGAGGCACCTGGGTGGCTCAGTCAGTTAAGCATCTACCTTGGGATCCAGCCCTACATTGGACTGAACCTCCCATCAGGGTCCCTGCTCAACAGGGAGTCTGCTTCTTCCTCTGCTCCTCACCCTGCTCATGTTCTCTCTCTCTCTCTCCCACTCTTGTCTCTCAAATAAATAATAAAATCTATTTTAAAAAGGGCAAATCCTGGCTGATATGGGGTACCAGGGATAAAGTCAAGTCAATAGATATTCCATTAAATGACGAAGATAACACAAGTTATTTTACTGATGGCAAAATCGAGGTTTGGGAGAGCAAAGCACGAGTTTAACTTCATTCTATAAATATGTATCATGGCTGAAATGAGGATGAATCTAATCTACTGAATTCCCATCATATCAGCATAACTCTTTTACTCTTCTTTCTGCTCTTAGGCAGAAGATCAATGAAAAGTAAAACATCTCCCATTCCTCATCGTAACTTACTTGTAGTCTGGTATCTCTTCATCCCTCCCTGCGTATATGCTAATCTTAACTGAACACATGCAAACGAGTAAACTGTTAGGTTCAACAGCATGGTAATGGAGCTTAGCCAAGAACATGTAAGAGAAACCAATGGAAAAGTGAGAACATTCAAGGGAAAGACAAAAGGAGAGGAAATAAAGAGTAGCCAAATTTCTCTAATTCTAACATTTGAGGATTGTGACTTAACCTTGTATCTTAAAAAAAGGAAAAAAAAAGGCAAGGATTGGGAACTACAGAAGAGTTTTTACTGTTGTACTGTTTTACTGTTGTACTGCCAATATATATTATACACTTTATATGCCAGTAGGGTAAAGGGACACCCAATATGAAAGGATCCTGATAAAGGGAGTCTGTTTAAGGTATTTCTGTTCATTCTGTTGCTAGGCACAAGAAGATGAAATCTAAGACTTTTATGTATAATATAAAAATCCTGATAATACTGTGTACAAAGTACATATATGTATAAACTTGTGTTTGGGGGGCATCCTTTCTTCTTTTTTGTCCTTTCTACTTCATACTGAATTCTACCTAAGGGACATTAAAAGGGAGGCAGTATAGCAGAGAAATTAAAAGCAGAGGCTTTTTTTTTTTTTTTTCTTTTAAAGATTTTATTTATTTATTTGTAAGAGAGAGAGAGTGAGAGCGAGCACAGGCAGACAGAGTGGAAGGCAGAGTCAGAGGGAGAAGCAGGCTCCCTGCGGAGCAAGGAGCCCGATGTGGGACTTGATCCCAGGACGCTGGGATCATGACCTGAGCCGAAGGCAGCTGCTTAACCAACTGAGCCACCCAGGCGTCCCAAAAGCAGAGGCTTTAAAGTGGGGGAGGGCAGAGGTGGGCAGGACACACTGAGAAAATAATATATATATAAATGTATATATTTATACAGAATTTATATAGAAAATTTATATATATAAATGTATAAACATACATATAAATAATGTCTACATATATCTCTATATAGTGTATGTGTATGTATTCAATCGACCTACCATAACTCACTAAAGCTTGCCAGAAAAATAGCTAGGATGTAAGGCCACTAAAGTAGTCCTAGGGCATAAACGAAAACAAATACCCCATTTATCCCACAGAGAGTTAGCTATACTTTCTTCCACTAAATCATTCCCCAATGGATAGATCAAAACAAAACACAAACAAGTTATGTTTTCTGGAAGAGTTGCATCGTTATCACAATTTCAAGCATCACTTGATTTTTTTAATGTACATGGGATGATGTGCACTTAAGGGATAGGCTAAAGAGATCATATAACATCGTTTTGAAAGAACCAATGCTAAATCCTCCTAATAAAAATAGGTCTTGGGGCGCCTGGGTGGCTCAGTGGGTTAAGCCGCTGCCTTCAGCTCAGAGTCCCGAATCGGGCTCTCTGCTCAGCAGGGAGCCTGCTTCCTCCTCTCTCTCTCTGCCTGCCTCTCTGCCTACTTGTAATCTCTCTGTCAAATAAATAAATAAAATCTTTAAAAAAAATAGGTCTTCATATGTAAAGTTTGCTTAAAGTAAAATCATACTACAAATCTGTAAGGTTTCCTCATTGGGACTAGTTGTGTAGTAAGATTGTAAAATGGTCTTAAACAGATTTTTACCTGTAGGCAAAACAGGTAACTGTCCAGTTAGTGCTACTTAAAGGACACTAGACAATGCTCTTCACAACAACTTCTACCCCAACAAATACCTGACTTATCAATGTCAAAATTCTCTTAGGTGTTTATTTCTTCTACCAATACACTCTAGAGGGTAAGTCCCAAATGTCTTACAGTATGTTTGCCAAATTACTTTGTTACAGAACTAAACAATGTGAGACTACCAGGCGATTTGGTAGGAAGAAAACAGGAGGTAAGAGAAGGTGAGAACTGGTGGAGTTTTGTAGTTATGTTCTGCCTACTTTCCAATGCATTTATTTGTACCCCCTCCCACCCCCAATCCTTAAGATCTGGTTACTAGAACCTCCGTTAATCTACAGGAATTCTTCATCAGAAGTTTAAACTTTTTCAAGATAGTGTCATAGTATCACCTATCACAGTTCATCCCAGAGATGATACAATGTGTCAGAAAAGGGAGAGCACTGTGATCTGTTTCACTGGTTGAGTGACCTTGGGTAAATTTCTTGCTCTTCTTACGCCTTAGTTTCTTCATTAACGAAACAAAACGAAACAAAAAAACCTTTATGGGGGGGGGGGGAGAGAACGCCCATGCGCGAGCGAGGACGGACAGAAGGAGAAAATCATGAAGTAGACTTCCTGCTGAGCGCGGAGCCCCACATGGGACTCCATCCCCAGGCCCTCGGCCGAAATCAAGAGTCAAGAGTCTGAGGCTTAACCAATGGAGTCACCGAGGCGCCCCTTTACATTCTTCATCTTAAAAATTAGTGTACAGTAGGGGCGCCTGGGTGGCTCAGTGGGTTAATCCTCTGCCTTCGGCTTGGGTCATGATCTCAGGGTCCTGGGATGGAGCCCCACATCTGGCTCTCTGCTCGGCAGGGGGTCTGCTTCCTCCTCTCTGCCTCCTCTCTGCCTACTTGTGATCTCTGTCTGTCAAATAAATAAATAAAATCTTTAAAAAAAATTAGTGTACAGTAGGGGCGTTTGAGTGGCTCCGTCCGTTAAGCCTCCCACTCCTGATTTCGGATCAGGTCTTAATGTCAAGGTCGTGGTATGCAGCCCCAACCTCCTGCTCAGCTGAGCAAGGAATTGGCTTGAGATTCTTTCCCTCTGCCCCTCACCACCCTCTTTCTCTCTTTTATCAATCTATCTATCTTTTAAAAAACAAGAGTAAGGTACAATTCTCTAATGACTCTTCTAAATATCTTCCATCATGTTCATACAGCTAATTTCTGCGGATGATTTTACCTTTCTACTTTTCTATTTCCTTTTTAGTGAAAACCCTCAACTTGCTCGTTATCTCAAAATTTCTTTCCCTCAATCTCACTTTCCCCATTCCCTTGTCACTTCTGCCACTTGGATTCCATTATTCCTGCGTATCTTTAATTTCTTCCTCTATTGGCTCCTTTCACTTTGGCATATTAACATGTTCTTCTTGCGGAACCTAAAACTACAACTAAAAAGCTGGGACTAATGTGCCTCTTCTCTGATAATTACTCCCCTCCTGCATTCACCTTCCAAGGTCTTCCTGGTACTTCTCAACATTTTTAAAATGTTTCTTTCTTTCTTTCTTTCTTTCTTTCTTTCTTTCTTTTTTTTGCCTTTAAAGTTGTGTGCTTTTCCTGAAGCTCTCCTGTACCCAGCATCTCCCGCCCCAAATATGTTTCAATACCTCAAACAAGCGTTTGGAAGCGTTTAACACTTAATCGTATTTCCTAACCCCGGCACCCATTACTATACAGAGGCGCTATCACTGGGTGAGAAAAAGCAGGAGAAGACTGATCTTTATTATCCCTCAAGAACTGACCGAGGAGGTCATGATCTCAGAGTCCTGGGATCGAGCCCCACGTCTGGCTCTCTGCTCAGCGGGGAGCCTGCTTCCCCCTCTCTCTGCCTGCTTCCTCCTCTCTCTGCCTGCTTCTCTGCCTACTTGTGATCTCTCTCTCTCTGTGGAATAAATAAAAATCTTTTTTTTTTAAAGATTTTATTTATTTATTTGACAGACAGAGATCACAAGTAGGCAGAGAGGCAGGCAGAGAGAGAGAGAAAGAGGGAAGCAGGCTTCCCGCAGAGCACAGAGCCCGATGCGGGGCTCGATCCCAGGACCCTGAGATCATGACCCGAGCCGAAGGCAGCAGCCCAAACCACTGAGCCACCCAGGCGCCCCATAAATAAAAATCTTTAAAAAAAAAAAAAAAAAAAAAAAAGAGAGAGAGAAAGAACTGACCGAGGATAACTCGCCCGCGGACACTTGAAACATCCTCTGCTCGGAGCCCCGCTTTCGCACAACCACTACAGAACCGTCACTACTGTTGCCTGGAAGGGCCTCCATTGGCCTCTACTCCACCACAGCCCCCACCCAGCACCCTCACACATAGGCCCGCCGCCCAGCACCACCACCTCACAGCCATCTTCTGTCTCCACCGCCGGCACCCCCTTAATGACGCCATCGCCGTCCACGCACCTGAGTGACCACCTCTGAAGCAACTAAATGGCCCAGCAGTAGCCCGGCAGCACTCGGAGCGGACGCGGCATCCCAAGGGTTCGCAGCAGCCATGGCTGGGACCCACCTCCCCGGCTCCCGCGATGAGTGAGTGGAACGCAGAGCGACCGCGCGGCGCGGATCGATGACGTCACCGGGCGTTTCCGCCCGGGTGGAAGCCCGGGGAGCTCATCCCGGGCAAGCGCGGGCCGCGGGTCTTCCCTTGCTGAGCCGGCTGTGAGCTGAGGGGTAGGAGACGAGTCCCGCGCTCCCTGATCATTTGTAGGCTTTAGCGGCATCAGGCCTCAGAACAGCTGTAAAACTTGTTGGGCGTGGTGGTCGGGCTGTTCTTCCCTTTCTTCCTTGCCACTTTTAGTTGGTCCCCAAGATCTAGGAGTCGGCAGGAGGTGACAGCTTGGCCAAAAGACCCAGCCGAGAAGCGGATGGGGTGGCTGGGTGCCTGGACTGAGCGGTGACAGCTGCGCTTCCTTCCTGCAGGCACCTGAGCCGCGGTCCTAGGATGGGAAACAGTGCCCTCCGCGCTCATGTGGAAACCGCGCAGAAAACTGGTGTCTTTCAGCTTAAGGACCGTGGACTGACCGAGGTGAGACTGGGAGGGGACGGACCAGGGAAATTAAAGGGAGAGGGACTGCGGGGGTGGCGAAGTTAATCGGTGAGGGATTCTTCGCGCTGTGAACCCCTTTCTCCAGTTCCCCTCAGAGCTGCAGAAGCTGACCAGCAATCTAAGGACCATCGACTTGTCCAACAACAAGATCGAGAGCCTACCGCCTATGATTATAGGGAAGTTCACTGTGCTGAAGAGCCTCTCCTTGAACAACAACAAACTGAGTACGGCTTTTGCGCCTGGGAAGCATTTGCTAGTGATCAGCTGTTAAGAAGGGTGGTTTTCTCTTACAAGCTGATTTTTGTTGTTATGAAACCGCTCTGAGAGCTCAAGACACAGAGTGCTTGAAGCGATCTCGTAATTACATCTACACGCCTCCTCTGGTGTGTAATGATTGGTACTGGCTTAATTTGGACTTGAAAGGGAAGACCATCTTTGGGATGTAATGTAAACAGAGCTAATTTTGCAAATTTAAAAAAGGGGATGGAGTGGGAAGGGGGAGCCTAACAAATCCCACAAAATTGCTGTCGGATTCTGCAGAGGTCCTTTTATAAAAGGAGCCCAATATATACATAAATGCTTTCCTGTATTTTGATGGCACCCTCACTTTCTGAAGACTATGTTGGTAAAATGCAATACTTAAAAATGGCACAAAATGTTGGAATTTAATTGATTTTTATTGATAGGAGGCATATAAGGTGGCCATGTAGTTTTTCTAGACTTTGTCTAAAGTGTGTCTCAGCTGTATCATTTAGGTTTTTAATTTTTTTTCTTTGCCAGCTGTTCTTCCTGAGGAGTTATGCAATCTGAAAAAATTAGAGATGCTAAGCCTGAACAACAACCACTTGAGAGAGCTACCATCTACCTTTGGGCAACTGGCAGCCCTCAAGACCCTGAGCCTCTCTGGGAATCAGCTTCGAGCACTACCACCACAACTCTGTAGCCTCCGGCACTTGGATGTGGTGGATCTCTCCAAGAATCAGATTCGGAGCATACCTGACATAGTAGGGGAGCTTCAGGTCATCGAACTCAATCTCAACCAGAACCAGGTCTAGAGCTTAAGGGTTTTTTCTTACATCATGTGGGTTTACAGTCTTCTGTAATCCGTTCTTCTCTAAACTGTAGTCATGGAGCTGGGTATCAGAGGCTAGATGAGCAGTAAAGTCAATGGGCTGGACTATTTCAAAGCTCAAAGTGCTATAGAATTAGTTGAGACACTGTGTGTGTGTTGCATAGGTGTTTTCAGGAGAGTGGGATGGGTAATGGGGTAGGATAATTTCAAAAGTTAAACTATATCACAAATCTTGAAGAATTCAGAGCCTCTTCAAATATGCCTCTAATCATCTTGCAGGGAGCTATGTCAGGTAGAGTGGGAAAGAGGCTTTTTTTTTTTAAGATTTTATTTATTTGACTGAGATCACAAGTAGGCAGAGAGGCAGGCAGAGAGAGAAGAGGGGAGACAGGCTCCCTGCTGAGCAGAGAGCCCAATGCGGGGCTCCATCCCTGGACCCTGGGATCATGACCCAAGTTGAAGGCAGAGGCTTTAACCCACTGAGCCACCCAGGCGCCCCTGGAAAAGAGGCTTTAACTCATAAGTTCTTGGAGTTGGACAAGACAGATAATTCATTGTCCCTTTATTGACCTCTTTCTCAAGCATGTCCTGATTTTACTGAAAATTCATAACTGACAGGCTTTCTGGCCCATTTCATTGTTGGATAGCTTTAATTGAAATAATTGAAATTGGTTTCCATTACTTTGGAAGCTCTTTGGTTAATAAGTATCTGGAGAAATAATCCTTGGTCAAGATGTAAGGCTTAAATGATGAAACATTAAACATAGTGAGACTAAGTGGCCTTTTTACTGCATACAATTCTAGATTTGCATAGTCCAATACAACAACCACACATGGGTGTTCAAATTTGGATTTAAATGTGCTATGGTGAGAGCTGTGAAGTGTGTAAACCTGGTGATTCACAGACCCCTGGGGCTAAAAATACATTATATGTTTATAAAAAAATAAAAAATTAAAAAAAATTAGATTTAAAAATTAAGATCCATTTTTGCCACTAGCTATATTTCAAGTGCTCAAAAGCTGTATGTGGCAACCATATTGAACCACAAAGATAAACATTTCAATCACCCCATTCACCTACGCTGCTGCCCTATTATCACTGGTTCTGATTTTAGTGTGCACCACGTTAACCAGAAGAGCTTGTGAAGACATCACTGGGTCCCCACCCTCCACATTTGTGATTCATTAGGTCTGGAGTAGGGTCCGAGAATTTACATTTTTAAAAAAGACTTTTATTGGGAATCTTGGGTGGCTCAGTTTGTTAAGTGTCAGCCTTTGGCTCAGGTGATGATCCCCGCATCCTGGGATTGAGTCCCAAATTAGGCTCTTTGCTCAGCAGGGAGCCTGCTTCTCCCTCAGCCTGACCGTTCTCCTGTGAACATGTGCACTCTGACAAAATCTTTAAAACAATTATTTTTATTATTTTAGAGAACACACGTGCATGTGCACACACAAGCAAGGGGGAGGGGCTGAGGGAGAGAATCTCAAGAAGACTCCCAAATGAATGTGGAGTCCAACATGGGGCTCCTAAGATCATGACTTGAGCCAGAATCAAAAGTTGGATGCTGAACTGACTGAGCCACCCAGGCGCCTCTGACAATTTATATTTGTAAAAAGTTCCCAGGTGATGGTCTAAGATACCAGGCAGTGTAAATATAATGTGATGACTTGGAGAATTTAAAGAGCAAAAGAGGTGAATGAATCAAAGATTAATTGTTCAAGGCCCTAAAAGAAGAGTGGTGCTACTGAGTGGATAAATGGATATCAACTGAGTTGATCATAATGGTGACTCATCCCAACCGAAATGTTTTACTAAAAATTAGACACACAGGAAAAAATAGACATGAGCAAATATGAATGTAGATAAAGATTTTCAGGTCTTAACAGAAGTGATAGCTTTAAGAAAGGATGAGCTTTTAAGGAGGAAGTTTAGGAAAAAGATCCAATATTAAGTATTAGACTGCTGCTTGAAAATGTCCATGGGGGGGGCACCTGGGTGGCTCAGTGGGTTGAGCCTCTGCCTTCGGCTCAGGTCATGATCTCAGGGTCCTGGGATCCAGCCCCTCATTGGGCTTTCTGCTCAGTGGGAAGCCTGCTTCCCCTCTCTCTGCCTGACTCTCTGCCTACTTGTGATCTCTCTCTCAAATCTTTAAAAAAAAAAAAATGTCCATAGGAACAAGGGGTGGGGGAGCCAAAAATCAGGTGTAATTCAAAAGAGAAGTCCACTATTTAGGTACAAGAAGGAGTTTCAAAGAAGTGGTAGATGGTAGTCAAATCCAATAGGGAGTGAGTACAGTGAATCCTTGACTTCGGCAGTATAGCAGCACCGCGACTATGTACACATAAAAGACTGGCAGTGAATGTAAATGCACCAAAACGTTTATGGTGGCAGATTAGAGGTAACTTTTTTCTTTAAACTTATTTGACTCTCAAATTTTCTGTAATCAACAGTACTTTTATTAGAAAATTTTTGTTTCTAAAAAGCCACTGGTAACCTTCAAACAGCATCTTTTTTTCCAAAAAGTGGAGGAGGAGTAACAGAAGCTAGATAGCACAGGCTTTGGGAATGAGTAGGTGGTGAGAAAATGGAGGTGGTAAAAGAACTAGGACAAATGGTCAAGTTTTTGTTTTAATTTAGTAAAAAAATATATGTATACAGTAGTGCTTTTGCTTTTTCATAGGAGTCTTTTGTTGTTCAATAGATATCACAGATCTCAGTAAAGATCTCTTGCTGTCCTCGCCTTAAAGTTCTTCGCCTGGAAGAGAACTGTCTTGAGCTCAGCATGCTTCCACAGAGCATTCTCAGTGATTCCCAGATATGTCTGCTTGCTGTGGAAGGCAACCTTTTTGAAATAAAGAAACTTCGAGAACTGGAAGGATATGATAAGGTATGTATCAGTGTACTTCATCACTGTTCCAGAGAGGACAATGGTGAAACTACATGAATGTTTATAGCTACAGGGTGTATGTATAATCCTGTTTATGTCAGCAGGATTTGTTCCCCATTTTGGAGGTGGATTCTAAAAATTAGCCAAATGGTATTGTGCCAAGATAACTTTTCTTCCAAGTAGCTTATTATAAAGCATTTTTGTCTTTTGATGGGTGTCCTCTTAAAATATAAGGGAAAAACCCAAAGCTGTGTGCTTTAAATCTTCATTTAGAATAGGTCGATTTTGTAGGAAATGAAAAAGACCATAGCCAGTAAAATCCTAAATGGAAAAAATCACAAAATCCCAATTTCGAAAAAAGGCTAATATTTTCATATACCAAAATACCATATTCTTCTTTTATAATTTTTTAGTACATGGAGAGATTCACAGCCACTAAGAAGAAATTTGCATGATGTTCTCCAGGAGTGCGGGAAACTTACAGGACACTGACATAGAATCTCTTGCAATCTGGCTGACTCAGAGGCTCCTGTTGTCAAGGATTATCTGCAGTATGGAGATGATGCTCCTGCAGATAATATTTCTGTGATCTTTTTCCTTTCAGGGCTCGTCTTAAGCAAGCTAAAAAATCAAGGGACAGTGAGTCTCCTCCATTTTGAGTCATGGGTAGGATAAAGGACAGTGTTGATCATCAAAACCATCATTAGTCTGGGTTTAAGAAAATCAGTAGCTCATTACTATTTACACAATGAAGGATGCTGCTTGGTAACAGAACCACTCCATATCACAGCTTGAAATTTCATGTTTAGTTTCGGTGTATGAGCGCTTTCATAAAGTCAGTTGCCATTCCACCTGTGTTAACATTTCATATTTTTATGAAATTTAAATAATTTGTGAGAGGCTACCATGGTTAATCTAAGGGCTTATGATTTTATTTCAGTCCATCAGTTCAAATGCAGTGTTTATACTTGGGTGTTAGAATGTACATAAATATGTGACTGTCTTGATTAAAAGTGTACTGTGTCAGAGAAAGCACCAACACAACACTAAGAGATGTTCCCCAAGGCTGCAGTAGCAAATTTTTTACTATTGCATGTGCCTTATTGGTAGGGGGCTCTGAAGAGCTAAAATCATATATGCAAAACTTGTAAGATACAAAGGGTTGTCATAATCAAGATTTTCCTGAAGCTTTGTTAGAAATAATCTTATTTCTGATAATCCTTTTCCCTTTTTGTATTTATAATTCTAATCAAATTACCTATCAAAACTACTGCTACAATATTTTAAAATAACCTATGTTTATAAAGTTTATTCTCTGGATGCAAGAATACACTAAATAAAGAATTTTTAATGAACTTCGGCTGGAAAAAGGGTTAATCCTTCAAAGGAAGAAGGCAGAACTTTAACTTGTATGTGGCTCTTTGAAAGTAAACTGATTGGAAAGAAATGTTTCATGTTCTTGTTAAAGTGCAGGAGTACTGAAATGCCTTCATGTGACTGATAAATACCTTGCAAGTACTGGAACCATGCTTATTAAGAGAAACTAAAAGTACAAAGGTAGATGACTTCTGGTTGTTACTGACATGAACATTTTGGAAACTACCACTCTAATGTTCATAGATTTTGTATTTGCCAGGGCAATTTAGCATGTATTGTCAGTTCTTGTTTTATAAACCTAGTTTAACCATTAAGTCAATAGATCACAACAGCTTCATGTTTATATGCATAAATCTCTCTACTTGAAATCTGATCCGGGTATTCCATATTTCCCATGTTATTTTCTGTTTCTCACCATGGGGAGGGATGGGCTGCCAGTTTATCCTTAGCAACTGAGTTTTGCTTTTTGTAAACTTCAATGCTTAATCTTTTGGTCTACTAGACAATGTTTCTCTAGGTTTTTTTTTTTTTTTTTAATCAGCGCTTAACATCTAATAAATCAGAACTTCTAAATAACTTAAATGTCCCCAGACATTTAATTATTATTTGGAGTTAAAAATATCTCCCATCTCTGAGAATCAGTGACCACTAGCTTTCACAACTTGAACCCAGCCTTCTTTCCAGATACCCTTTCTTCACTCTCATTTTACCTGCCCAGTCATACCAGATTATTCTGCTCCTTAAACCCACAGTGTGCGCCTCCCTTGTAATTGCCTTTACATTGTTTGCTCAGTCAGGAATGCCCTGTCTCACCAAATGTGCTCCTTCTATCTAAAACTCATTTTAAGTCTAAGCCAAATTAATTGCTCCCCCATCTGTTATGATAGCACTATATTCATCTGTCTCTTGCTAGAATGAGCTACTTGTGGGCCTGAACTATGTGAAGTAACATGCCCAGATTTATAAAGCACAAGTATTTACTCACCTATGAGCCAACATAATGAAGTTGGTTAACCCGTGTGGGGTCTGGAGACCCATATTTGTTTGGCCACCAACCTGAAGTTACCCACTTTCTTTTAGAGCCTGGTTAGAAGTCAGTGTAGTATATTAAGATCATGGGCCTTGGAGTCAGAAAGATCCTGGTTTGAATACACAGTCTGTCATTTACTAGTTTTGTGAATTTGAGCAATTTATGCTCATCTGTAATATGGAGAATACCTCCAACCATTCAGGTTAGAAGGATGTAGTAAAAAGATACATAAAGGCATTTTAGAAGAGTGCCCATGATAGAGTAAGCAATCAATAAACGGTGCCATTTATTTCACCTGTACGGCATTAAAATAGAAGTTAGCGAGTCATATAAAAACAGGAGGCTTAGAGCAAATACATTAAAAAGGATGAAAACAAATGACTAGAGAATAAAGAACTTGACTATCAATCTGAGAAATATAAATCTGAAAAAAAAAATACAAATCTGATTAGGAAAGTAACTGGGATAACCTGGAATTTTGATAAGATAGTGACCTAATAGAGAAAATAATATTTAAAGAAACTAATTCTAAGTGCAATTGAATACAGAATGTTTGGGTTAAGAGGAGATTCATAATTCACACATGACATGAAAAGATCTAAGTTGAAGTGTGGTAACAAGGATAAAGGAAGGGACACTTGGGTGGCTCAGTGGGTTAAGCCTTTGCCTTCAGCTCAGGTCGTGACCCCAGGGTTGTGGAATCAAGTCCCACATTGGGAGCCTGCTTCTCATTCTGCCTGCTGGCTCCCCATGCTTGCGCTTTCTCTCTCTCTTCTGACAAATAAATAATATTAAAAAAAAAAAAGTAAGGAGGAAAGAAACAAGCCTAACTATCGGGGATAAATACCACTGTTATTATAAGACTGGAAACTTGAAGAAGGAGCTTAGTGTTAAAAAATTAAATTGAGGGCAATACAATTTTTTTAAAAGATTTTTTTTTTTTTAAAGATTTTATTTATTTATTTGTAAGAGAGAGAGAGAGTGAGAGCAAGCACAGGCAGACAGAGTGGAAGGCAGAGTCAGAGGGAAGAAGCAGGCTCCCTGCGGAGCAAGGAGCCCGATGTGGGACTCGATCCCAGGACGCTGGGATCATGACCTGAGCCGAAGGCAGCTGCTTAACCAACTGAGCCACCCAGGCGTCCCTAAAAGATTTTTTTTTATTTATTTGACAGAGATCACAAGTAGGCAGAGGAGGGGGATGAGAAGCAGACTCCCTGCTAAGCAGAGAGCCAGATGCAGCGCTCAATCCCAGGACCCTGGGAATTATGACCTGAGCCAAAGGCAGAGGCTTAACCCACGGAGCCACCCAGGTGCCCCTGGGTGATACTGGGTGATACTATTTTTGAACTCCTTTATTATAGGTTAGTGTTATGCTCAAGACTACACAAGTAAATGACTAAAGCAAAATTTGAAACAGGTGGTCAAACTCTAGAGCTTGTGTTAACTACTTTCAGTTACTACCTTTCAAAAGTACTGGAAACAAGTTTCCACACAATGTTACAAGAGAAAATCAGAGAAGGCTTTAAGTCAACAGCTTGTATTTCTTGTGCATTATGGACCTAACTTCTATGACCTCATCCCTCTTCTTTTTCCCTTTCTTTCTTTCTCTTGGAGACATTTGTAACCTGGGATCCACACATAGGCTTTTAAGACCCACTGATGCGTGATTTTTACTTATGCGTGATTCATGTTTATGTTTATTTCTCTGTGGAGACAGGCTAAGTTGTCTTTCATCAAATTCACAAATGGACTCTTGAACCCAAAAGAGCTCCACCCAAGAGAAGATAGCAACTATAATTTATTAAGCTCTTGCATTTATTGGGTGCTGCTCTCAATTCTTGACATGGCATCACCACACTGACTTTTCATGACAACTCTATGGAGGAGGAATTATTAATCCTCATTTACAGACAAGGAAACTGAGGCATAGAAATGTGCTTACAGTCTCAGCAAGTGGCAGAGTATAAACTCAGATAGTTGAGTGCCTTAACTTACACTTCTAACCAATTATATTGTGGGGCAGCATTTTGGTATCCTCAGAAACTACTGCCTTTAGCCCTAACATGAAAAACATTTTTTAATTTCGGTATATCACAATCCCTAATGTTTTATACTTTCTCTCTTTACACATTTACCACCACCTGCCAAACTACTCCTTTTGGCATGGAGCATTTCTATTCCAGAGAGCCTGACTGAATCTCACTCTAAATATTTTCCTCTTCAGCCTATGGAAGTCCTCGTGTTAACAGTACCTTCACTAAGTGGGTTGTAGTTCTAGTGCATAAACATCCTTTCAATCATTAGTGTATTAAAGCTCAAATAAGTAAGAGACTAATAATAATTAAAATGACCCTCATGACAAATCATAGGAAGAAAAGTCCTGTCAGTATTTCCAATTAAAAAATGGGAAAGGTGCTATAAAGGCAGCTTTCCATCAGAGTGCTTCTTGATTTAAGGACCTTTGCTTTATTCAGTTTGTTAAGAGCTGATGAAATTTTTACCCCCCAGCCCCCACCAAATAGTCACAGAAACATATTACCTATTTGAAAGAACAATTCCACCAGTTAGTTATAAAATTTAATTGTAAAGATCAAGCAGTGGTATTGGTCAAACCGATCCACATTAATAGCTTCGAAGTGTGCAGATACTACTTCTTAAATAAAGGTGACAAATATCAGATTCTTATAACACTGTTCAGGATCTAAATAAATGTGATTCTAGACATAATTCAATCTACAAGGCTAATTGAATGATAGTGCAATCATCAATAATTAAACCAAAGGCATAATTTTCCAAATCACTTTTAGTTAAACAGAATAAAGTCTAGCTTTTTTAAAGTCTAAAGCTATAAAAAAACTCAAGGCGATCTAACTATTTTTCTACCTGAGATCAAAACAAGTTTCTTTTTTCCTATCTAAACATAATTCTTGACATTGAGGTAAATCTGAATTCACGTAATATATTTTGTCAAACTTTTCCAAAAAAATTTTAAGTCCTGCTTTAGAGAGAAATTCTCATGTTACAATACATATTTACATATTTTTTTCTCCCAAGACTAATAACAAATTTACGAGGTTAATAGGCATGTAATGGGACCATGATACTACTAATGTGAAAATAAAAAGTCATTCATTTATACAAAGTGTTCCTGTATGGTGCAGTGTGAAATGGGATCACTGTCTATATATATACATAAATCAGCAAACGTTCAGAAACTAAGCCCACTTTGAAAAAGTCATTCTATTTTTTTGGAGCAGAGGTTGCCAAGTTGTAATGTGTAACAAAAATATTGTGTATAAAAGCTCCGAAACCAAGTAGTAGCCTAAACTGGCAATAACTGCAACTTAAATTGAAAAATTAAACCCAACTAGATCTTTACTGTGGCTATGCAACTTTTTCTTTGTGGCCTGCAGGTTTTACTGAGGTAACAACCTCATATCTCTTGCCTCTCCTCCTTGTGCTCAACCCCCCTGCCTCTAGCTTCCTTCTTCATGGCTGTCTTTGGCAATGCTTCCAAATCTTGAAAGCAAAAGAACCTGCTAAAGTAAATGAGAAGGATGAAAAGTAATACTATATATAATGTATAAAAACCAATCTAAGACTATGAACCAAGGGACAAAAAATACTAGAAGGAAGTCTGAGCAGTAGTATTCCCTCAAGGGAAAGAGATCATAAAAGAACAGGGGGTCTGTACTCCTGGCCCTTCTTGCACGTTATCTCCTAATTGAGAAGAGCATGGAACCAAAATGTTAAACTCTGGAAAGGTAATGACTTTGAAGAAAGAGCTAGAGACGTGAATACACGATAAAGAAGTACAGCAGCAGTGTTAGCTGTCAATGAGTTTCTTTGCTCTGGCATTGGCAACATCAATACGATCTTTGTTGGTGTCAGCCTAGGGGGAATAAAAAAAGGTATCAGCATTTGTTACAAGGTAAGTTACTCTAATAAAAGTTGAATTTCATAATCTGGAGTAAATGACACACTGAGAAAATTCAGGAAGCATGAAGTTACATTACAAAACACATTTTCAGGGGTGCCTGGGTGGCTCAGTTGGTTAAGTGACTGCCTTTGGCTCAGGTCACAGACCTGACATTCTGGCATAGAGTCCCGCATCAGGCTCCCTGCAGTGTGGAGGGAGCCTGCTTCTCCCTCTGATCCTGCCCTCTCTTCTGCTCTCTCTCATTCACTCTCTCTCTCTCAAATAAATAAATAAAATATTAAACAACTCATTTTCGGCAAGAAAAGAGAGAACATGAAATTCATTTGGGAAAACGGAATATAAACATGACAAAGGTGTAACAGAAGAACCTGCCAGTATTTCATGAATTCTGTAGTATGTTTTCATAGTTTAACTGGGATGCATCTTATAATCAATGGCTTTTTTGATACAGTGAAATTAAAAATGCTTTCTGCTATAGATGTGGACATTATGGGAGTTCCCTAAACTGAATCATAGAATCTTATCTGAGACTACTCTAGGTTTAACCCAGAAAGAATGAAAGAACTCTCCCCAAGAATTTTTAACAGATTTATTACCATCCACATCAACATCTGAATTAAAAAGATGGGTAATATGTTAAACCCACAGGATGCTCTAAAAGCATCTTATGAATGACAGTTTACTTCCATGAAATCCAGTTAGGTGATTTCAACAAAGCCAAGCTTAAAAACTCACCCCATTCTTTTTTTTTTTTTTAAGCTTTTATTTATTTGACAGAGATCACAAGTAGGCAGAGAGGCAGGCAGAGACGGGGGTTGGGAGGGGAAGCAGGTTCCCTGCCGAGCAGAGAGCCTGATACAGGGCTTGATCCCAGGACCCTGAGATCATGACCTGAGCCAAAGGCAGAGGCCTTAACCCACTGAGCCACCCAGGTGCCCCAAAACTTACCCCATTCTTTAAGGGACCCTGAGATTTTTAATGAAATAACAATAACAAGAATGGCTTTTAGACATGGCACATCCAAACACTGAACTCAACTGCATTTTCAGTATCTTTTATATCATGTGAAGTTAAAAAAAAAAAAAAAAAAAAGCAATTCCATCTTTTCTTTACTTACAGGACCCCGTTTTGTGTGTCCACTCCACAAGAACCATTCTGCAGAACTGATTTTCACTTACTGACTCATGAGATGAAGATTTAGGAACTTACTAATTTTTTAGTATCAAAGTAAAACTCCAAAAGCTAACACGTTCATTCAGGGGGAAAAAATATAGCCCTTCCAAAGGTTAGAGTAGACTCTAAGGTTCATGTGTGAAATTTTAAATAAAACCACTCATTTTAAGGTCTTGGTTTCAAAATGAACCAACTCCCATGAACAAGAGATAGTAGGACCTGGCTATAATTTTTCAGTATGTTCTAACTGCCACCTCATATCCTGTGAGGACAAGATCTTCTCTTATTGTTCCCCCCAAAGTATCAAGCACAGATGTCCAGTACTAAAACACTGTGAGTGTCTCAAATTCCTGAAGGAATTTTGAAGGACCATTTACCTTTTCTGTGATCCGGTCTATTTGTCGGTTTTGAGCCTCGATCTCATTGCCCATGTCCAGGGCCATGTTCTTTAGGTTTCCTAGGATACTGCCCACTTGAGTCAGGTTCTCTTCCATCTCATCTTCTCTGGCATCATTAGTTATACTATCCCAAAAAGACAGTTAATTCAGCTTTTTGGTGAATTATAAAATGGACTAAATCTGGGTTTAGTCTTCATAAAAATAAGTAACCAAAATGACTTCAGCAAGTGTTAGACCCCTGGGAATGTAGGTTACCATTCTCAGAACACATTCTATAGTAAAAACTGAAAGACTGACCAAAGAGAGCACAAATATCTTAAGGCCATGGAGGAGAAGAAACAATTCTAGAACAATGGTTCTCAAAGAGTGATCACAGCATCACCTGGGAACTTATTAAATATGAAAACATGCTAATTCTCACACTCTACTACAGATCCACTGAATCAAACTGGAAGTGAATCACAGCATTCTAGGTTTTAATAAACCCCCAGGTAACTCATGCAGATTAAGTCTAAAGAAACACTGCTGTAAAACAGGTTGCAAAACTCTGGCCCAAAGGTCAAAACTGGCTTGCCATCTTATGAAGTATTTCTTAGAAAATATATTATAAACCCCAAGGAGTGACTGTGGAAGCAACTGAAACAGCAGCACTCCTGTTCTCAGGCTACTGAATGCAATGGCTCAGGAGAAGCAGGATCCCATGATCTTCTGGGGCAAGGTTAAGAGACTATATTGTAAACCCTAAGGAGTGAGCACAGAAGCAGCTGAAACATCAGCAGCATTCCTGTTCTTGGAATTGTTGAACGCAATGGTCTGGCAGGAGCAGCATCCCATGATCCCTAAGGGCAGGGTATAAGTTGGGAGCTGTGAAATAATGTAACCCTCAGTGTCTCCTTTCTGCACCTGGCGACTGCTAGCCCAAACATCCTGGGTGCCTACAAATACGGGAAAATGCCAGCCTGCTTCAAGATATTTGCCATCACTTTATATTCCTTTCCCACACTTGGAGGCATGTGTCCTTGCTCTTCTGATTAAAAAAATAAAAACTATGTGCAGGATTCAGAGGCTACTGCTCTCCCTTGCAGAGGCAGCCCCACACGGCCACTCAGATGGTGTCTGAGAACTTTACTTCAGTGCACAACACCACCTGATAGTGTAAATAAAGTTTTATTCAAATATAGCCACGCTCACTTGCTTACATATTGTTTATGGCTGCTTTCACCCTACAATAACAGAACTGAGTAGCTGCAAAGTCTGAAATATTTACTATCTGATCCTTTACAGTTATCTTTATAGGGATCTGGTCAACCTCTAACTCTTGATGATATATTCTTTCTTTTTTAAGCAGGCTCCACGCCCCAGCATGGAGCCCAACATGGGGCTTGAACTCATGACCCTGAGATCAAAACCTAAGCTGAGATCGAGTCGGTTGCCTAACTGACTGAGCCACCCACGCGCCCCTGCATGATACACTTTAAAACGCATTCTCCCATTTACAGAAGTAAAATATGATTACTTGGGTAATTTTCAAAATACTGAAAAACATAAAGAAAAGTCAATCTATCAATGAAAGTCAATAACCAGTCAACATTTTGTCAGAAGGCAGATTTTAAAGTGCATTTTTCAAATGGAATAAGCACTATTTCTAATTGATGATTAGGGTTCATGTATAACAACACCCATTCCCCTGAGTGAGCCATTCATTTAGGAAAGGGGTTAAAAAAAAATTAGAAGGAGCTGGCATACCGTTTAATGTATCCACCGCTAGCTGCTCCAGTGGTTGTTTGTTGAGGCTGACCATTTGTCACTCGGCCTGGCTGCTTAGATACTACATTGCTAGGAGAGTTGTCTCCACCATCTCCCCATGTTGCCTTGTAGGCCTTACCAGACTCAAAGTTCTTTGTCCTGTGTAAGAGTCAGGATTGTAGAGAGATACGGAAAAGCAGGAGAGGAAGAATTATAATTATTAGTGTTTTTTACTTTCAGGATGACCCTCGCATCCTTAATATGAAAGCTACCTACAGCTAGATCTAAGTTAGCTATGCTATGCTCCATTATAATATGGTATATGAAAAAGATGAATTGTGAAGGCCACTGACATTAAACATTTTTTAAAGGTTCAAATATTTACATAAAATGTTCACTAAAAAGTTAGCAAGTAGCAAAATATTTGACTTTTCAGGCTTCCCCAGCCTGTAACAGTCTTCAGACAAGAAAACAATGGATATTAGGGAAAAAAAATTCCGTAGGAAAGATGTTCTGGAATGCCTTATGAGGTTCCTTGGAGGGATCTCTCAAGTTGATGAGGGATGGAAGAGAAAAGAAAGGTGGCTGAGTGGGCAATACTCAGACCCCAGCTGCCCACTTATTTGAACCAGAGTAGATCCAGCTGTTTTTTAAAGCTAGAATTTTGCATTAAATTAAAAACAAAAACAAAAACCAAACATCATGAAAGAAAGGCATGAATTATTTCCAAATTGAATAGCCAATGATAACAATCTTGACCACACTGGTGCCAGTTGCAAATCCTTTGACTTAGGGCTTTTTCTTTTTTTTTTTTCTTTAAAGATTTTATTTATTTATTTATTTGATAGACAGAGATCACAAGTAGGCAGAGAGGCAGGCAGAGAGAGAGAGGGAAGCAGGCTCCCTGCTGAGCAGAGAGCCCGATTCGGGACTCGATCCCAGGACCCTGAGATCATGACCTGAGCTGAAGGCAGTGGCTTAACCCACTGAGCCACCCAGGCGGACTTAGGGCTTTTTCATTTAAGATTTTACTCCCCGCCCCCCCCCCACCAAAAAAAATCCTAAATCCAAGCCTCTTAAAAATAAAAGTATATAATATACTTTAGATGTAACTGATACAGTCAAAGCCAGCATTTTATCTAGGGATTTACTACTCGAACTGGTAATAATGACAAGAAAAAGAGCCTTGTAAAGTGACTTTTAATGTTACAAAAAAATAACATAAAAGTTTTTTTTACTGGGGTGCCTGGGTGGCTCAGTGGGTTAAGCCTCTGCTTTCGGCTCAGGTTATGGTCTCAGGGTCTTGGGATTGAGCCCCGCGCATCGGGCCCTCTGCTCAGTGGGGAGCCTGCTTCCCTTCCTCTCTCTCTCTGCCTGCCTCTCTGCCTACTTGTGATCTCTGTCACATAAATAAATAAATAAATCTTTAAAAATAAATAAAATCTTTAAAAAAAAAGTTTTTTTACTGATTATTTGGCTAGGTACATTTTTCATTCTTAATTTTAATTTTTACTTTTCTATAAACAAAAAGTAGTATAAAGCTGTAATATGGGTCTCTGATTTATCCCACATAATGTTAACAAGGAAGTTACAAAACTGCAAAAACAGAAATCTTTATGAAAATTGTAGCTCCTTCCTTAACCAACTGAGCCACCCAGGCATCCCTTGTAGCTCCTTCCTTAATAGACATAATAGACATTCCAAGTTTTGGCAAACCTAGAATCAGATCTAAACCTTAAGTCATTAATGCTATAGAAAGGGTACTATCACCTATTTTATAAGAGGTACTAAAAAGGTAAATATATCTATGAACACTGAAGAACTAATTGAAGTGCCTTTCTTGGTTCCACTTTAAGTTCTCACAATTTCCTACTTGTGCTACTATGTTTAATTAATTTATCAATTTATTAACCAGCCATGTTAAATCTGTCCTGGAACAAGGTGGGATATACCTTTTCTAAATGATTATTTAGAAATAATTATCTGTTAGTTTGGTGAAACCCATTTACATATATTCTTTGTTAATAAGGTAAGTTTTCAGACAAAATGCTAAAGCAGAGGAATACCTAGTAAACAAAATAAACAGCACGGAAGTTTATCAGAAAGTTTTTTTTTTTAAGATTTTATTTATTTATTTGACAGAGATCACAAGTAGGCAGAGAGGCAGACAGAGAGAGAGAAGGAAGCAGGCTCCCTGCTGAGCAGAGAGCCCCATGCGGGGCTTGATCCCAGGACCCTGAGATCATGACCTGAGCCGAAGGCAGCGGCTTAACCCACTGAGCCACCCAGGCGCCCCTATCAGAAAGTTAATAACCAGATGTATCAATAAAAAGTAACAGAAGGTAAGTGCAGCTTTTATCGGGATGTCAGATTGTAGAAGTGAAAGAGCGAGGGCTGGAATTCATCATGTTTCTGAGAGTCACAGTACATAAAAAGAGTAGACTGGGACAGGGCCTGCCAGCTCCTGGTCTATCAAGAAATACATGCTCCAACTTCCTTCTGGATCTTAAAGAATTTGAAATTCCTTTAAGTTTTTCAATTAGCAATAATCGCGCCTCGGGTAAACCTCATTGGCTACGATACTGCCACTGCGCAAAGCTTGAAATTCCTTTAAGTTTTTGAGAATTCTTCTTTCCATAATTAGATACAAAGGGCTCAGGATGCAAATGAATTGTTTCAACATGATATTATGAAGAATTCCAATGAAAGCATCTTTTGTGTTCTAAACAAAGAATCTGAATGGTTATCATTCCTTCTCCCTTTAAGAGAACTGGACCCTAAAAGATGTTCCAATATTAAGCGGAAAAGGTATAAAAAGGTGACTCTGAATTTTTCTTTTAATAGCTTTGCACTGAGTTGTCATTTTTTAAAAAAGATTTAATTAAATTAATTTATTTATTTGAGAGACAGCGAGCTTGAGAGGGGAAAAGTCAGAGGAAGCAGCAGACTCCCCACTGAGCAGGAAGCCCTACTTGGTACTCGATCCCAGGACTCCAGGATCATGACCTGAGCCGAAGGCAGTTGTCTAACCAACTGAGCCACCCAGGTGCCCCTGGGTTCAGTCTGCCTTTTTTTTTTTTTTTTTCAGTCCACTTTTCAAATGAGTTTCAAATGAGTTGGGGAAAAACACTTTTCTCATGCAGTTATGACATGTTCTGCATGTTTGTGAAGAGGTGATTTTTAAATGGTGCTCATTTTCCATCTTCATCCACATGGCTGCTCCATGTCTCTTTTAGCATGTGCACTCTAGATAATGCCTTCCACTTTACCCTGCCACTTGCCATCACCTTGGAGTTTGTCCCACCAAGGTGAAATACCCTTGAAAGTTATCTGTTCTTAAGGAATTGTCAAGCAGCTATTCATCTAATAATAGCAATGATGATCATGGTTTCAATCTTGTTTGTCTTCCTTCAAAGGGTCTTAAATGCATTATTATTTTTATTTTTTTAATATTTTACTTATTCGTCAGAGAGAGAGGGAGAGTCGCCTGGGTTAAGCATCTGCCTTTGGCAGGTCATGATCTCAGGGTCCTGGGATAGAGCCCCGAATCAGGCTCTCTGCTCAGCAGGGAGACTGCTTCCCCCTCTCTCTCTGTCTGCCTCTCTGCCTACCTGTGATCTCTCTGTCAAATAAATAAATAAAATCATAAAACAAAGAGAGAGAAAGGGAGAGCGAGAGAGCACAAGCAGGGGGAGCGGCAGGCAGAAGGAGAAGAAGGCTCTCCACTGAGCAAGGATCCCAATGCAGAACTCCATCCCAGGACCTTGAGATCAAGACATGAGCTGAAGGCAGATGCTTAACCGACTGAGCCACCCAGGCATCCCCAAAGGTCCTGAACGCTTGAAAGGTAGTATTTCCCAAACCTGAATGAGCACAGGGCAATATGGAGGCCTTTGAACACACAGGTCTGTAAGTTACACGCTAAAAGTTTTGTTCTTGTACATATGGGGTAGAGCCCAAGAATATTTTATTGTTATTATTGTTTTATTTAAATTCAAAAGCTCATTTAGCTTCCCTGCCAGGGAAAAGAAACACTGTCTAAGGGACTTCCACTCTCTTGTAGAAAGAGTATTTTAGTTACTCCAGCAGTCTACTTTAGTATTTCTATATATTGAGACACTGAGAACTTAATCTGGACAAAGCAAAAGTAAACACCAAGTTTTTTTTCTTTTTTTAAAAGGCCACAAGATTTGTAATATACTGACATGAATTCCAATCCTAGACCTGTCATTCTACTGCTGTAGAACCTTAAGCAAACTTCCATTATTTGGGGCGCCTGGGTGGCTCAGCGGGTTAAAGTCTCTGCCTTTGGCTCAGGTCATGATCTTGGGGTCCTTGGATTAACCCCGCTTCAGGCTCTCTGCTCAGTAGGAAGCCTGCTTCCTCCTGCCTGCCTCTCTGCCTACTTGTGATCTCTGTCTGTCAAATAAATAAATAAATAAAATCTTAAAAAAAAACTTCCATTATTTGGCTCAGTCAGGTTTCGGAAATATTACCTTTAAAGCATTTAAGACCCTTTGGGGATGCCTGGGTAGCTCATTCAGTTAAACATCTGCCTTTGGCTCAGATCGAAGGATCCATATACATCCTTATATGTAAAACTACAATAAAACAACGATGCTGTACCAATATGAATACTTCATAGGACCATGAAAAGATTCTGTTGATAATGGATATAAATTGCTTTGAAAAGTATTAGTCAAATATTTCTATTATTTGGCTTGGATCTCAACATGATCCTTACTTAATAGTTCATGACTTTAAGTGCACAGATTACTAAGTAGTATGTTTACTATTCTGGCCTATAAATACTCCCTAGCTTTGAGATCTATAAGAGCTGAATACAGTCAGAATATGGCTACAAAAAAATACAACTAGGCCCAAGTCGTTTTGGCCTACAGTAAGAGATGATTCTGATCTGCGACTGAATTATTTTGCTTAATAAAATTTACAGCCCTCCTGAGAAGAAAATTAGACTTTATGATAAAATGTTTAAGCAAATTTGTGATAGAACTATTAAGAATGCCATCTGGAAAGTTCGATTTACCCTGTCAGTTCTGAGGAATCTAATAACCATTACCATTTTTCCCATATAAATATCTCATTCAAAAATGGCAAGTTTGAGGGTGTCTGGATGGCTCTGTCAGTTAAGTGTCTGCCTTCAGCTCAGGTCATGATCCCAGGGTCCAGGGTCTGGGATGGAGCCCCACATCGGACTCCCCATTGAGCCCTCTGCCCCTTCCCCTGCTTGTGCACCCTTTCTCTCAGATAAATAAAATCTTTAAAAAAAACAAAGAAACAAAAAAACAAGATGGCAAATTTGAAATAGCCCTTAATCAATTCAAGAAGCTGTTGTAAAAGCAGAAAGCAAGTATTAAGATATGATCACAGGGCATCTGGGTGGCTCAGTTGGTTAAGTATCTGACTCTTGATCTCAGCTCAGGTCTGTATCTCTGGGTCTTGAGTTCTAGCTCTGTGTTGAGCTCCATGCCCAGCTTACTTAAAAAATAAATAAATAGGGGCGCCTGGGTGGCTCAGTGGGTTAAAGCCTCTGCCTTCAGCTCAGGTCATGATCCCAGAGTCCTCGGATCGAGCCCCGAATTGGGCTTTCTGCTCAGCAGGAAGCCTGCTTCCTCCCCTCTCTCTGCCTGCTGCTCTGCCTACTTGTGGTCTCTGCCTGTCAAATAAATAAATAAAATCTTAAAAAAATAAATTTTAAAAAGTTAAAAAAGATATGATCACAGTAATATTAACAATTTATTTAGTTTTGGTTATCAACATTAAATTAACTGAATAAAGAGAGCAAAAAGAAAGCCCAATATTAGCTATAATTCTTTCATATCAGGAAGAAAAGGGACTAAATAAATACCAAATGTAATGAGTGTGTGTGTGTGTGTGTTGGGTGATCAGGCTACAGGAAGGAAAAAAAAGGAGGGCAAGAAACAAAGGGTAAAGATCAAATGCTCTAATTTTCTAACATTTAACCATAGTCTTCACAGCTCCTAATAAGATCCAAAATTAAGGAGTCGAACATTATACTTAACAATAGGTAGACTAGGTTTAACTTTCATTAAAAAAAAAATAAGGGGGCGCCTGGGTGGCTCAGTGGGTTAAACCACTGCCTTCGGCTTGGGTCATGATCTCAGGGTCCTGGGATCGAGTCCCACATCGGGCTCTCTGCTCAGCGGGGAGCCTGCTTCTTCCTCTCTCTCTCTGTCTACTTGTGGTCTCTCTCTGTCAAATAAATAAATAAAATCTTTAAAAATAAATAAATAAAAATTAAAAAAAATAAGATTAGTTAGCTCTGTATTAATTCAGCAAGAAACCAGAGCAAGCTAACAAGGGACATTATAGGAATTACAGAGCAGATTAAGAGGGAAAATCCTTATTTAAAAGAAAGAAAATACCAGATAAACTGACATTTTAAGTTTATATCCCACCATGTTCCAAATGATATTCAAGATGACTAGATTGGCAATTAATTCCAATTTGGTAAGTGGACTAAGTTATGGAGAATCCAAATCATTTAGAAGCAACTCTTAAATAGGAAAAATCTTGATTCTGGAACCAGAAAGGCACAGGGAAGTAAAAGAAGATAGGATTCTGAAATCAAAGTCCTATGGAGATTGGTGGATTCTGCCTGAATTCCCTTACCTTTGATCAAAACTAGGATTAAGCAATTCACTACAAACATCACCTTAATTAAAACTTTGTTAGAAACTTCAGGGATGTTTTTATTTTTATAATCTTAAATGTTATTTAGCAAAAATTTAATTATCAGAACCATTAATCAAAGGGGGGCATTAGAAATTAAGAACAATTTGTCAAGTTCATCTTTTGGCATACAACACCCAGAACAAATTTACTTTACACACCACAGCACAATTTTAAAGACAGTCTCCCACCATTCACAAAATCCATGCACATGCACAGAAAAACCATTTGAAGCATCACCTTTAGAAAGCAGATTAACAGCCCAAACTGCGCCACAAGACTGCATCTTACTGCATCTTAAAGTTCCCTTTGACCAGTCAGTTACTGAGCTCGGCTCCTGATGTTAAGTCTTCATTTTTAGTAAGCAGATTAGAAAGGAAGAGATTAATCAAGTGAGAGAATGAAATGCAGAAAAAGAGTGAATGCCAGTCAAACAGAACAGAAGCAAGTTTAGAATTGTAAAACATAATGCATTTAAATTCCTGCCTGGTTTCATAGAAACAACGAACATCTGAGAATCTAGATAAAAAGAAAAACAGGAAAATAATTTAAACCAGAGCACACTTAATTTTTCTTAAGAATGTCTGGATGATGATATTCTTTCCTAAAATTATGAGAATCATTATGAAGAGAAGGTGAAAACTAATGGAGAGGTTCTAAGACTTCTTCATTCTTTCTTGGTGATTACAGATCTCTCCTTATTAGTTCTGCTATATATTCATGTGCATTTAACTTAAAAAAAAAAAATCTTTTCACATGTCTAACTCTCCCATCAGCCAACAAGTTTCTTAAGGACATTCAATCAACAAGTATTTATTGAACACCTACTATATATCAGGTACCATGTCAAGCTTCCCAAAAATAAAGAGTAATGACAAATGAAACAGTGCCAGAGCTATACCTTACTCATCTTTGTATCTGTAGTGAGGAGGATGGAAGGAGAAAATTCAAATGTTGACTAAAATATAATTCAACATTTATTTTAATAATCAGACCTGAATTTTTACATCTCAATAAGACTTGAATAGTAGAAAATCTGTAGTACCAATTGTGAATTTCTCTAATAAGTGGTCCAGAAATACCAATTTGTCTTCAAACTATGTGTTTGACATTGTAAGTACACAGTGAAGAGAGGCATCTTCAGACAGAAGAATATCTTGCCTGAGAATAGTTAAACGGGAACACCAGCAAGTTTACTATCCTGAGACTTCCCATTTAAAGTGTGCTTCCTTTTAAATTCTTGTTAATTGGTTTAACAATTAGAATGACAACTTATCAAAGTTACCATCAAAGATGATGACACCAACTCACAATTGTAAAGTTTAATCCTGGTAGTCTGTTTAAATTCTGGTAGTCCTTTAAAAAGAATTAGCTAAAGTTAAAATTCTCTTTCAATACAGGGTTCTGTTAAATAAAGCTATGTCCATGTCAGTTTCACTTGCTGAGCTGGCTTCAATGAAAACTACCGAACAGAAAAACATCTCAAAGAACAAATCTACTCAAGACATTTTCTATATAGCAATACATCTAACAGCAACAGCAAAAAGGTCCATTCTTTTCCTGCCAAAGTCAAGCAATGTAGCTATATAGTTAAAAGCTGAGACTCTGCCTGGTTTGGATCTCAACTCTTCCATTTCTGGTGTAACCTCTTTGTGCCTCTGTTTCTGCATATGTAAAATGGTGATAAGAACAGTCTATTTCATATTAAGGTTATTGTTAGGATTAAACTGAAAGCGCTCAAAATAATAAAAGCCTAAATTAACATACAGGCCCACAAATCTCATCCAAACCCTTGGATGTGAGACATTTGAGCAGTACCACATAATCAATAAATACATGAGTATTTCTGTAGTGAAACAAATTAGCATTTACACTAAGTGGGATAAAGATTAAAAATAGCTTCAACTCATGTTGTTTTATGGCCTAATTAATGAGTTGAGGCACATTATAGGGAAAAAAAACCTAAGCCTAACTCCTTGGTTTTCAGAGATTTTCAGATTTCTAAGTGGCAGATAAGAGATTGTGGACCTGGGATTTTATTACTACCAGAATCAATACTAGTCTTATATGATCTACCTTTAAGAAGCTCATGTTATAACTATTTATACAATAAGGCTAACTAAAGCCCGGATTAGCAGATAAAATTAGAAAGATCAAGACACTGGCAGGAATAATAGTAGACAGAGCTAAGGACAAGGATATCATAGAGGCCAAAAAGTCAATATTATAAAGAGGAGAGAGACACAAGGAAGGCAATTAAAATCTGACTTCTTTAAGCTGGAATATCACTCTCTTCTCTTCAGGGAACAACTATTCTCTTATAGGAGCCCCTTCATTCCATCTGCTAAGAAGTGCATTCTCTGGACCTACTGAGAAAGGGTTCTGTGCTCAGGTGAGAGCCTGCAAACTGCCTCAGGACCATATTCCACCTTCTTTCTCACCAGTGTCTCAGAAAATCCTGCCTATGCTTGGCTAGGATATTCAAAGTGAAACAGTAATACTAATAGTTAATACTTCTGTAGTTCTATTTCCTACTTTCTAAGACCATCTTAGGATTCACTGCTTTTCCTGTTTATCAACCCCTGACTCAGAGGTGATTTTGCTCTATGTTCTCAGGAGGATGATTTCTGCCTTTCTCTTCTCCTAATATGTAATCTCAGGGAAATTCATTTGATTTTTCTCCTCTGCACTTTTGAAAGGGTACACAAACACACGAGAAAAGCACAAGTTTGCAAAATATAGTTAAGAGTTTAGGTAAAAAAGAAAAAAACTTGTGCATTTCTAACTTGTTTGCTTAAGGTAATCTGCTACGCCCTGATGGACAGGTTCATTTTTAAATTTAAAGTCATTATTTAAATATGCATTTTTAGAGAGTCAACCAAGGTCTAAACAGGCCAGCAGATCTGTCTTAGAATAGAAGGCCAATGGACAACAGTAGGAAGAATACTGTCAATTTTTAATTTTTTATGCTCAAAACAAACACTAAAGTTGACCAATAAGCAACTTAATTCTATTTTCTCTTGCAGAGATGGCAGAGAATGCTGTCACATGAAAACACCTATCTAAAAGTATGACAATATAACAAAAGTTCCTCCTTTCCCAACTCTTTGAGAAGTAAAAATGCTGAGAGTATGTAAACCTTTGTATCCCACTTGTGGTTTACCATACCAGCTGAGACAACTAGACCAAGTACTAATGTTTATGAAGCTCTTCTCAAATGAATGCTCTCAGCAATAAGGATGGTCATTCAATTTCCAGACGTTGTCATTTCAACTAAGGGGAAAGTTCAAAATTGTTGTTTTGTTAATAACAGACAGAAGGGAAGATAATGGTTAACTGCCTCAGCCCAAACTTCCTCCTGGTTGAGTATTTGTCAATTATATGGAGTTTGGTTTACTAAAGAGTAAGTAGGGAATTTCAATATTCAAAATGGAGTCACCAAAAAGAATGAATTTCTTTCTGTCAGTCATAATCTTAAACACTTATACACAAAAAATTTGAAGACTTTTCATCTCCTACTTTACTAGAGGCCTCTTTGATTTTCCCTTCTTGTGTTTGACATACAATCAGTAGCTTTAAAATAAATTCCCTTGACTTATACTTTTTTCTCTAATCTCACTAATAAGGCCTCACCTCACAGTCCTAGATTACAAAAGGTTCCTAACTAGGGCAGTTATATACGCCACTCCAATCTATCTACCCCTTAGTCCACCTACGTATGTCTGAATTTTCACTTCTCATCTATATGAATCATGCAGCTCAGTTAAGTCAGACTCCTCTGTAATTTCTGTTTATATTAGGAAATGCCTTCCCTAGTTCTTCCACGTTCCTTAGAACGTGGATCTGATTAGATCCTTCTAATCACTGAATCCAATGCAAGTCCTCACTCTCCTGTAGTATTTTTCCAAACCAAATTTTATTAGTTCTGTGTCCTCAGTTGACACATGATTTTGCACTAGATGTATATATTTTCTACTTTTTTGCTATTCTCCTTCATATATCCCATCACATGGTAGGTCTTTTGAAGATAGGATCCAAGTCCTTTACTCCCTTGGCCATTCCTCATGTGCCTACCACAGAGTACGTATTTTGTTAATATTCTGTGTTTGAAAGGAAAAGACACTAATTCCATCCTCCTCTGTATTAGCCAGATGTTTATTTCCTATATTATGTTTCATGTACTATTAAAAAACAAAATTGGGACTTGATTCAAGGACTGACTAAATTCAAGCCACGGTTTTCAGTGAATGTGCCCATTTACATGAAAAGTTTGTTCTGCCTGAAGGAAAAATGGCTTAAATTTATCTAACAAAGTTCCTTATTTAGGCCCAGGCACACTTTTGACCTTCCTGGAGGATGGGAGGGTGGCGTGTTCTCACTTTCATTTTAAAAAGGTCTTGATTTCTCAACTCACCTATTACATGGGCAGACGCAAAGGCCACAGCACTTGTTGAGTTCCGTTAAAGTCTTCTCAGCCTCTCTCATGTCTTTATTTATTTGGTCCATGCCTTCCTCTATGCGGTTTAGTTGTTCTAAGAATAAGTGGTGGAAGTGACATTTTGTGTTATATTCACAGTTACAGTGAGAAGACACTATTAATATGGAACAGCAAACTTCAACTTTGAATCCACCAGTAATCCATCCCAGTGACTTTATCAGTGCCAAAAGGTACTACACACTATGCAACATGAGAACAATCTTTCACAAACTGATCCTGAGGCACCTGGCTTCTTATTGTGGGAAGATATGCTCTAAAGAAATTTGTATAATAGGAGCATGTGAAGGCTTATATTTCAAGATCACCCTTGCAACTGATTTAGGTGTACTCTGACCAGACTGGATTCCCAGCATTTCTCTCTCTCAGTAAGTTCAAAACCTGAAGGCTATCATAAGTCTAATCAAATCTAGGCCAGATTGCTCAGGGCCAACTCAAACGGAATGATTCCAAACTTACCTGTATCTAAACCTGTTTAAGGACTTAACTTGACTTCTGAAAATGATGCTAGAATATCACAGTATCTAATGTACGAATGACAAATACACACAGTTAGTCCTGCCACCTGACAAATACTTGGTATATAATTGGGTATTGTTGCTCCCACCTCAAACAGGCAACAAACAGGATACAATTCAAATCAGAAAAAGGAAGTAAATGAATCACTCTTATCTTACATAGGGAAGGCACTCCCAAGGCTTAATTTTAGACATGGCTGATTTGGAAGGGCTTTCTGATGTCATAAGTAAAATCAAGAGTTTCTGCCATGACTGCAACTCACCCCCTTGTTCATCCAGCATAGTGATAGTCTTGATTCCTGCATCCTGAGACTAAAAGAAGAGAAAAAAGCTAGAGCAATACAACACAACATAAAAGCAACAGAAACAAAACGTATAAGGCCTAATAGAAAGAGAGAATCATTTAGAAACCCAAGTTCTCAGAGGATCAGAGCTAGAGAGAAAGCTAATACCCCACAGCAACAAACTTTAACATATTAACCCCCCCCAATAAAATTAAGTCAAAATTCATGGTGACTTGATCTTCTCTGTCATAGTCTATAGTGTCAATGGGAAAAACAAAAATGGCCCATCACTTCATTGTTTGACAAGTTCAGCAATTGCTAGTTTCAAATAATAAAAGCTTACTGATACCATATACTTCTGACTCCTAACAAAAATTCCAGCTTGTGCTATCAAGATCCCACTTATACAATTTTTCTGCTTAATGATTAAACAATGACTTACCTCAAGGGCTAAACCCAGGATTCTCCTTGTACTTTCCAGAGACTAGGGAAAAACACAGGCTTTTAGTATTCTAAAATATGTAGCAAAAATAAATAAATAAATAAAAATGAAAATCTGATCACATAGTCATGATGCTGCTCCATTTTTAAATACTGCCTGTTCAGCCATATCTCCCCCCTTTAAAACAAAAACAAACAAATAAAAAAGAAAGTTGATCACTGTAATTTTACTAATTTCTTCCTACCAGTTGCTCCTCAAGAAAAAAATGTGGAATTTACGGTAAAGTTAGCAGCATTCATAAAAGTTTAATGTAAGCAGAAATCTAGGTATATTACACAGATGTTTCCAATTCCTCAAATTGAGAGTATCTTTGTTGTAAGTAACTGTTAAACAATGACAAAAAAGAAAAAAAAAAAAAAAAACAATGACAAAAAAGGAAAATCATGCAAGCTGCTTTCACTTGTTTAATTTTTGGTAAGCTGAAAAACTAAGGGGCCAGCAATGACACTCTGAAGAAAATGGATTCTTGGACATAAAGGGACAGGGAGGAGGCCAACATGGATATTTCTAAGAAGGTCCTCTCAACCTTCCACTGAGAAAAGTGAATTACTTATTCCAAGTATAACATTTACCTCATCAGTAACCTGGTGGGCTCTCAGCTGAATTTCTTCTGATGACAGATTATCCATGATGAATTAAAACTTTTGATAAGCACGGAAAGTGAAATGTGGATATTCTGTAAGAATAAAGATAAAAAAGGGTTTGTTTAAACAAAGAGTGTGGATTTATGGAACTCAGGATACTTATCTGGGAAACAGAATAAAGAAGCCTATCTATATCTTTAGCTAGCTATCACAGGTGAAGAAATTAAGGCCAGGAAAGGATAAATGGATGGTTAAAATGCTAGTTAGTACCAGAGGTAAACCTGAAACTCAACTCAGGTTTCAGGACCTCTACTGAAGTGCTGTTTCATTTTTTTTTTTTTTTTAAGATTTTATTTATTTATTTGACAGAGAGAGATCACAAGTAGGCAGAGAGGCAGGCAGAGAGAGAGGAGGAAGCAGGCTCCCTGCTGAGCAGAGAGCCCGATCCCAGGACCCTGAGATCATGACCTGAGCCGAAGGCAGCGGCTTAACCCACTGAGCCACCCAGGCACCCCATCATTTTGTTTCTTTTCTTTTGTTTCTTTCTTTTCTCTCTCTCTCTCTCTCTCTTTTTTTTTTTTTTTTTTTTTTGTGAAGTCCTGTTTCAAAGAGAGGTCTCTCTACTTTGAGGAGCACAAACTAGAAGACAAGCTTTAAGAGATTATTAAATTTTTTTAAAAAAAGTTTTTATTTTTAAATTTTTTAAAAGATTTTATTTATTTGACAGAGATCACAAGTAAGCAGAGTGGCAGGCAGAGAGAGAGAGAGAGAGAGAGAGAGAAGCAGGCTCCCCGCTGAGCAGAGAGCCCGATGTTGGGCTCGTTCCCAGGACCCTGGGATCACGACCAGAGCCAAAGGCAGAGGCTTTTACCCACTGAGCCACCCAAGCACCCCTTAAAAAACTTTTTAAAGATTTTATTTATTTATTTGATAGAGAGATCACAAGTAGGTAGAGCGGCAGGCAGAGAGAGAGGGGAAGTAGGCTCCCCGCTGAGCAGAGAGCCCTATGAAGGGCTCGATCCCAGGACTCTGAGATCATGACCTGAGCCAAAGGCAGAGGTTTAACCCACTGAGCCACCCAGGCACTCCCTTAAGAGATTAATAAAGTGAATTCTTGGTTGTACAATGCTATTCATACATTATCTTTTTTTATGATACATTTCTATTCTTTGGTCACATTGCTTCCTGAAGTCCCATCACCTAAATTATTTTTTAATAAAAATAATTATTTTTTAATAAAAATAATTTGCCTATATGTATTTATACATTATTTGAACACACAAAAGCAGTAAGGTGAAGATGTCTAAGTTACGTAGTATTCCATTAATAAAGTAACAAAAGTCAAAGTGGTGTGCCTGAAGAATACCGGAAACATTCCAGACATGTGCAAGCTGGAGAAAATGAAGTATTTTCATTCTAAACAAGAAAAGAGTAATGCTGACAATGAACTCAGAAAAAAACATGAATTTTTAAAAAAAGATTTTATTTATTTGACAGAGATCACAAGTAGCCAGAGAGGCAGGCAGAGAGAGAGGAGGAAGCAGGCTCCCTGCTGAGCAGAGAGCCCGACGACGCAGAGCTAGAACCCCAGGAACCTGGGGTCACAACCTGAGCCGAAGGCAGAGACCTTAACCCACTGAGCCACCCAGGCATCCCAAAAATCATGAAATATTTCATAGAGGATTTTCTGTTTCCAATTATAATACTGTTTGCTGTTTTAGTGAAGTCCCTAAGAAACTAATTAAGTAATTATACTCTTATACATAGTAACTCCTAACTCAGAGAAGATTCACAGACATTCAAACTAAAACACAACACATTTACAAGGTGTTATTCAGTACCACTGTTGTGTACTCCTCTTTGAAAAAGACACAGGGAGTAGTAAGTACTGTGTAATACTCTAGGTTGCTTTCTTTCATTACATTTGCTAGCTTTGTATTACTTTTTTTTTCTTGTATTACATTTTAAAAACTAATTTTACCAAAGTTCTTTGTCAATGACACAGATAAAGTCTGGTTTACATTCTAAACTTGCCTTCAGGGAAGGTCTGGCAATGACAGTCATGAGTTTGAGGGGGAGGGGTAGTGTTACTGGCATCTAGTAGATAGGGGCCAGAGATGCTGCTAAATATACTATAATTCTCCTTGGGACAGCCCTTCACAACAAATGATTATCTGGCCCCAAACGTCAAAGTGCTGAGGTTGAGAAACCCTGCCATGTAGTAAATTCACTGACCAGCAAGAACCTAGTTAACTAGTAATATACTAGACTAAATCCTTGGAATGCAGAGATTTTGTTCTATCTTTTTATCTCTAACATCTAATAGGATCTGACAGTTGGTACTGCAGCAAATATATGCTGAATGAACAAATAGCAGAAAAAGAAGATGTACTCTCAAAATACTTAAGTGGATCCTGGAAACAAAGCTATAGGTACTGTTAGCAGAAAGCCTGCAAATATCCACTAGAAACACAAACCAAAAATTGCCATTACATACGTATAATCTGGAATGGCCTGCTATTTACCCACAAATCTTTTTAGTCGCATCCATAGTTAACCATCACTTTTAGTAGAATCATCACTGATAACATTAGATTCTCAGTACAAAAAGGCATTGCAGGAATGCCTGGGTGGCTCAATCGGTTAAGCTGCTGCCTTCAGCTAATGTCATGATCTCTGGGTCCTGGGATTGAGTCCCACATCCGGCTCCTGGCTCAGCAGGGAGCCTGCTTCTCTCTGACAAATAACTAAATAAATAAAATCTTAAAAAAAAAAAAAAAAGGCAAAAAGGCATTGCATTTGGAGGTCTATTTATTAACCCTACTGTCACAGCTAACTGTTTTAGGTTTAATTAAGATTTTGAACATTGACTAAAGTTATTAATGCTCATGTAGAAATTAATTAACATTAATAATAATAAAAAGCATTATTACGAAAATTGCAAATTTAATTTCATATCTTGCTTGCCAGTGTAGAGCTCTAATTCTAACAGAAGGTTCATATACTAAGATATAAAATCAAGATATAAAGGTCCGTCTTGAATTAAGAACTGATCGTTCATTATAGACAGAAGCATTAATAGAACCACATGCTTGATTACTTTGCTAATAATTTGAGGCATAAGATTTATCACAGATCTGTTCATGCTAGTTTCTCTTGTTGATCTTTCATAGTTACAGAGTACAGATTTCTGTAAACATTTTCTTTCTGTAATACCCCATGTAATTTTATGCTTCTCCATTACTTTCAGAGCCCTAATAACACACTAATCAAAGCCTGCCCTTCCCAGCATGCTCCAGTTGTCTATACCTCTTCAATGCCCAACAGAGGAGAAAGTGGTGAGAAAAGTAATACAGGCTAATCAAGCAATGCCTGGAAGTTGACACCCTTAGTCAGGTTTTCCAATATGGTATCCTGTGGATAGGAAGACATTTGGGGCATAAGGATGCTCAGATCTCTCAAAATGTATAATTTTATAATTCTACTCCTGGACCTGATTCTTGCCAAGTACAGGTCAGTATATCTTCCCATTCTAGTGAAAATGAGCAAAAACTCCTTATAGGTTCAAAGAGAGGCTTGAATATAAAACTGACCTCTATTAAATGAGCAGATACCAAGAGTCCTACGTTCTAATGATAAAGAGAGAAAAAGAAAGAAAGAGAGAGAAAGAGAGCAAGAAAGAGAAAGAAAGATACATACATACAGCTGGGAGGTAGATATTAAGAATCAATTCTGGTATGGCTATGGGCTCATTTTTAAGGACACACCCACTGGTGAACTCAAAGTGGTGCCTAGTACTTCCTTTTTTTTCTCCTCAGCAGATGGCACATAAGACAAGAAACAGACTTATGTAAACTTCTCACATGTCTGACAGGCTGACATTGGGACACAGCTGCCTAAGACCTCTACTCTGGATTCTTGAGGGTGTTGAACACATGGTTACAGTAAATGGGAGTAAGAGACAAAGCAGAATTGTAAGGGGAAAGGACAAAGCAACAATATTCCCCAGGCTCTTCTTAGCCTTTACTAAATTGCTCAGAAGAGTCAGGCAGGGTGCAACCTAGAATTAGCTGTATAGCTTTACTCATATTTATGATTATCTTCAGAAGTTTTTCTTATGAAGTCAGGAAAAGGCTATCCAGGATATCGTAGTAAAGACAATTAGAGGTGGGAGAGGGGAAGGAAAACAAAATGTCGTTTGACACAAATATCCCATTAAACTTACTGTTCTTAGATATAACCTAATAATTAAATATCTGTGTCAGTTTTTCAATGCTCCCAGAACCTAATATACTATGTTAATTTGAGAATAGTATATGCTCCCTTTGAGAGGAAACTGCAAGATTTTCCCCAATGCTTTTATAACATATCTTTCTTACTATGGTTCATTTGGGCTTTCTAGAAGACTCCCTGTTTACCTTAATTTCTTTTTATAAACTTTGGGGGGGTAGGAAGAATAAATAGTCAATGAGTACCTACTATGTGTCATATACCTTACTAAGTACCTATATACATCATTATCTTTATCTTTTTATTTTTTATTTAAAAAATTTTTTTAAAGATTTTATTTATTTATCTGACAGACAGAGATCACAAGTAGGCAGAGAGGCAGGCAGAGAGAGAGAGAGGGAAGCAGGCTCCCTGCTGAGCAGAGAGCTGGAGGCGGGTCTCGATTCCAGGACCCTGGGACCATGACCTGAGCCAAAGGCAGAGGCTTTAACCTACTGAGCCACCCAGGCACCCCCATCATTATCTTTATTATACCAGTTTACAGATGGGGAAACTAAGGCTCAATGAAGTAATTTGCCCAAGGTGACTGATTCAGTAAAGGGCAGATTCATTACTCAAGTTTGGATATTCTGAAACCAAAGATAGCTCATGGTTTAGGAACTAGTCTCAACTGTTGGATGCATGGGGTGCCTGGGTGGCTCAGTGGGTTAAGCCTCTGTCTTCAGCTCAGGTCATGATCTCAGGGTTCTGGCTTCGAGCCCCGCATTGGACTCTCTGCTTAGCAGGGAGCCTGCCCCTCCCCCTTTGCCTGCCTCTCTGCCTGCTAGTGATCTCTGTCAAATAAATAAATAAAATCTTAAAAAAAAAAAAAAAAAGTAAGCATGGTGGGCCCATAACTGTTGGGTCCATCTTCCCTTAACAAACAGCATGAGATGTGCTGAATATCAGAAAACATACTAACTACCCTACCTGACAGTTCATTTCAAAATTTAAGATGCCTTCTTCTTTTTTTTTTTTTTTTAAGATTTATTTATTTATTTTGGGGGGTAGGGGCAAAGGGAGAGGGAGAGAGAATCTCAAGTAGACTCTCTGCTGAGTGTGGATCCCAATGTGGGACTCAATCTCACAACCCTGAGATCATGACCAGAGCTGAAACCAAGAGTCAGACACTTAAGTGACTGAGCCACCCAGGCACCCCTAAGATGTCTTCTATAATAAAACCATAAGAACTCTTCAAAAGAGTCACAGTTAGTTAAATTAAAGGAAGAACTGGAGCACCTGGCTGGCTTAGTTAGTAGAGCAATGGACTCTAGATCTTAGGGTTGTGAGTTCAAGTCCCACACTGGGTGTAGTGATTACTTAAATCAACAAAGAAATTGCTTTCCTTGGCAACTAAGCAAAAAAAAAAAAAAAGTATCTTGTAGAACCTGAAATTATTTAAATTTAAAAAATGAAACTAATACTACTGGGAAGAAGGAATACAAAGAAAAAAGTCTTAGAACTAAGTCAACAGGAGATCCATGTCTTCACTGATAAAAATGGGGATATGTTAGGAAGTAATAAAAGAAACAGCACTTTAAATCACCCTCAATACCAGTGTCCTGCCTAGACCAATATAGGAATGATTTTATAAAACATTTTATACTGGAAAGCAAAGATTTTGCATTAAAATATTCTACTAAGTTAGTTCATGACTTACTCCTTTTCTTAAAATTAATCCTAATGTAAGTTGCTCTACAACTTACACCATGTAGTTTACTGTAGGATAAACATTTGTGATTCTCTTTGGTATATTTTGGTTAGACTTTCATGGTAATCAGTGTATTGACAGCAAGTGCAAATTTCTGTTCACAGCAGGCTAGCATAGTGGTGAGTAGCAGGAACTCCAGCATTCAAATTCTGACCCATTCTGTATCAGCTGTATGACCTCAGGCAAGTTAGCTAAACCCACTAAGATTTAGTTTCTACATTTGTAAAATAGAGATAATAGGCCCTTTTTGTGAGGATTAAAAAAAGATGATCCATACAAAGCGTTTATTATTAGTGCCTGATACATGGCTAATATTCGAGTCAGCCATTACTTTATTATTAGGGAAGCAGAAAAAAACAGGCAAAAGAAAAGCAAAACAACAATGTTAAGTGTAAGTGACATTAACGTAAATGCTACTAAATATTAATTCCTCTATCTGTAAGGCTAAATTTTAATATTAAAGTTGATAATACTGTATGAGCTATACCCCTGAACTATTTTCATGCCAGCCATGAGTCTGTACACATCAAGCAGATACTAAACAGTTTTCAATTAAACCAAGTTTCCGGTTGGTTGGTACTTATCTAGACAAATATATATATATAGCTTTGCATGCCTAAAATGTTGTTTGTTTTTTTTCCTGGCTAAGGCTTAGCAAACACAAAACCACACAAAATGATGATGGTCAGTATATGAAGTAAACAAAGTAAGACTTAAAAATAATCAAATACTTGCTATAAAAAATATAGGTAGAAAAAAGTCTAGGAGGGAATCATTAAAATATAACCAATAGCTATGGTAGTAGAATTAAGAGTGATTTTTCTTCTTTTCCCAGTTTATGAAATAGTTTGCAATGTAGTTATACTACTTTTAAAATTCATACATTTATTTTCATCATAAAATATAACAGCTTAAGGGCACCCAGGTGGCTCAGTTGGTCACATGTCTGCCTTCAGCTCAGGTCATGATCCCAGATCCTGGAATCTGAGCTCTGGGTATGGCTCCTTGTTCAGTGGGGAGTCCGCTTCTCTCTCTCTCCCTGCCCACCCCCCACTTTTGCTTCCCCCACCTCCGCTCATGCTCCCTCTAGCTTCCTTGCTCTCACTTCCTCTCAAATAAATAAATAAAATCTTTAAAAATATATGATAGTGAGCGCCTGGGTAGCTCAGTGGGTTGGGCCTCTGCTTTCGGCTTGGGTCATGGTCTTGGGGTCCTGGGATGGAGGTCTGCATCAGACTCTCTGCTTGGCAAGGAGCCTGCTTCCCCCCCTCTCTCTGCCTGCCTATCTGCCTACTGTGTCCTCTCTCTGCCTATCAAACAAATAAATAAAATCTTTTAAATATATATATAAATTAAATATAAATAATAAAATAAATATATAAATATATAATAATATATAAATAAATATATTTATAAATATATATATTTATAAATAAATATATAAAAATAATAATAAATTAAATTAAATATAAATAATATATGATAGCTTATGACAAAAAGAAAGCAGATTTATAAGACTGGAGAAAACAAAGACAAGGAATTAATTTTCGACCCCATTTCATAAGCACAATTATGAATTCTTAGCCTCTCTTGAGAGAAATCTTCTGTTGGCATATATTCAAAGTAAATGTAAGTTTGCAGAAACATATTTATTCATTAACAGATGATCACCATTCCAAAGCACAAAGGTATGGAAATAATACAGAACAATTTGTCCTAAATGTTCTGCTAACAGATGGCTAGAGCAAAGGCCCTTGCTAAAGTTCGGCTGGGAACCATATTTCATTCACATCAGGTGACAGAAATGGGTTCTAATGAGTTCTGAATAAGTCTTTAGTACTTCCACAGCAAAATACTAAGAGGTAGATAAAAGAGGGCCCCACACTGAAGCAGAGAACTTAGCTGGAATAAAGACTTTACAACTTCATTCCGGAATATAAGCAATCTCCTGTCATGGCCCCTCACCTTCAGTGTATTCTCTTTCTCAAGCCTCCTACCAATCATCGCCCTCCTCAGGGATTCAAAGAAAACACATGAAATTAGAAGGTATTTAAAAGGTAACCTGTAGGACGTGCTTTAAAATAATTCAAAGGTGGGTAAATGGGTGGGAGTACAGAGGAAACAAGATTGGCCATGACTGATGAAGCTGGTGAATAATACAGGAAAGTGTCATCATGCTACTTTCTCAACTTTTTTCTTATGCAAGAATTCAACATATAGGACAGTTCTTTAAAATGGCAAGTAACTGGGGTGCCGAGGTGGCTCAGTGGGTTAAGCCTCTGCCTGCTCTGGTCATGATCTCAGGGTCCTGGGATTGAGCCTTGCGTCGGGCTATCTGTTCAGCAGGGAGCCTGCTTCCCCCTCCCTCTGCCTGCTGCTCTGCCTACTTGTGATCTCTCTCTCTCTCTTTGTCCAATAAATAAATAAAATCTTTTAAATAAACGAACAAACAAGCAAATAAATAAAAGGGCAAGTAACATTTTAGGGACACCTGAGTGGCTCAGTCAGTTAAGTGGTGGCCTTAGGCTCAGGTCATGATCCCAGAGTCCTGGGATCGAGTTCCACATCAAGCTCCCTGATCAGTTGGGAGCCTGCTTCTCCCTCTCCCTCTGCTACTACTCCCTCTGCTTGTGCTCTTGCGCTCTCTTTGTCAAATAAATAAATAAAAATCTTTTTAAAAAAGTCATGTAACTTTTTAATAGTCATTACTCACCATTTTGTAAGTCTAGATAGTGAGTAAAGGACTGAGAAGAATCACAGTAACAATTACAAGTTAACACTTACAAAGCACTATACATGCACAAAGCACTTTTTTTTTTTTTTTTAGAGATTTTGTTTATTTCTTTGAGAGAGAGAGAGAGTGTGAGCACAGGGATGCGGATGGGGTGGGGAGCAGATGGAGATGGAGAGAATCTTAACAGGCTTCACACCCACACAGAGTCCAAAGCAGGGCTCGATCTCACAACCCTGAGATAATGACCTGATCTAAAATCAAGAGTTGGACACTTAAGCAACTGAGTCACCCAGGCACCCCCATGCAAGACACTTTTCTAAGAAATTAAAAAATACACATGCGCACACATACACACACACACTCATTCATTTAAACCTTAAAACACTCTCTTAGTCTATCCAGCTGCTAACCTCCAGTGAGGTTAAGCAATAAATATAGAGTTGGTAGTTTATTAACAACAGAAATGTATTTGTTACAGTTCTGGAGGCAGAAGTCTGAGCTCAAGGTGCCTGCATTGGTCACGTTGTCATCATGGCCCTCTTTCTGGTACAAAACTGATGCCTTATATGGTGGAAGGGACTAGGGAGTTCTCACCCCCCTTTTAAAATTTTATTTATTTATTGGACAGACAGTGAGTGAGAGAGGGAGCATAAGCACCAGGGGGGTGGGAGAGGGAGAAGCAGGCTCCCCACTGAGCAACAAGCCCGATGTGGGGTGGGATCATGACCTGAGCCAAATGCAGACCCTTACCTGACTGAGACACCCAGGGGCCCCTGGAGCCTGTTTTATAAGGCGCTAACTCCATCCATGAGGACTCCACCTTCAGGGTTTAAGCACCTTCCAAAGGTTCCACTTAATACCATCACACCAGGAATTAGGATTTCAAGAAACATTCAGACCATAGCAAATACTATTTAATTCCACATTTTACAGATGTAGGAACTAAGGAACAGTGAGGTTAAGCAACTTTTGCAAGGTCATATAGTAGAGCCAGGTTCCAGTGTAGGTAGACCGATACAGAGTATGTGCTTTCAATCACTATTACACACATTAAAAAGAGAAGAATAGAGAGACACAATATCAAGTCATTCAAATGCGTAGCAGTTTTGCCAAGAAAAGTATATATATGAAGTCCTTGCCTTCCCCTTTTCAAGTAGCAAGTCTAACTCCAGTTAGAGTTAGAACAGTGGTTCCCAGTCTTGGCTACACATAATCACCTGGAGGCCAAGCTGCACCCCAGACTAATTAAATAAAAAACTATGGGGGTTAGTGCCAGTTGATTTTAAACATTCCCAGATGACTCCAATGAGCAGCCAATGTTGAAAACCACTGTTTTAGGTGAAAGTTGTTTTGTTTTGTTTTTTTAATGTATAGCCAGGTACTAACGGATGATATTCTATCCCTGTTATAATTCTGGTACCTAATGGAGGAAAAACATACCATTTAACAATGCAGGACAAGAACTTAGGCTTCAACAGATTAAGCATTGAATTACATGTCACCCAGCAATTACATTTCTATGTACATTAGAGACAAATGAAAACACATGTCCACATAAAAACCTGTACACAAATGTTTAAAGCAGCATTATTGCTAACAACCAAAAAGCAGAAAACACCCAAACGCCCAAATGCCCAAATGTCCATACAATGGATTATCATTCAGCCATAAAAGGGAATGTTACATGCTACAACATGTATGAGACTAGAAAGCATTAATCTAATTAAACTGGATACAAAAGACCTCATACTGTATGTCATTTATTGGAAATGTCCAGAATAGGTAAACCCTATTTAAAAGTAGATTAGTTATTGCCAGAGGATGGGGGAAAGACAGAACAGGACTGCTGACCAACAGATATAGGGTTTGTTTTGGAGGTGATGGAAATGTTCTGGAATCAGTAGTCATGGTTGCAGAGCATTATGAATATACCAAGAGCCACTAAGTTGTATACTGTAATGGCAAACTTTACATTATGTGAATTATGTCTCAATTTCTAAAAATGGAAAAAATGACTTAAGGATGGAGAAAGAATATTTGAAAAGAGAGAACAGTTAAGGAAAAGAAAACAGTATGAGTAAGAATGAAAAGGAAGGTAAAAGGAAAACATTAATTTTGTAGGTTTTCTCATGCCCAACAATTTTCTGCAACAAAATCCCATTTAGTTAAAATAAATGATAGTAGCTATAGAGTACGCACCACTGAAATGTCCCTTCTTCTTGAAAAAGAAAAATGGAGGGCGCCTGGGTGGCTCAGTGGGTTAAAGCCTCTGCCTTCGGCTCAGGTCATGATCCCAGGGTCCTGGGATCGAGCCCTGCATCGGGCTCTCTGCTCAGCAGGGAGACTGCTTCCTCCTCTCTCTCTCTGCCTGTCTCTCTGCCTACTTGTGATCTCTCTCTCTCTGTGAAATAAATAAAATCTTTAAAAAAAAAAGAAGAAAAAGAACAATGGTGGTTGGAAAACAGGACAGAACAACCATATTAATACACCTGATGTGTGATCCAAAGGGGCACATGCACCCGAATGTTCATAGCAGCAATGTCCACAATAGCCAAACTATGGAAAGAGCCTAGATGACCATCAACAGATGAATGGATAAAGAAGATGTGGTATGTACACACACACACACACACACACACACACACACACACGCACATACGCACAATGGAATACTATGCAGCCATTAAAAACACATCATCTTGGGACACCAGGGTGGCTCAGTGGGTTAAAGCCTCTGCCTTCAGCTCAGGTCATGATCCCAGGGTCCTAGGATCGAGCCCCACGTTGGGCTCTTTGCTCCACAGGGAACCTGCTTTCTCCCCTCTCTCTGCCTGCCTCTCTGCCTACTTGTGATTTTTCTCTCTGTGACAAATAAATAAAATATTAAAAACAAAAAACAAAAAACAAAACAAAACAAAAAAACACATCATCTTGCCATTTGCAATGATGTAGATTGAAATAGATGCTATTTTGTTAAGCAAAATAAGCCAATCAGCGAAAGACAATTATCATATGATCTACTGATATGAGGAATTTGAGAAACTAGACAGAAGATCATAGGGGAAGGGAGGGAAAAAATGAAACAGTATGAAACTAGAGAGGGAAACAAACTGTAAGAGACTCTTAATCTTAGGAAACAAACTGAGGGTTGCTGGAGGGGAGGTGGGTGGGAGGACGGGGTGGCTGGGTGATGGACATTGGGGAGGGTATGTGCTATGGCGAGTGCTGTGAATTGTGTAAGACTGATGAATCATAGACCTGTACTCCTGAAACAAATAATACATTGTATGTTAGTAAAAGAAAGAAAGAAAAAAAGGAAAGAAAAAAAATACATGTGATGTACTTTTTTATTAAGATTCAAGTACAGGGGTGCCTGGGTGGCTCAGTGGGTTAAGGCCTCTGCCTTCAACTTGGGTTGTGATCCTAGGGTCCTGGGATCGAGCCCCTCGTTGGGCCCTGTACTCACTGGGGAGCCTGTTTCCTCCTCTCTGTCTGCCTCTCTGCCTACTTGTGATCTCTGTCAAATAAATAAATAAAATCTTAAAAAAAAAAAAAAGATTCAAGCATAGTCTGTGTTTGGAATTCTGAAAACATGCCATTCCATATCTTTAAAAATGAAAGAGTCCAATTTTCTTTCTTGCAATGAGAGAAAAAAAATGTTTTTAACTGGCACTTCTGGCTATTATTAATAACTAATGCAAGAGAAACTGAAACCTAAATAAGGGAACATCAAGGTCAGATACACTAACATGTATCTGAAAATGCTGAGCTGTTTTTGGAGACTTAAAATGATCATTATACAGGTTATACACTACTATTTTCTATCAATAAATCTTAATGCCACATTAAAAAATATGTACGGTTTAAAAACTAAATTCCAAAAATGTAAATGTCTACCCAGCTTAAATGAGATGGACTGAAAATATTTTTTAAAAATTTACAGATGATTTTTGTCTTATACAATAATGTATTTTCTAAATTTTCTTTAAAAGGACTTTTTTTTTTTTTAAAAGATTTTAATTCCAGTTAGCTAACATACAGTGTTATAGTAGTTTCAGGTGTACAACACAGTGATTCAATACCTCACCACGTGCTCATCACAGCAAATGCACTCCTTAATCCCCATTACCTATTTAACCCAACTCCTCACCCCACTCCCGAAATGTTATAAACATATATTGGTTGGGACGCCTGGGTGGCGCTGTCAGTTGAGCATCCAGCTCTTGGTTTCAGCTCAGGTCACGATCTCATTGGGGGTGTGATCCAGCCCTGCCTGCAGCTCCAGGCTCCTTGGGAGATCTGCTTGAAAATGCTCTCCCTCTGCCCCTCCTGTCACTCACATGCTGGCTCTCTCTCACAAATAAATCAATTTTGTGGGGAAGAAAAGAATTCAAAGATCAGGACTTTCAAATTTTTAAAGAAATAAATCTTATAAAAAAGAAAACCTGGGTGCCTGGGTGGTTCAGTGGGTTAAAGCCTCTGCCTTTGGCTCAGGTCATGATCCCAGGGTCCTGGGATCGAGCCCCGCATCGGGCTCTCTGCTTGGCAGGGAGCCTGCTTCTCCTCCTCCCCTCTCTCTGCCTGCCTCTCTGCCTACTTGTGATCTCTGTCAAATAAATTTTAAAAAATCTTTAAAAAAAAAAAAAGAAAAGAAAAGAAAACCCAATCACTGGTTTTATAGATAGGTTTCAGAATACTCTCTAACTTCATTAACAGCAAATCTATGCAATAACTATAAGCCTTTGATAATGAAAAACTCTAAAAGATATAAAATGTTGCAAGCTCCAAATGACACAAGAAATAGTGCATCCAGGACACCTGTGGTTATTTCAATTCCCATTCCTATAAAATTAAAGCTTTCTTAACCACTGTTTAGGAAAGTAAAATGCTGATTTTTAAAAAACCAAAACTCTGGAGCCCCTTGGTGGCTCAGTGGGTTAAGCAACTGTCTTTCACCCACTGACTCCTGGCTCAGCAGGGTGCCTGCTTCTCCCTCTCCCTCTGCCTCTGCCTGCTACACCCCTTGCCTGTGCTCTCCTGCTCTCTGTCAAACAAATAAAAAAAACTTTAAAAACAAAACAAAAAAATCCCCAAACTCTCAAGAGATGATGTAATATAGACAAGAAAATTTTAAGTTATTTCTTACTCTAGCTTTTTTCTTTTTCTTTTCTTTATTCATTTATTTTTAAAGATTTTATTTATTCATTTGACAGAGAGAGAGACACAGTGAGAGGGGGAACACAAGCAGGGGAAGTGGGAGAGGGAGGAGCAGGAAGCTCGATCCCGGGATCCTGGGATCATGACCTGAGCTGAAGGCAGATACTTAAGGACTGAGGCACCCAGGTGCCCCAACTCCAGCTTTCTTTCAGAAATCTAGAAGAAAATCACAGATACAGACAAAAATATATTGGTCTCAGGGGCACCTGGGTGGCTCAGAGGGTTAAGCCTCTGCCTTAAGTCCTGGGATCAAGCCCCACATTGGGCTCTCTGCTCAGCGGGGAGCCTGCTTCCCTCCCCTCTCTCTGCCTACTTGTGCTCTCTCTCTGTGTCAAATAAATAAATAAAATCTTAAAAAAAATATATATATATATACACACATATCGGTCTCAGTATTATTTATAATATTAAAAAATGAAGCAATCTAAATCCCCAATGACAGGGAATTTGACTGAATAATTATGGTACAACTACATGATGCAATGTTATTCAGTCATTCAAAATTATTTTGAGGTTTTATATTCTTTTTTATTTTAATATTTTATTTATTTATTTGACAGAGAGAGAGATCACAAGTAGGCAGAGGCAGGCAGAGAGAGAGGAGGAAGCAAGCTCCCCGCTGAGCAGAGAGCCTGATGCGGGGCTCGATCCCAGGACCCTAAGATCATGACCTGAGCCGAAGGCAGAGGCTTTAACCCACTGAACCACCCAGGCGCCCCAAGATTTTATATTCTTCCATATTTAATTTTATTTTATTTTTTCAAAGGTTTTGTTGTTGTTGTTGTTGTTGTTTTACTTATTTAACACAGAGATAGAGAATATAAGTAGGCAGAGCAGCAGGCAGAGGGAAAAGGAGAAGCACGCTCTCCACTGAGCAGGGAGCCCGATTTGGGGCTTGATCCCAGGACCCTGGGATCATGACCTGAGTCAAAGGCAGCTGCTTAACTGACTGTGCCACCCAGGCACCCCCATATTTAATTTTAATCGTATATATATGTGAATATATATAGTTTGAGATGTCAAATAGTTCTATAACAGTAATAAACAGCAATTCCCCTACCTTCTCTTGTGCCCTGAACCAATTCCTACTTCCAGGAGCCCAGAGGGAAAATTTTCAACAGTATTAGTTGTTCCAGTGTTTAACCTCAAATTCCTAAATCATACACTGATAGTGTTATTTCTTGATATTTTCTTTTTTTTTTTTTTTAAGATTTTATTTATTTGACAGACAAAGATCACAAGTAGGCAGAGAGGCAGGCAGAGAGAGAGAAGGGGAAGCAGGCTCCCCTGGCAGGATCATGACCACAGCCAAAGGCAGAGGCTTTAACCCCTGTGCCACCTAGGAGCCCCTTGATATTTTCTAATTTTGGATATCATTCATGACCTACCTACAATGAAGACATTTAGGTCTTAAACCTCTCCATCTTCTATTTTTCTTATTTATCCTTGTATTATAGACTGGCTGGCTAATTAAATTCTTGGCTGGAAATCAGAAGTCCTGAAGCAGTGAAGAAATCTGTTTAACTGTGGCTATCCCAGTCAAATACAGATGACCATAAAATCCTTCCTTCCAAGAATACTTTTATTAATCCCAGGGAACCAAGGTTCCATGGAGCATGACTTGGAAACTACTAGCCTACAGTAATCTCTGCCTGATTAATCAGTTATCTGGGAGCAGAGTTTCTGCTCAATTCTTCTCTCAGAGAACAGTCTCTGAAAATAAACCTCAGAGATCATCTAGTCCAAGGGACTAGATGCTAAGGGAATAAAAAGCAGTACTTCTGGCTCTCAGGCTCTTTGCATAATACATCATCTCTTCTGAGGGAGGAGGGTAGTCCTTCCTGGAACAGACCTGATGGTAACGGAGGAGAAGGCAGTTGTTTGCAGAGGCCTGGGACCTCAGAAGGTCCCAGACCAAAACCCAACTGAAGAGGAAAACTAGAAGGTTGTCAGAAGAGAATGTGGTAACATCTAGCTATGGTGACTGCCCCCAAAGAGTTGAGAGTTCCCTTATGCTGATGGATGGTGAGTCAGCAGTCTGGCTAGCCTGAAAGCTTAGCAGAAAGAGATCCTAGTCCCAGAATACACCCCTCTTAATTCATTCCACAAACATTTTTCAAATATCTGCTATCAGGTAAGGGAACATACTGTGATGTCAAGAAAATCACCCTCCTTTCTTTTTAAATGCGTATTTTATGATACGCTGTAGTCAGAATATGGAAAATAAAGCACTCTTCTCCACTGCCTCTAAATATATAGTTTCCAGCTTTTTTAGTTTTCTAGTTGTTTTGTGTATACAAATCCTGCCTGTCTACAAGACTAAAGTCTTCTTAGCTTAAGACTAAGACTACCCCAACTAATGTCAAGGCTGAATTGGGCTGAAAATGATTGCAGTTACTATTAATTCCCCTGTGACTAAACTTGCTACTTCTAGATTAGGTGAGATAATTTAATAAATTGTGCTGAATGAACATAATGTAGTTTTTATGAGTATGTAGTATATAGTACGTAATATAATGTCTGTCTGAGCTCAGACAGACCCCGAGTTCATCCTAGATCTGATACCCAGGCAATTTACTTAGCTTATTCAAGTCTCAGTTTCCTTGTTCATTAGGATAACAGTTCTAGGGGCGTCTGGGTGGTTCAGTGGGTTAAAGCCTCTGCCTTCAGCTCAGGTCATGATCCTGGGGTCCTGGGATCGAGCCCCACATTGTGCTCTCTGCTCAGCAGGGAGCCTGCTTCCTCCTCTCTCTGCCTGCCTCTCTGCCTACTTGTGATCTCTGTCTGTCAAATAAATAAAATCTTAAAAAAAAAATAAAAAGGGTAACAGTTCTACTTCCCAATGCTGTTTCAGAAATGAATTAATGTATGTGAAGTGTTTAGCACAGTGCTCATGTTACTTATGTTCTCTATCTGTGGTATTCGAGAGGCTAATCAAGAAGTTACTAGGTGAACTTAGAATCAGAGCCAAAATACTCTGGATGGTTGGGATGGATATTTTATTCAAGCAGGGTGAGCCTTGCCAGGCATCCCCACCTCACACTTGTATATCATGTCATGCTGTATCTACGTACCTCTTTCTTAAAGACTCTAAATAGATGATATAAAGATGAATAATGGAGAATAAACAGAAAGAATAGAAGAAAGGATTACAGAGAACAAAGTAGAAATTCAGACATGGACCATCACTTATGGGGTAAAAGAACCTAGTTTTTCTTTAGGAATGTATGTTTTGCTCTTAGGTCCCATTTTTAAAAAAGATTTACTGGAGCACCTGGGTGGCTGAGTGGGTTAAAGCCTCTGCCTTCAGCTCAGGTCATGATCTCAGGGTCCTGGGATTGAGCCCTGCATGAGGCTCTCTGCTCAGCAGGGAGCCTGCTTCCTCCTCTCTCTCTGCCTGCCCCTCCACCTACTTGTGATCTCTGTCTGTCAAATAAATAAATAAAATATTAAAAAAATTTTTTAAAATATTTACTTATTTATTTGACAGAGAGAGAACATAAGCAGAGGGAGTATGAGTGAGAGAAGCAGACTTCCCGCTGAGCAGGGAGCCTGTCGTGGGGGTTTGATCCCAGGACCCCAGGATCATGACCTGAACAGAAGGCAAATGCTTAACCATCTGAGCCACCCAGGCGCCCCATGTGTGAATATTTTTAATGGTTTTTATTAAAAATGGGATCTAAGGATGCCTGTGTGGCTCAGTTCTGCCTGAGAAGGAAGGAAGGAAGGATGTTCACACACTAAATCCAGGTGCACAGTGTTCTAAAATACTCAAAATACTCCGGGTCACGCCAAAAAGAGCCCCTGCTCTGGTTAGGAAATTTAATTCTTTCTAAAGGCATTCAGATGAGACCTTTATTCATATTAAGGTTAGTTTCCTTCTTTTACTTCCTCTCGTTTCCTTTCTACTTTCTTCTACAGGAACAATTTTAGCCATTCTTATAAAGCTCAAAACTCTGCAAATATAAGAAGTATACCACTGAAACCAAGATTAAACATCTTGGTTTCAAAGAGCACTGAAGCACATGATTCAAGACAGAAAGCATACTGCTGAGAAAATAACACTAAAAATCAGGAACCAAAAAGATCAAGATTACACTTCAGCTTTACAGAAGTACTGTTTATGACTTAATTGCTGAAGTCCAACATCTAGGTTTCAAGTCCTGCTCCACCCTGGAACTTCCACAATTCTACTCTAACTGACCAGAATATAATCCTAGGAAGGTACATCTATATATGATTATAATCAATTGTATCGACACTGTGTAAAAGGCAGGCTATGGAAAACAGAAAAGGGATGCTCTGTAAGAGTTAAGAAAGAGGCTCAAGAATGCAGCATCCATTCTCCAAGTAGGACAGACATACAATCTGGCAGACTTAACTATGGTATCTGCAGAGGAAGACACCAAGTTTGAGGTAGGGACAATTAGCAAGGCTTCACCTTGCCTGTATGAAGTATTTACCCAAGTCATCCAAGTATTTTGGCTCTGACTCCAAGTTCACCTAGAAGCTTTCTGGTTAGCTTCTCAAATACTCTGATTCAAGGAATCAGATGCCAGAGATAGAGACCATTAAGCACTCACGTCCCTGGAAAAGAGTATCTCCCACACTAGGTTAAAAGAGTGGCATTCTTGGGGCACCTGGGTGGCTCAGTAGGTTAAGCTTCTGACTTCACCAAAGATCATGATCTCTGGGTCCCGGGATCAGTCCTCAGCAAGGAGTCTGCTAGTCCCTCCACTCTGCCCCTCCCCCTGCTCACGCTCTTGGTCTCTTTCTCCAATAAATAAATAAATAAATAAAATCTTAAAAAAGAAGAAGAGTGACATTCTTATTTATACAAAGGGCAAAACAGCACAGTGGTTAAGTGCCCAATACCTGGAGGCATGTTTTTGAATCCTGACAATTGCTTAATTTATTTCTCTGTGCTTCAGTGTTTTTCATTAAATGAGAATATAATGGCTATCTTGAGCATTATAAGGATTGAGTTAATTCATGCTAAGCATTTAAACCTTGGCTGGTATGTAGTGCTCAGTAAAGCTATCATAATTTTTCATAATTATTAAACATCTCTTGTGATTTTGATTTGAGAATTGAAATCCAAGCATGATCAACCCTAAAAAAATTAGGATGTCAAACTATCAAAGAAGTGTCACAATGTTAGGCCTCAGTAGTCATGTCAGAATATACTATATGTGTATACAGGATGGGTAGGGTGGTTTTAAAAGGTAGAAAGAGTAAACAGGTTTTAAAGGGCTTTGTATATTTTAACCAAGAAGTTTGAACTTTATTTTAGAAGTCTCAAAAGGCCATCTAAAGGTAATTTCAATCGTCAAAGCATTGTTCAAATAAATTTAATTCCAAGTTATGGATCTCACAAAAATCAAGACAGATCGGGGGATTCCAGAAAAAAATACTTATCAGTGATTTAAATATTTTATTAGCAGTACAACCTAAACTGAAATCAAAACCAAAATGTCCGTGCATTTAAATGACTGCAAATGAAACACAACCTCCACCACCAATATTACAAAACGAACAGTACATGCTGTTTCCTGGCTCTACAATCCACTTCCTCCAGTTGCTGGAGGCACTGGATCCATCTGTTTCAAGTCTCCATCCACCACAACAAAGAAAAAGATCAGTTCCTTGTCATCTAGTCCTAGCTCAATCTACAAACCTAGAAACAAAATATAGCACTAGAATCAAAAAGTTCAGCACTCTTGAATGCAAGCAGCATCATGTATTATAAATGCTAGAATATGGGTAACACTGAGTACAAACACAACTAAAAAACAATCTTTCAGAATGTTTTAAGACATGGCACCTAAACTAAGAAGAAAATAAAAGGCAGCTGATTTCACAAAAATGTCAAAGAGCAAACATCCTCTTTTTCCCTTTTGCTACTCTAATCTACTTTCATCTCGTGAAACCAGATAAGTAAGTGCGCTAGAACTGTATCACAACAATGAATGCCAACATTGAGTTAACAGAATTTTGAAGTCCACTGGACCCATCACTTTATTTTAAAAATGAGTCTAGTTTCAAGGAAGTATTTTCCAGAGTGCAGAACGTGAACACAAGATTATTTCAGCTGTTATGTAAGCAACAGTTATGTACTGAAATTACACATTTATTATAATGTGTACTAGAAAAAGGTATACATAAAAACCATGATTTCACAAATTATCACTTTGGAAAAGAGTAGTGTTGAAAACATGTCTATTAAAAACATGAAATAAAATAACACAGGTGATCTTCCAAAAGGCAAAATTTATGATGGTGGTATGGTTCATGAGGAGTGAAATGTCCCATGAACAACAAGGCCTGTTTTTGTTTTGTTTTTTTGCTTCCTTCTTGGTTCAAGGTTGTGTTCTGAATGATTAGAAATGATGTGACCTTTAGTTAAGTGATCCTATTACTATGCTTAAGCTCATTTAGAGTAAAAGAAGCAAACACTAAGATGCATACAGAAATGTTACTATTTTACAGAAAAGAGTACCATACTCTGAAGAACATAATAGCACAATAAGACTTTGCTATCTTGGAACTGGAATAACAGGAATTTTCTAGTACATATTCACATACCACAAGCACTTAAAAAAAAAAAAAAAGCCAACCAAAACAAACAAACAAAAAACCCCAAAAGGCGAAGAATGTGATAAATATCTGAGCTGTAAGCTGTTACATGATCATTGTATTTATTTTCACATTTACTGTCAAAGGAGCATGGTAATGTGAGCAGAGATGTTTCTCCTAATATTTCCTAATATTTATATGAATGTGTTCTTTCTCATTACCTCTTGCCAAAGGAATGAATGACAACTGACCATTAGAATACCTTAAACATCAACTGCCTTAAACCAACTGTGGAAGAAACATTAATTTTTTAAAAATCTTACTATGAAATTGTTCAAATTTAGATCTCAATGTATTCTAGGTAATGATGTGCTATGAATTTCAAGTGTGGTTTTCCAAGCTAAGCAAGAACGCTAGAGAATCATTTCTATTTGGTCTTATCTGCCGTATTTTCTACTAGCACATCTGAATGCCAGTCTTAAGGGCATAGAGGCAGAGGGAGTAGTATTCCTCTCAGTTCTTGAAATATCTGCTACTGTGAAGCTACGTTATTTTCACATGACCGAGGGAACGCTGTCAGAAGCTGCCAGTATCCAAACTCCCCCTCGCCAATCGTCTCCCTACTTCCTAAAGATGACTAGCAAAAGGCAAAATAATACTCCCTTTTCGTCTCCTTTTCCCAACTCTGATGTCTTTCGGTTTCCTCTAACCTCATCTACCTTTCCTAACATTGTGGTGCCTAATGATGGAAAAAAAAGGATAAGATGAAACAGCACTTTATAGTACTTTACTCTCCACCGCCCCCCGCCCCCACGCCGTCTCCCGCAACCAACTGCAGCCCGGAATTGTAAAAGTCGGTGTTTCACGGATCCTTTGTGCGCCTACAGTAAAGCCACGGCATAAGGATGGACTTTCCTAGAGAGCATGTACTCTCCAATGACACGAACCTCAGACACCTTCAAACACCTAGTTCAGAGTTATCTGATCGCTGTGGTCACCATACAGTCAATTAATTCCGATCATAGCAACACGGTAGGGGTGGGGAAGGTTTTGAGGAGGGGTCCAACGAACCATGATCCCGCCACCCTTCCTCTTCTTGGTTGTGAGGAGGAGTTCAACGAACCACACCATCCCGCCACCCTTCCTCCGCCGGCCCCACTCTAGTTTCTCGGCGGCTAGCGTCCTTGCTCTGGGCCCGGCCTGCCCAGTCCGGGCCAGAGCACCGCCACTCCTCCCCTTAAGCCCGACCCCACCAAGTTTTAAACCGTCATGATAATACTCTTTCTTCTTGGGACCTGATCCCAATCTTCAACCAGGCTACCTCTCTCAACCCCACTCCTGAAGGCTCACCAAGCAGTTCCGGCCACTCCTCTCGCTCCCCAGCCGCTCCGACACCCCCCACACAGGACCTGGAGCTGAGTCCTCCCAGCGCCTGCGCACGCCGAACCCGCGCGCCTGCGCACTTCCCCCGCAGCACGAGCGCGGACACACCCCTGGAGCTGGAGCCAATCACGGTCTGAGGGGTTTAAATCTCCCTGCCACGCAGGCGGAGAGTCTGGGGACTACCCGTTAACCGGAAAATTCGAATGTCTCCCAAAGGTGGGAAGTATTTATGCAACAAACATTTGTCAAGGGCAAGCCGTTTGGTAGATGATCGATGAAGAAAAGAAGGAGAAAAGAATGCCTTCCCTGCCCTCCAGGGTCTTTCCGTCTGTCTGGATTGGAAAACGATATGTAAACAAATTATACAGTGCGTAGTGTTGGAAAGTCCGAGGCCGAGTTGGCGCACAATGAAAACAGCGCTTTATTCTTCGGGATGTCTGGAAGGGTTCCCAAAGGAAGTGACTTTTCAATCAGGAAGGCTAAGTAGGAGTTCTGCCAGAAGCCTGAATTGGAGAGAAATAATTTTCCAGCCTGTGGGAACGGCGTATGCCGTTAAGAACATAGCACCTTCGGTAGATTCCTTGTACTTCATCCTGGTTAGAGGCTTATAGCTCATTGTCTATCTCTGGGTGAAGTGGGGAATAAGCTTTAAATAGTCAGCAATGGGCCAAATCTTGGAAGGGTGGACTAGTGAGCCTGCGCTTTGTGCTATGAACACAGAGAGCTGTTGAAGGGCTTTAAACAGGTCCAGGACCTCTCCCAGGCACCTCTAAGAATACATCACAATTCTGGAAATTTAAATAAATAAATAAATAGTATTTCAAAGGAGAAGAGGGAATGGTTTTGGAAGAGAGAGAAGATATTTCAAATATAAGAGGAAGTATGTGCCTGTAAGTTCTATGTTTAGTAACAGGAAGTTGAGTTCTCTTCTTTTTTTTTTTTTTTTTTTTTTTTTTTTTAAAGATTTTATTTATTTATTTGAGAGAGAGACAGTGAGAGAGAACATGAGCGAGGAGAAGGTCAGAAAGAGAAGCAGACTCCCCGTGGAGCTGGGAGACTGATGCGGGACTCGATCCCGGGACTCCGGGATCATGACCTGAGCCGAAGGCAGTCGTCCAACCAACTGAGCCACCCAGGCGTCCCTTGAGTTCTCTTCTGATGACCTCAGTTTTCTCTGTGAAGTAGGAGATGAAGTCATCTGCTAATAGAAAAGGAGTTGGGAGTTTTAAGGAAGGTGGAAAAGTTTTGTAATTGTTACAGAAAGTGAAACAAGTTGACCCCAGACAAGTAGTAGGACTGTTAAGCAGTGTGAAGGTCCTGTATAAAATTGGTAAAAATGAACTCCTCAGCTTCTACCCTTCTGTGTGACTTTCTCAAGCAGCAATTACTTTGTGTGGGCAGAAGTTGTTGAGTTTATTTATGGATGGGTTACTGCCATGGTATAATGCCATAGTTCTCAATCAAGGACATTTTTGCCTTTGAGGAACATTTGGCAATGTCTGGAGTCATTCTCATTGTCAAGTTGATGGGGATTGGGGTGGGGGATGTAAAGGCATGTAGGTGTAACATAAAGGATGTAATGTAAAGGCATGTAATGGATGTAAATGTGGGGGATACTACAGACATCTAGCGTCTGAGGATGCTTAGCAACATCCTGCAATGCACAGGAGAGCATGAGAATTATCTCCAAAATTGAGGCATCTGGGTGTTTCAGTCCATTAAGCATCTAGCTCTTGATTTCGGCTCAGGTCTTGATCTCAGGGTTGTGAGATGGAGCCCCACAGTGGGCTCTGTACTGGGCGTGGAGCCTGCTTGAGATTCTCTCTCTCTCCCTCTGCCCTTCCCCACCTCTATAAAAAAAAAAAAAAAAGTATGTCCAAAGTATCAATAGTACCAAGGTTAAGAAACCCTGACCTAGAGATGCCTAGGTGGCTCAGTTGGTTGGGTATCCTACTCTTGGTTTCCACTCAGGTCATGATCTCAGGGTGGTGGTGTCAAGTACCAGACTGGGCTCTGCACTCATCTGGGAGTCTGCTTCTCTCCCTCTCCCTCTGCTGCTCCCCCTCCCCTGCTCTCTGTCTCTCAAATGAATAAATAAGTCTTAAAAGAAAAAAAAAAGAAACCCTGATCTAGGAGTACCTTGATGCTCACCAATGGTTGACCTTGGTCTTCTACAAGCTTTTCCTTGGACTATGGCCCTGAGCTTATAGGGCAAAGTGGTCCTTCCATTGCATCTTTGAAGGAGAGTGGAATGAGCAGTGTACCTCAGACCTTGAGTGTTTCAAGAAATTGTGATGTCACAAATACAGAATTGGAATAGTTCCTCAGTCCTTTAGATGAAAATCTGGACTTATATATATAGATGAAGGGAGGTACTTACTTTGATTTTAGGAATTGAAGATCTTGTTAAACATAGACATTATTAGAACTTCAATAATGTAAGAGGAGTAACACTTCATTATTAATCTTTTTTTTTTAAGATTATATTTATTTATTTATTGACAGACAGAGATCACAAGGAGGCAGAGAGGCAGGCAGAGAGAGAGAGAGGGAAGCAGGCTCCCTGCTGAGCAGAGAACCCGATGCGGGACTCGATCCCAGGACCCTGAGATCATGACCCGAGCCGAAGGCAGCGGCCCAACCCACTGAGCCACCCAGGCACCCCCCATTATTAATCTTTTTTTAAAAAAAGATTTTATTTATTTATTTGACAGACTGAGATCACAAGTAGGCAGAGAGGCAGGCAGAGAAAGGGGGGGAAGCAGGCTCCCCGACGAGCAGAGAGCCCAATGCGGGGCTGGATCCCAGGACCCTGAGATCATGAGGGAGGCAGAGGCTTTAACCCACTGAGCCACCCAGGCACCCCACCATTATTAATCTTAATGTAACTTGGTTTATCTGATTAACTGTAGTCACTAAAAGTAGGATCCTGGGGAATAAGTATGGACTACATTTAATAAATACATTAAGTATTAAAATACTATCATTGGTATTCATGGTTTTTTTGTGCTATGAGGGCATCCATTCATGGATAGGCACTTGACTTGTGTTATGTCATTTAATCCTAGCAACCCCCCCCCCACCCCAGAGATACCATTATCCTAAATTTAACTGTGCAGAAACTGGGAGTTTCCAAGAAAACTTGTAATTTGCCCAAAGTCATAAATTACTAGTAGTAGCTAAGTCAATATTTGAACTCAGGTCTGTCTGTCCTCAAACTCTTGCACCTTCCATTAAACTTCAGTAAGTTTTACAAGGCAGGAATGGTTGGAAATTCAGCATAAACAATCGCACTGCATAAAGGGAATGGTGGGGATTTAGGAAGAGAGCAGAAGCAACAGGGAGGCCCAGAAAGAGCAAAAAGAATGAAAAAGGAACTAGGGAGGCTGGTTACTGGTGCGTTCAGTGTAGCAAAGTAACTTCTGCAAGCCGGCAGGCCTTTTATCTTTCTTTCTTTTCCCTGTGTCCGTTGTTCACTCTCGTGTGTTCAAATAAAGCTAGATTATTGAGAAAGGCGGACAGCTGAGGGGAAAAAAAAAAAAGGAGCGTGACGGCGGCGGTGTGCGCCTGCGCGCTGGCGGCGGCGGCGGCGGTGCCCGGCGGGGAGGGGGTCCGGAGTGGGCCGCCGGACCCAAAACTGAAGGGGACCTCGGGGAGCCCCCTCCCTGGGACCTTGGTGGCCCGATGGAGTAAGAGGGGTCGGCTGTGAGTGTGAGTATCGCGTGGCCGGGCTGCGTTGAGGCATGCCGGAACGGCGGGGTCCTGGTGGTCTGCTCCTAAGGTTTTGGGCTGCAGGACGCGGCCGGGTTTCTGCTCCTGCAAGCTGCGGCGCAGCGGCATCCCTGTACTCTCCTCTCCCAGAGCCCGCGCGGTTTACAGGCAGGCGGTGCTTCTGGCTTCGGGGTACAGATTCTCGCGGGGGCGTTCCGGCTCGGCTTCTAGACCCAGCAGGAAACGCGCCTGCAAGAACCTTGACCTTTAGGGGAGGCCGCTGACCTCTTTCGGCCCCCGATTCCGCAGGGATCTCGTAGACCCAGGTGCTTAAAGGCCTACGGTCACAGGCCAGGGCACCTTTCGACCTCTTGTGACTGACAGGCTCCGTTCTTTTGCCTCCTTCCGTCTCCTCTCCCGGTGGGATGCGTCTTAATAATAGCTACTAATTATGGAGCGTTCACTACGTGTCAGTTTAATATTGAGTCCGAATCTCGGTGCATAATTATGGGGGAGGAAATGCTTTGCACCCCACTCCCCGTTGAGTCTGCTCAATTTAATCATCCTTGAGAGTTAGAGTAAACCATTTTATTGGGAAGTTTGAGATTTCCATGCCATTCTAGTTCAGGGAAGTTCTCTTACCTGACATATAGATGCTTTATCCACCACAATGGTTTATATCGAATTTACTCAAGCCGAAATAACTTTTTTTTTTTTTAAAACAGTAAGAGCCCAATACTATTCTAAACCCCATGGGAAATCTTAAAATTTGTCTAAATTCCTGTTCTCCAGTTCGGTTGTGAATGAAACAATGGAAGATAATACTTAGCTTCAGTTAGGATGTATTTAGCACCTACTGCATAAGTGCCAGATACACTCAGGTTTGTCACAAAAATTGATGAGATACTGTAATGGAAAGTGGCTTTTTGAAGCATATTTCAGATTAGGTCATTAAAAGTTTGATGGTAATTTGCTCAAGCTAACCTAGCTAAAGTAAGTGGTGAAATTCACGTATGCCAAGGCTCATCATTTTCCCGTTACACCAAGTTAAGTATCCTAAGCATTTTTGAGAAGCAACTACATTACAGTTTTAGTTTCTAGAGTTAACTCCTGAGTCTAGAAAATGGTAGGCACCTTTAAAGATACTAGAACTTCAGAAGAGAACTTCAGCGTGGCTTGGAAGGTGGTAAGAGGGTGTGATGGAATCTGGTCAAGTTATTTCAGAACCAATTACTTTGATTAAAAGGATGATATTTTAAAAGGAAGAACTGCAAATGGTAATTTTTTATTTTTATTTTTTATTTTATTTATTTATTTTTTAAAATGTTTTATTTATTTGACAGAGAGATCACAAGCAGGCAGAGAGGCAGGCAGAGAGAGAGAGAGAGAGGGAAGCAGGCTCCCTGCCAAGCAGAGAGCCCAATGTGGGGCCCGATCCCAGGATCCTGGGATCATGACCTGAGCCCAAGGCAGATGCTTGAATCCACTGAGCCACCCAGGTGCCCCTGCAAATGGTAATTTTTTAATCTGGGTTGGAGCACAGCACATGTAATGTACTATAGAAGAGGCTTCTGTACAAAGAAAGCAAGGAATAATGGTAGATGCTAGCTGATTTCGTTCTGGGACCAGGAATGGCTCTGTGAGAAATATGCATATTGTGTAATATGTAATTTGAATATTTTAGTGGGAAGTTTAGGATTGATAACGTGTATCCATTGAATAAGAACATGTAGGCAGACAAGTTGCATAGGAATACTCCAATTGTACATTAACCATGCTAAATCTCTAATTGAAACTTTACAGTCAGTGGGTTTTTCTTTCCTCTTAGAATCTTATCTGAAAGAGACTATGGAGAAATGAGAGTTCCTAGGTGTTGATCAGTGGAGGACTGGTTAAATCAATTTTGCATTTGTTAGAACGAACCAGTCCTATGTGTGTGCTAATACTGAGTAATAACCAGGATATATCAAGTGAAAAAAAAAGTGCAAAAGAGGTTTTATATTCCGCAACCATTTGTGTGTTTTTTATAAAGTTTATGTATTTCCATATGTATTTATAGAATATAACTGCAAGTATATTTAAGAAACTGGTAACAGTGATTAGAGGTGCACGAGGCTGGGAAACAGGAATGGGAAGGGAATAATTTTCTGTATTTAAGATGTGTGTGTGTGTGTCTGCACACCAGCACAAAAAAGGTGGTTTTATTAAAGCACAAGGACAGGACCTGTGGGTAGAAAGAGTTGCCCTAGGGTCATCAGGCCCATCATATACTTTCAAGGCGGGAGGGTGTTAGGGACAGTGTAAGCCTCCTAGCTATTTTGGAAACAAGGTTTCCAGGATCCTGAGGGGGCTAGCTATTGTTAGGAAAAGTCTTATGTTACTCTTTAGTAAAAACTCAGTTATGAGACCCTTTAGGTGTATATGTGTGGGGGATGATTGCCAGCTTGTATGTGGGGGGTAGAAAAATGAAGTTTCCAGAGGAATTATTATATGTTAAAGTAGACTTACAGGGTGGGCTAAAATTGCCTTTTGCCCTTAACAAAGTGTAAACATTGACGCAGCTGAGTTCCTAGAGGAAGGGCACTCTGCCTGTTTCAAGGACTGTAGATAGTAGTCATGGGCTGTAGATGGTAAGGAAATTTAATAATTTTTTCTTATGCCTTTGTTTCCCACATCATGTTTTTAAGAAATTTTTAATGAAATTTAAAAATATCCAGAAAAATAGAGAAAATACCATAATGAATCTGTGCAAATTGATCATTTTAAAATTTGTTGTTACATTGCTGTATTTGCTTTTATTCCTGAAATCTCTAAACACTTTAATACACATCTCTAAGAAAAAGAACATTTTCCTGCATAATCCAGTAGCACAATCATACTGAACAACTAATTTTTGTATATTATGTAATGCCCAATCTTTATTAAAATTTCCCCAAATTGGAGGCACTTGGTTGACTCAGAGGAACATGCAATTCTTTTTTTTTTTTTTTTAAGATTTTATTTATTTATTTGACAGACAGAGATCACAAGTAGGCAGAGAACAGGCAGAGAGAGGGGGAAGCAGGCTCCCCACTGAGCAGAGAGCCCGATATAGAGCCCGATATGGGGCTCGATCCCAGGACCCTGAGACCATGACCTGAGCCGAAGGCAGAGGCTTAACCCACTGAGCCACCCAGGCGCCCGGGAATGTGCAATTCTTGATCTTGGGGATTGTAAGTTGGAGCCCCATGTTGGGTATAGAGATTACAAAAAAGCACACTTAAAAAATGTCCCCAAATTGTCCTTTTTTTCTCCCCACTGTTTTTGATCCTATTTCCAATCAAAGTCTGTGCATTGCATTTGGCTATTACATCTCTTGAAATATTTTTTTTTTTAAGATTTTATTTATTTATTTGACAGACAGAGATCACAAGTAGGCAAAGAGGCAGGCAGAGAGAGAGGGGGGAGGAAGCAGGCTCCCTGCCTAGCAGAGAGCCCGATATGGGGCTCGATCCCAGGACCCTGGGATCATGACCTGAGCCAAAGGCAGAGGCTTTAACCCACTGAACCACCCAGGCACCCCTCTTGAAATATTTTTAAATCTAGAACGGTTGCCTTTTTTCTTTCTCCCTTTCTCTTTTTTTGTCATGACTTGTTGAAGAGACTTGGTCAATTATCTGGATTTATCTGACTGATTCCTAGTGGTTTACTTAGCTGGTTACTGCAAACTGGAAGGTACAGGTAAATGCTTGATTGGATTCAAATTAAACATTTGGGGGATGATATCATACACTATGCTGTGTAGTTTTTCTGTTAATGGTGCTGAGATTGATTAGTGGGTTCAGATGGTAAATCTGAGTTCTCCATTATAAAATTGTATTATTTCACCCCTTGGAAACCAGCTGTAAGTCTTTTGTATATTTAAGATTTAAAACTATTTTTAATGTTTTGAATGTTTTGAGTATGTTACCTATTCAAAATATAAATAATTACCTTTAAAAAGACAAAGCTTGGGGTGCCTGGGTGCCTCAGATGATTAAGCATCTGCCTTTGGCTCAGATAATGATTTCTAACTCCTGGGATTGAGCCCCAAGTTGGGCTCCTGGCTCAGCAGGGAGTCTGCTTCTCCCTCTCCTTCTGTCTCTTCCCCTGCTTGTGCTCTCTTTCTCTCTAATAGATAAAATCTTAAAAAAAAAAAAAAAAAAAAAAAAGAACTTACTGGAAGAAATCGCTGCTGCTCATTTTTTATTATTTTATTTTTAAAGATTTTGTCTAGGGATGCCTGGGTGGCTCATTTGGTTAGGCGACTGCCTTTGGCTTAGGTCTTGATCCTTGGGTCCTGGGATCAAGTCCCGCATCAGGTTCCTTGCTAAGTAGGGAGCATGTTTCTCCCTTTGCCTGCTCCTCCCCCTGCTTGTTCTTCCTCTTGCTCTCTCTCTCTGACAAATAAATAAAATCTTAAAAAAAAAAAAAAAATTATTTATTTATTTATTTAGAGCATGAGCAAGAGAGGGGCAGAGAGAGAGAGAGAATCTCCAGCAGACTCTGTGCTGAGTGCAAGGTGGGGCTCCATCCCACAACCCTGATATCATGACCTGAGCTGAAATCAAGAGTCAGTTGCTTAACCAACTGAGCTACCCAGGCTGTTCATGCTGTACCCTTTTTTTTTTTTTTTTTTTAAAAGAGAGAGAGAGAGCATGGGGTTGGGGAGGTAGAGGGAGAGGGAGTGAGAGGATGTTAAGCACCCTCTGTGCTCAGTGCAGACCCCTACATGGGGCTTGATCTCAGAACCCTGAATGCATAACGAACACATAATAGACTTGACCACTCAGGTGCCCCATGCTGCTGCATTTTTTTTTAAAAAAAAGTATTCTCTTTGTCTCGAGTATTTGTTTGTTTGTTTTTTTAAGATTTTATTTATTTGAGAGAGAGAGAAAGTGAGCAAGAGAGCTCAAGCAGGGGGAGCAGCAGAGGGAGAGAGAAAAGCAGGCTCCCCGCTGAGCAGGGGGCCCGTCATGGGTCTAGATCCCAGGACCTGAACTGAAGGCAGACCCTTAACTCATTGAGCCACCCAGGTGCCCCAGGCTGCTGCTTATTTAAACTGAATCCCTGATATGTAGGTGGTAGTGTCTCATTTTATACTACTCCAAGTGGTATAATCTACTTCCAAGGTCATACTTTTCCACCATCTTTTGGAAACTGGTATATAAATGTAAAATTGTTATTACTCCCACTAGTTATGTTACTGGTCCCTTCTCTCTTTTTCTTTTTTCTTTTTTTTTTTTTGTTTAAAGATTTTATTTATTTATTTGACAGAGAGAGATCACAAGTAGGCAGAGAGGCAGGCAGAGAGAGAGAGAGGAGGAAACAGGCAGGCTCCCTGCTGAGCAGAGAGCCCGATGTGGGACTCGATCCCAGGACCCTGAGATCATGACCCGAGCCGAAGGCAGCGGCTTAACCCACTGAGCCACCCAAGCGCCCCCTTCTCTCTTTTTCGACAGGTAATCAGTATCTAATGATATTAGACATTTAGGAATATCAGTAAATGATTTAGATCTCTGTAATGTGATAGTCTATAATGAGCCATTTTGAAAGTTCAAAGTATGTGTACAAGTCAAAACTCTTGATGTTTTCTGGAGTTCCAAAAAAAGTTCTATATGTGGAAGCATTATGCAGTCTTGGTTCTTGTGCCTAAAGTCTTTGATGTTTAAAAAAATACTATGTAAAAGAAAATTAAAAAAAATTAAAACTATATGTGTATTATTGTTTAATTTTTTGAAAAGTACAAGAGTCTCTAATGGAAGTCTGCACACCCTCCCTTTTTTCCCAGAGGCAATAACTTACAGTTCCTTGGGTATCCCATTATAGATACTCTGCATGTTTATGTATATGCCACTAGGATGAATTTTGACCTTCTTATGTAGAAGTATCTTAGTAGCATAACCTAAAATAATACTACTGAGAGTTATACTCCAGTTTTTATTGTTTATATTCCAAATGTCTTTGCTAACTTGTGTTCATTCATTCAACAGTATTGAGTACTTATTCTATACCAGATGGTGTGGCAAGTCATAGGAATAAAATGATGAACAAAACAGGCATTTCTGCTAGCTGTCAAGGAGCTTATCCTCTATTGGGAGAGGCAGTCATTAAGCAAATCATTATATTTATGACTCTAGCCAAGATTTAGTGCCAGACACTTTATGTGGATTTTTAAATTTATTTCTCATAACAACTCTATGACATTGATACTACTAATATTTTTATTTCATGAATGCACAGAAAGATTAAATTACTTGGTCAATATCACCCAGAACTAGTAAGTGATAGAGCCAGGTTTCAAGCACAAGCAGTCTGGCTGTAGAGATCTTACTGTCTTCCTTTATCCTAATGCAGTGTTTTTTTTTTTTTTTTTTAAAGATTTTATTTATTTATTTGACAGACAGAGATCACAAGCAGGCAGAGAGGCAGGCAGAGAGAGGGGAGGAAGCAGACTCCCTGCGGAGCAGAGAGCCCGATGCGGGGCTCGATCCCAGGACCCTGGGATCATGACCCGAGCTGAAGGCAGAGGCCTCAACCCACCGAGCCACCCAGGCGCCCCAAATGCAGTGTTTTTTAATGAGTTTGAGATCATCTGCTGAGGAGGTTTGGAAATTTTGGGGGGTGTTTTTTTGGTTTCAGAATCATTGAGAGGAAGACACTGACTTTAGTGGATGGAGATCAGGGATGTTGGACAGCTGCAATGTAAAGGACATCCCTAACCTATATGATAAAAATTTTTACACATTTTGCATCACTTTCAAATGTTTCAGAAGATGTTCATGTAGGTGAAAAATCTGGTTATGATCGTATGACCTAGATCCAATTTGTTTTACACATAAACTCCATTTTTTGTGTGTGTGCCTAAATCATAGTTACTGTGTAAATCAAGTGATTGTGCTTTCTTTATTTTAGAAAGTTTACAAAGAGTTGGCCCCTATTTTCAAAAATCATATCAGAGCATTGCTATTCCTGGTATTTGCATCAACAATATAACATGTCTACATCAGTCTGTATTTGTAGTTGTCACATTCATAGTCTTACATCATCTAATCTAGTCATGTCCAGGCATTTACATGTTGAAATTATTTTATGATAAACTACTTTTTTGTAATAGTTAGCACATTATATGGATATTTTAAATTTTACTTGTGTAAGTAAATTACAGTAGCTTTGAATTTCATTTCCTGTTTTTAAAGATTTTTATTTGAGAGCATGCACGTGTGTGAGAGAGTGCACACTGTGGCTGGGAGGAGGGAGAGAGGGAGAAGCAGACTTCCCCCCTGGATAGGGAGCCAAATGTGTGACTCGGTCTCAAGATCCTGGGATCATGACCTGAGCGAAAGCAGACACTTGACCAACTGAGCTGCCCAGGCACCCTGAATTTCATTTCCTTAAGAATGGGAGGTACTACAAATATTTATGATTAAAAAAAGGTATATATATATCTTGAAAGAAAAATTGTGTAGTGACAATTGGGGAGGCTGGTTGATGAGCACAGTGGGGAGTATTATATTAATTCCTCATATTTATGTAAGAATGAAAATTCCCATAATGTTTTAGAAAAAAGAAGGGTATTGGGTCTGATATGGTTGAGAACTGCTGCTCTACTCCCTGCCTCAGAAATAGTCACACTTGTGATAAGTGGTATGAAGAAAGTACAGGATTTTAGGAAAGAAGTCTATACAAGGGAATATGGCCTAATTGAGAGATCAGAGAGTGCTTCCCCAGGCAATTAACATTTAGACTGAGATTTGAAGTATGAGTAGTTAATAAGATGGAAAGGAATAAAAACATTTCAGGGAGAGGGGCAAACATATGAAAAGGGAGGGAACATGGTAGATGGAAAGAACTAGAAATACCATTTTGTCTGGTGTATGGAGATCTGGGGGAAGGTAGCTCAAACCTAGTACTTATTAGCAAGGGTGCTATCAAGGGGGCTTTTAAAAGTATTTTGATTTTTATCTTAAGTAATTGAATGTAATGAAGGGTTTTTAGAAGTCAGGGGACGAGACATAAAACATGAATGTGTGGACTTGTTTTTTTCAGTGTATGGTTGAGGGAATCATAGAAGTGTATGTGTTTAGGTGGAGGTGAAATTGAAGTAGACTTGAATGCTGAGTCATTTCATGAGAGATAACTGCCATTTAAGAATCACCCTAGACCCTAGCCAACTTTGTTACTGAACCTAGGGCCTCCTACTCCATCACAGGCTTGAGAGGTAAGTCTTTTTTGATCAGCCCCACCTGTTTGAATATTGCCTGGAGCCATTTAGTCAGGCTGAAGGCTTTCCAAAGTGCAAGCATAGGAGTCCAGTTCTGGTTATGACTTAGTAAGCTCCTTTTGGTAGACCCTCCTGCAGATAACAGTTATTAGATCAGAAGTATGTAATATAACTAAGATCACTGGGGTTACCCAGAGCAAGCAGATTCTGGAAGGGAATTAACACTTGAGGAAGAGAACATGGGCATGATTTCCTATTTTCATGGCCCCAGTCTGTGCCACGGTTAAAATTCTGAAATAAACTTGCAGTGTTTTTGGCCTTAGCAAAAGTTAAGGCTCAAGGCAGAGATAGCTGTTGGGAAGTGAGAGGAGAATCCTGGAACATAGAGAAGCATCAAACTCTGTGAATAAACTCTACCAAATCTTGGCAGACTGTTGAACTGTGCATGTACAGAGCAGATTCCAAAAAGATCAGCTAAGGATAAAAGAACTAAATTGTGATTTCATCTACTTAAGACACAGAGTTTGCAGTTTGAGTCAACCAATTTAAATACCTACTAAAACAAAAATAAAGTAAAAACACTCTTCAGAGGAATATAAAGAAATCCAGAGCCTCCACAACATATTTACAACATGCAGCATATATTCCAAAATTACTTATATACAAAGGATCAGGGAAATGTAACTTCGAGTTAAAAGACAGTGTACAGAGACTGACCTGAAGATACTCAAATGTTGGAATTAGTAGGAAAGTATTTGAAACTTTTGTAATTATTACTAATAAAGAAAAGGAAAGTGATGCATAGGAAAATATGTTCACAGAGAGTGAATATTAAATAATCAGGTGGATATTCTAAAGTTGAAAAATATGATACTGGAAATAAAGTGGATGGGCTAAAAGCAGAATAGAGATGACTGAGGAAAGAATCCGTGAAATTAAAGATCAGTAAAAATTATTCAGTATGAAGAGCAGATGAAGTATAAAAGGGGGAAAAGGAGTAGCATATTCTCAAGGACCTAGGGGCAGTATCAAAAAATTCAACATAAAGTAATTAAAGTCCCAGAAGGAGAGGTGAAATAATGGGAAAGAAAGAATACTTGCAAATATAATGGCTGAAAATTTCCCAAATTTAGTGAAAGGCATAAATTGACAGAATCAATAACCTCAGCAAATCCCAGTAAAGATAAAGGCAAAACTATGCAAACCACAGGTTTAAAACTGAAGAAACCCATGACTGGGTACTTCATAATCAAACTGTTGGAAGCCAAAAATCAAAGGAAAAATCCAGAAGAAGCCATGTTGCATACAGCAGGGTAATCATAAAGGCCATAGAGAATAGAAAATCATTAAAATGCTGAAAGAAAAATTTGACAGTCCAGAATTCCAGATTCAGTAGTATAGCCTTCAAGAATGAAATTGAAATATCAGATAAAAGAAAACCAAGAGAATTCATAGCTAGCAGGCTTGCACTACAAGAAATGCTGAAGTTCTTCAGTCTGAAGGGAAATGATACCTGGTGGAAACTTGAATCCTAAGGAAATAAAGAACATCAGAAATGGTAAATATGTGGCTAGATATTAATCTTTCCCTTTTTTTCTTAAAACAACATATACAACTATTCAAATAATTTTAAAGAAGCATCTTGCGGAGATTATCACATAATGTAGATATAAAATCTATACGGTAGGGGCACCTGGGTGACTCAGTGGGTTAAGCCTCTGCCTTTGCTCAGGTCATGATCTCAGGGTCCTGGGATCGAGCCCGGAATTGGGCCTCTCTGCTCAGCAGGGAGCCTGCTTCCCCCTCTCTCTCTGCCTGCCTTTCTGTCTGCTTGTGATCTCTCTGTATATTTAAAGTTTTAAATAAACTTAAAAAAAATAAAGAAAACCTATACGGTAAAACATGGAATGGGAGATGGAGGTAAATGAACCTATATGGGAGCAAGATTTTTATATATTATGTGAAGAGGCAAATTATTAAGTCTAAAATGAGAAGGATGTAGTTTGTAATTCTTAGAGCACTCACTAAGGAAAAAATGTGATGAAGTGTTGCTAAAAAGCTAGCAGAAAAAGTAAATAATCCAAAAGAGGATAGAGGTACAGCTGAACAGAAATAATGGTAGGCCTAATCCAACCATCAATTTCATTTAGTTTAATGGAATAGGTAATCTGATTCAGATTATCTGATTAAGTTATCTGGAAAAGATACTCTGAATCAGAGATATTATTATCCAGCAATGTCTACATACAGACAGATTGGATAAAAGTAAATGCATGGAGAGGCGCCTGGGTCACTCAGTGGGTTAAAGCCTCTGCCTTCGGCTCAGGTCATGATCCCAGGGTCCTGGGATTGATCCCCACATCGGGCTTTCTGCTCATCAGGGAGCCTGCTTCCTCCTCTCTCTCTGCCTGCTTCTCTGTGATCTCTGTCAAATAAATAAATAAAATCTTAAAAAGTAAATGCATGGAAAAAGATATATGTTTTCATCAGTAAGCATAAGAAGGCTGGAGTGGCTATATTCCTATCAGATAAAATAGAGTTCAAGGGAAAGTGTGTTGCTAGAGTTAAGGGAGTCGTTCGTAATGATAAAAAGGTCAATTCATGACATAATCATAAATGTGTGTGTAATACAGAGGTTCAAATACATCAGACAAAAATGGATAAAATTAAAAAAAGAAATAGACAACAATCAGAGATTTTGGCACTCTTCTCAACAACTGATAGACAACTAAACAAACAAAAAAGTAAGTATAGATCTCCACCTGACTACCACAGAATATACTTCTTTTCCCAAGTATACTTACAGACCAAATGCTGGGCCATGAATCAAGTCCTAATAAATTTGAAAGGATTGGAAAAATGCAGAATATGTTCTTTGGTCAAGATGGGATTAAAGTAGAAATCAAGATGTCTAAAATAACCCACACATACTTGAAAAGTCCTGAAACTTCTAAACCTATGTATGAATGAAGAAATGACAAGAGAGAAAGTAATTTGAACTGGAAGATGAAAATAGAATCAGAATTTGTGAGATAACGGTCATAGCTAAGAGGATCCTGGCTGAGGATACATCACAACCAAATGTAATGTGATATCCTGGTTGAGATCCTGGAAGAGAAAAAGGATACTTGGTAAAAAATGAGGAAATAAAATAAGGACTTCAATTAATAATAATGTATCAATATCCATTTTTTAATTATGACAGGCCATTTTACTAATGCAAGATGTAAATAATATGGGAAGCTGGGAGTGGGGTATAGGGTGCTTTACTATTTCTGCAATTTCTATGAGTCAAACTATCCTAGAATAAATAGTTTTATTTTTTTATTTTTTTTTTTTTTAAAGATTTTATTTATTATTTGACAGAGAGAAATCACAAGTAGTCGGAGAGGCAGGCAGAGAGAGAGAGAGGGAAGCAGGCTCCCTGCTGAGCAGAGAGCCCGATGCGGGACTCGATCCCAGGACCCTGAGATCATGACCTGAGCCGAAGGCAGCGGCTTAACCCACTGAGCCACCCAGGCGCCCCTAAATAGTTTTATTAATTAGTGCTTTAAAGGGGTGCTTTAGGTGCTCAATCTTTAAACATCTGCCTTTGGTTCAGGTCATTATCCCAGGGTCCTGGGATGGAGCCCCACGTCAGGCTCCCTGCTTGGCAGGAAGCCTGCTTTCCCTCTCCCACTCCCCCTGCTTGTGTTCCTGCGCGCGCTGTCTCTTTCTCCTTTTTTTATTTTTTTTTATTTTTTTTATTTAAAGATTTTTTATTTGTTTATTTGACAGACAGAGATTACAAGTAGACAGAGAAGCAGGCAGAGAGAGAGAGAGGGAAGCAGGCTCCCCGCTGAGCAGAGAGCCCGATGCGGGACTCTATCCCAGGACCCTGGGATCATGACCTGAGCCGAAGGCAGCGGCTTAACCCACTGAGCCACCCAGGCGCCCCTCTTTCTCCTTTTTTTAAAGTGCTTTAAAAATTTGTAGGATGTAGTTAATGGAATGTGGGGTTTATAATTTTAAACACCTATGTTAGAAAAGAAAGGTTTAAAGACAGTGGCCTGAAGTTCTACCTTATGAAGCTAGTAGAGAGCAAGATACTCCTAAAGTATATAGAAGAAGAAAGTTAATGGAATGTATAGAGGGAAGTTTATAATTTTAAACACCTATGTTAGAAAAGAAAGGTTTAAAGACAGTGGCCTGAAGTTCTACCTTATGATGCTAGTAGAGAGCAAGTTACTCCAAAAGTATATAGAAGGAAAGAAAGAAGACAACAGAAGTAATCAGTAAGATAGAGAAAGACAAGCAATACATAAAATTACAAAGTCAGAAGTTGGTGCTTTGAAAAAATCAATAATGTTGCTAAATCCTTAGATACAGTGGTCAGAACACAAATTACTAGTATCAGGAATGAAAGGGATTTACTGGAACAATAAGAGGATATTATAGGCAACCTTATACCAAAAAAATGTGGCAATATAACTGGACAGTTTCTTGAAAATAGCTGTATACTAAAGCTGTCACAAGTTGAAACAAGATCTGAAGAAGCTTATATTAAAGGAATAATGATTTAAAAGAAACTTCTCATAATGAAAACTCAGGGCCATAATGATTTGATTGATGAATTCTATCAAGTATTTAAAGGAAAAATAACATCAATCTTATATAAAATTACAGAAAAGGGGAGTCACCTCCAAACTCATTTCCCTAGGTCGGCATAACTCCAATAACTAAAACCTGATAAAGACATTACAGATTTAAAAGAAAATTGCAGAAGTGTGCCCTATGAACAGAGACCCCATATAATTCTGGGCAAACTATTAACAAACCATAGTACATTATGACGAAGTGATTAAGGATGGATGGATAGGTATCTGTCTGATGAAACAAATATAGTCAATTGCTAATGGTAGCATCTATGTGGTAGATACAGGGATATATGGGAAACTGGGTGTGGGATATTCACTATGAGATTCTGTCAGCATTTTTGTGCTTGAAATTTTCCAAACTACGGTATAGGAACAAAAGGGAATATTATGAGCAGATTTGTATTTTAAAGAGATTTCTCCTGCTACAGTGTAAGGATTAGAAATATACAGGATTACCTGAGAATAGTTTGAGAGAGGATGCTGGCACCATTTAGGAGTGTATTATGTGACTGTTCTTTTTACTTTGGCAGTTTCAAGGTAAATTTGAGCCCTGGAATGCTGAACTTTTGAATAGTACCAAATTTTGTCTAAGCCTTAATTTTTTTTACTACCTACCTGCTGAGATGTTTGGCTGTATCACTGCCTCATGCACAGTATGCATGAGAGTTTTAATTCTTTTCATTAATTTTTTTTTTAAAGATTTATTTATTTCAGGGGCATCTGGGTGGCTCAGTCAGTGAGGCGCCTGCCTTCAACTCAGGTCATGATCTCAAGGTCCCAGGATGGAGCCCTGCACCAGGGTCCCTGCAGTGAGTCCTCTTCTCCATCCACCTCTCCCACTCCCCCTGCTTGTGCTCTCTCACTCTCTCTCTGTCAAATAAACAAAATCTTAAGAAAAAAAAATTTTTTTGTTTATTTGAGAGAGAGTGCCTGCGCTCCATGGCTTGATGGCTCCATATCTCCATCCCACAACCCATGGCATCAGGGCAGGAGTCAGACACTTAAGCGACTGAGCCACCCCAGTGCCCCCATGTGAGCTTTTAATGAACATTAGACTTTTGACATTTTACAGAGTGATGATAAGCATTTTTTGCAAATTCCAAAATTTGCAGTACTGCTACTTTTGCAGCACATAAATTGCTCTCTAAAATTGGATAAAATATATGGTGACGTTTTCAAAACCTTGTTTTGGTGGGCAGCAAAGCAAAATTTATTGAATGATAGCAAAGTGATGGTACAAAGCTCCCAAGGAGGGAGGGGACTTGAAGGGGTTGCCACCCAAGTTTCTAAGTCTAGGGGTTTTTATGGGCTTGTTGGCCGGCTGTTTTAATCTGTCTGATTAACCCTCCCTGTGCCTGTCATCCAGACAGGTTTTTGTCATCTCTCTATATGGGAAAGGGTGGTATAAAATCCTTTCAAGGGTGGTTTCCTCTTAGGGCAGGGGCACCCTTGTCCCTGCCTGCCTGCCTTCCAGTTACCTGTCATCATTCTCCCTGCTGAAAGGTAACCCTAACTGCCATTAGGGAAGAAGGGCGACGACTGATCTTAGCTCCTTCCTGCTGGTCACAGTGACGTTGGATGGGGTGGCAGTCAGGGTTCCTCTTGTCCAGATCAGGGGGTCCCCTGTAGATGTTTGGTTTGACTTCCATGTGAGGCTCCATCTGAACCACTACCATCTGGAGTTTGATGTCCTTTATTGGTTAGTTGTCCTTAACAATGGTGGATATCCTGGGTGAGCCCCCATTAGTGCTGCAGGATTTTTTCTCTGGTGCCCACGGTTCTTGGTTACGCAACTTCGAAGAATGAGAAGGTAGACCAGACGGGGTGGTGGGCAGCAAAGCAAGATTTACTGAGTGACAGCAGTGTTAGTATAAAGCTCCCAAGGAGGGAAGGGGCCAAAAGGGGTTGCCCTCAGAGACTTAAGTATACGTTTTTAAGGTATATGACAGAGGCATTTAGGAAGCTATCCATATCAAAATGCTGAAGTAAATGCTTTACTGTATTACACCAAGACTGTAGTCAATGATTAACGATTTTATAAAAGGAAGAAATAATGAAGATGATTGCTATTATAGTCCTATTTATATAAAGTAGTTGAAGATTATTGAATGTGTTGTTACCAACAAGATGCATGGAAAACAGCTAAGCTTTTTGAAGAGGTGTTGAGCAGTTAGCTAGACTCACTCATTAGCTTGCAGTGATTCATTCACAGAATTTTTTTTAAATTATTTTTTAAGATTGATTTATTTGTTTTAGAGCACATGTGAGCAAACCTGGGGGAGGAGAGGCAGAGGGAGAGGGAGAGAGAGAATCCCAAGCAGATTCCCTGCTGAGCATGGAGCTCTACATGGGGCTCCCCATCCCACAACCCTAAGATCATGACCAGAGCTGAAACCAAGAGCCAGACACCCAACTGACTGAGCCACCCAGGCACCCCTAGAATTTTTTTTTTAAAGACACATTTATTAAGCATCATGATCAGACTATTACACTTAGCAGTCAAACCACCAAAAACTACATTAAAACAAACAAACAAACAAAAAACAAAAAAACTACATTAAAACCCATTGTTGGACTGCTTTACACTTTCTATAGGATAGAAACAAAAATAACCTGTTATACAATTAGTGACAATTAGAGTCCTCGGTTTTTTTGCCTGTACACATGAGTATTGTCTGAAACATGGCTTCTTTGCAGCAGGTAGGCCCTGCCACCACTGTTCTTGGCTGAGTTCACAAATCTGTTGTAACCTGTAGCTTCCCTGTCACTTCTCTGGCTCTTTTCTCCTGCTAAACTCTGTTTCTTGGCAGTGATTAAAACCTCCTGTCACTGCTGTAGCTACTGCTGCTGCTGAAACCACCATAGTCACCTTGGTTTTGTGGTTTCACAAAGTACTGACCTCCACCACCATGGGGGCCAGAGCTTCTGTCTCCAGAATTTGAGGATTGATTGTTGTAACTGCCAGAATCATTATAACTTCCACCACCTCTGAAGCTGCTGCTTTCATTACCAAATCTGTCACAGCCATCCCCCACTGCAACCGTATCCACCACCACCTCTACCACCACCAAAGCCACCTTGCCCACTGAAGTGTCCTCCACGACCAAAGTTGTCATTCCCATCAAAACCACCTCCACAGTTTCCAGAACCACTTCAGCCTCTTGGAATGAAGCACTAACCATCATTTGCTGAGATAGGGCTCTCCTTAGTTCACAGTTGGGGCCATTCACAGCATGGGATTTTTGAATGACAGTCTTGTCTACAGAATCATGGTCATCAAATGTTACAAAAGCAAAGCCCTTCTTTTTCCAGTGCCTTGGTGAGTCATGATTTCAGTCACTTCAGTTTTCTGATACTGTCTAAAATAATCCCTTAGATGGTGTTCTTCAGTGTCGTCTTTAATGCCACCAGCAAAAATCTTTCTCACAGTTAAATGGGCACTGGGTCTTTGAGACTCTTCTCTTGGAACAGCCTTCTTTGGTTCCACAACTCTTCCATCCACCTTGTGTGGGCTTGTGTTCATGGCTGCATCCACTTCCTCCACAGTGGCATACCTGGCAAACCCAAAGCCTCTGGAGAGCTTGGTGTTTGGATCTCTCATTAACCACACAGACTATAAGCTTTCCCCATTGCTCAGAATGTCGCTCAGACTCTCATCAGTTGTTTCAAAGCTCAGCCCTCTGATTAAGAGCTTCTGCAGCTGGTCAGGCTTTTTGGGAGACTCTGACTTAGACATGACAGTAGTGGGAGGAGAGACTTGGCAGGGTCCATGGGCAGAAAGCAGTAATGAACGTATCTCTATGCCACAGAATTTTAAATTTCATGTCATGCAATTTAAGGGTTTTTTTTTTGAATTTTAAATTTTAACATCAATGAAAGATATATTGAGTACAGGAATAAAAAGTTTTTAAATTATTAAATAAATGCAACAAGCTACCAAGTTATACTTTTTAAAAAGTGTTTATACAAGCTATCTTTGGGCTTAAAACTTAGTTATATGATGATGACATTTGCTAGTATTTTACTATCTTATTAGGGTTGGTGTTATCCTAGTTTCTTTCTGTCACTTCTCCTTGTAAGATACATTGCTTGCCAAGTTCCAGAATTCCATAAAGAATTGGAACCTGGTAGTAGTTCTGGTTCTGAGTTAAGGGGTCAGTGGGCCACCCTGTCCATTTCCTTGCCTGGTGGTGTACTGTGTGAACAGCTTCATTTTGAGGGGCACAACTTTTAATGTGTTTTTCTGGTCACAGCCTTAACTTCTGCTCTTTGTGTTAGCCCTGTGCTTATTAAAAAAGAGTGGTTGGTACATGAACTCTTGGTAAGTGTTGTGTTAGGGCAGATAATATAAAAAGTAGGAATGCCAGTGAGTAAAATGCTGATAAGCTTACGCTCAATCAGTGATACTGAATGCAGGAAATCACCATTCACTTGCCTGGAGGAAAACGCAACGAGGCAGCCAGAACTTAGAACTAGCAAATAGGACAGCTACCCAGAATAAGCCTTTGAAAGTTGAGAGAAAGTACTTTCTGATCTCTGTTACCAGCTTACTCCTTCCTTAGCTGGAAGCCTTGAAACTTTGTCGGGAGGCCCACTGACCAAAGTGAGGACCTCCCAGAAGTGCTAGACATATCTTTGCTCCATAACCTACTGGGCAGCCGAGGGGAAGTGGCAAAAATTTGTTCTGTCACTGAGTACTGTCTTTTTCTTGCCCTGTTTCGCTCATCAGAAATCTGTTAGTTTTTTTGTCAGGGTGGAAATGGAGGCACCAGAAGTTCTCTGTGGAATTTAGAGAAGGGATTCTAATTTGAGTACCACTCCCCCAACCTCAACTCAATAATTAAGCTTTATTAAAGCTTTTAAAGCTTTTAAAGCTTTATTAAAGCTTAATTAAGCTTTTATAAAGCTTTTTCTTTAAAGTTTTTATTTATTTGAGTAACCTCTACACCCAACATGGGGCTCGAACCCATGACCGCAAGATCAAGAGTCGCATGCTTCTCTGACTGAGCCAGCCAGACACCTCTAAGCTTTTTTTTCTTCTTCACAGTTTTACAGTATATCATTGTCCTGGAGAGTCTGAGTTGATTTTTTTTTTTTTTTAAGATTTTATTTATTTATCGGGGGGGGGGGGGGGAGCGAGCACAGGCAGACAGAATGGCAGGCAGAGGCAGAGGGAGAAGCAGGCTCCATGCCAAGCAAGGAGCCCGACGTGGGACTTGATCCCAGGACGCTGGGATCATGACCTGAGCCGAAGGCAGCTGCTTAACCAACTGAGCCACCCAGGTGTCCCGATTTTAACTAAGTCACAGTTCAAATATCTTAACTATTACTTGTTTTTTCTTTTTCTTTTTTTTTTTTTAAGATTTTATTTATTTACTTGACAGAGAGAAATCACAAGTAGACAGAGAGGCAGGCAGAGAGAGAGAGAGAGGGAAGCAGGCTCCCTGCTGAGCAGAGAGCCGGATGTGGGACTCGATCCCAGGACCCTGAGATCATGACCTGAGCCAAAGGCAGAGGCTCAACCCACTGAGCCACCCAGGTGCCCCTATTACTTGTTTTTTCATAATGAATTTTAAGAGATTTGTAAAAAGACTGATCCCTTCCTTATGGTAAGGTCAGGAAGCTCAGATATAACCTACCATCAGACAACCTGCACTTACTTGTATTGCTGGGTGTTTGAACAGTAAAATGAGATAATGTGACAATGTTTCACATAAAGTTCTCTGACACTATTAAACAGTGTTTTCCAGCCTTGAGTTACATAATAAATATTTGGAAAAATATTATAACATTGATATTTGAGATGGGCTACAGTATTATGAGATAGTGATTACTTGGAAGTTTGTCTTTCTGACCTATTTAAGTCACTTTTGAGTGACTACCCTTGCATAGGGATGGGGAGAGCATAGTGAAGTACAAAAACGGAGATTGCAGTGCAATAATTCTGCCTTCACAACTGTATTTCTTTTTACTAGTAAGATATGTGGATGATTCTGTTGTACTGCTTGGGTTTAGAACTTCTTTATATTTTGGGGGCAGGAGTCAAGGCAGGAATCTTTAATGAGTGGAACAGTTGGGTGAAGGAAGAATAGATATAAGATCTTGAAGGCTTATCCCATTGAAGAAGAGATAGCAAAAATGAAAAATAGAAATCAATTGGGACTTGAAGACTAAATACAAGAATCTGAAGGAAAAGAATTAATAATAGGGTTTTTGCCCACCAACGTGGTAATTGTATTGAGAGGATAGTAATTAGGAAGTTGAGAAAAGGTACTTATTATAGGATTTTTAAGGCTATTATAGCTTGGAAATATCAGCTATTTCTCATAGTTGTTTGGAGAAAATTTGAAAGATTTCATAGTGGGTGTTTTTAAGTGGTATGGGAGGAAAACGCAAGGTGGTTAAAGTAAGGGCAGCAGTAGTTGAATTTTTATTTACACTTACTTGACTTGTAACCTCTCAAGCACTTCGAGATTACGGAGTTGGGTGGTTTCTATTTCCTTGGCTTCTAATAATTGTTAAGACCTTTATTTATTATTTTTTTTTAAAGATTTTATTTATTTAACAGAGTTCACAAGTAGGCAGAGAGGCAGGCGGCGGGGTGGGGGAAGCAGGCTCCCTGTTGAGCAGAAAGCCCGACATGGAGCTCGATCCCAGGACTCCAGGATCGTGACCTAAGCCGAAGGCAGAGGCTTTAACCCATTGAGCCACTCAGGTGCCCCAAGACCTTTATTTTTTTATTTTTATTGATTTTTAAGAGAGCGAGTGAGAGAGGGAGAGAGCACGTGAGCGAGCAAGCTAGTGCAGGAGGAGCAGGGGGAGGGGGAGAGAGAGAATCCCAAGCAAGACCTGACAGAAGACCCTGAGATCATGATATGAGCGGAAATCAAGAGTCAGTCACTTAACCTACTGAGTCACCCAGGTGTCCCCTTGTTAAGTAAGACCTTTAAAGAGAGCAGTGGTTTCCATCTAGAAAGCTGTGTGCTAATTTGAGTATTTCAGAAAACTTGATGGAAATCATGTATTAACTCAGACTAAGGATGTAGAAGTTAAAATTCCTTTGTCTTTGGCTGGAATCCCATCAACGTAGTGCTTAAATACTAGGTCTTCTTTATTGATTAAATGCTCTGCTAGGAGTTGTATTTCTTGATATTTTTTACAGAAATGAAAATGAATTTATTTAATTCATGAAGATTAGAAAAACAGCTTGTGAAAGGAAAACTAAATAAAAAGAGGGAGTCTTTGGTTCAAAGGTTGATAGAGAATATTTTTTATATGACTATTTATTAGGAGTTGATGCATTTGGCTTTACTAAATAGAAACACAGTTTGTATTTTTTTTTTTTTTTAAGATTTTATTTATTTATTTGACAGAGAGAGAGAGAGATCCCAAGTAGGCAGAGAGGCAGGGGGAAGCAGGCTCCCTGCTGAGCAGAGAGCCTGATGGGGGCTCAATCCCAGGACCTTGAGATCATGACCTGAGCTAAAGGCAGAGGCTTAACCCACTGAGCCACCCAGGGGCCCCGCAGTTTGTATTTTAGTGCTCAGTTCTCAGTTGACTAACTATGTGAAAAAACCACAGTAGCTGTTGCTAATACCAGAAAGTCAGACTTTTTCATTGACTTTATTGCTTCTAAGTTTTTTTGTTCCTGTTTTGCTTTGGTGGTTAATAACTTGAAGCAGTATTAAAAACACTTCTGGGGCACCTGGGTGGCTCAGTGGGTTAAGCCTCTGCCTTCAGCTCAGGTCATGATCTCAGGGTCCTGGGATCGAGTCCCACATCAGGCTCTCTGCTCAGCAGGGAGCCTGTTTCTCTCTCTCTCTCTCTCTCTGTCTGTCAAATAAATAAATAAAATCTTAAAAAAAACAAACAAACACAAGCATTTCTGGACATGGGGGGGCCTGACTGCTTCAGTCCAGTGGGGCATGCAGCTCTTGATCTCACGGTCATGAGTTCAAACCCCACGTTGGGCATGGAACCAATTAGAGAAAAAAATAACAACACATTTCTGGACATATCTTCTTTATCACTGTTTCCCCAACTCTTAGAACAGTGCTTGGTGCTCAATAAATGCTTATTAAATGAAATAAAATATTGCATGTAAACAGTAAAGTTGAAGTAAACATTAAGATATAGGGGAATTAAAAGAATAATTACGTAGTGACGCTGAGCACCAGAGTGATTTATTAATTTCAAGATTTAGGTGATAGTAGCACTACTGGGAGCATGAATAATACTGTACTTATCTCTAAAGGTCTGTTTCTTTGTTGTATTAGCCAGTTGACATTCAGCTTCCTCAAATGGCCAGAGTTTTACCCTATAATCTTATATTGGTGTTTGACCGTTGTTACTGAATAAAATTGTTTCAGAAATTCAGGAGTGATATGAAGTGGGATACTGCTGAGTGACCAGGAGAAGTGGAGAACCATAGGGCTCTTCCTCACTGGTTCTGCCACAATGTTTCCTAGGAGTTCAAGTTAAATTAGGGTAGTTTATAACTTCATTACCTCATAATTTTTAAAAATTTATTTTTTATTTTTTAAAAGATTTTTATTTATTTACTTGACAGAGGGAGAGATCACAAGTAGGCAGAGAGGCAGGCAGAGAGAGGGGGAAGCAGGCTCCCCAGAGAGCAGAGAGCCCAATGAGGGGCTTGATCCCAGGACCCTGAGATCATGACCCAAGCCAAAGGCAGAGGGTTAACCCACTGAGCCACCCAGGCACCCCCATTACCTCACAATTTTAAGTCCCCTAAGGAATGAACAGGCGAGGAAGCAGATCTCCATTAGAGGCTGGTGGTGTGTGTGTAGAAGGGAAAAGTGCTGCTTGGGAAGTGAAATTAAATTCTCATGTAGGATATATTTTTTTTTAATTTATTTATTTGACAGAGAGAAATCACAAGTAGACAGAGAGGCAGCCAGAGAGAGAGAGAGAGAGGGAAGCAGGCTCCCTGCTGAGCAGAGAGCCCGATGCGGGACTCGATCCCAGGACCCTGGGATCATGACCTGAGCCGAAGGCAGCGGCTTAATCCACTGAGCCACCCAGGCGCCCCTCATGTAGGATATTTTTGCAGCGACGCAAGAGGAAAATAAGCTAGTGCTAGAGGATTGTAAAGGAGAACACCTTCTGATCTTAGTCCAAACCCCAGTATTTACTCAGTTCTGTCTCACATTGGGTACCCAAGATAGTTCCATTTGGGCCAGTTCAACAAATGGCTAATGGGGTGCTGTATTGTCAGACAGTGTTTTAAGTGCTAGATTTATACTAGTGAACAACATACACCAAGTCCCTGGAACTAGAATAAAGAATTAAGAGGAAATTTATACTATATGAGGTACTAAGATGCTTGCTTCAGGGTATCTCTTAATATTTAACCACCCCCAATTTACTGGTTATTTTAAAGAAGTATTTTATTGTTTCTTAATACTGTGTGGGTTGAAAATGACTCATCTGCATGGTTCTTTAAGTCTTCCCACTTGGGGACCCTCATTGGCAGCTGGGTTTGGAATACCGACAAGGCTCACTCACCCAACATGGCTTCAGATGGTGCTGGTTGTTGTTGGGGTGCTCAGCTGGGCCTCTGTTCTTTTCCCCTCGTCCTCTCCTTGTGGCTTGGGCTTCTCACAGCATGTGGGTAGGTTCTAAAAGGGAGTGTTCCAAATGTGCAAAAGCAGGAGCTACAGAGTTTTTAAGGCCCAGTCTCAGAAATTACTTTGTCACTTCTATCACATTTTTTTCCCTTTAGATTTGTTTATTTGAGAGAGAGCAAGCATGGGGAGGGGCAGAGGGAGAGGGAGAACCTTAAGCAGACTCCCTGCAGAGTGTGACCTGAGGTAGGCCCCCATCTCACCAGCCCAAGATTGTGATCTGAGCCTAAATCAAGAGTTGGATGCTCAACTCACTGAGCCACCCAGGCCTGCCACATTCTGTTGGTCAAAACAGGAAGGGAAAATGAACCACACTGTTTGGTGGGTGGTGGTGACAAGATCATATTGCAAAAGAACACATGGGGTAGGAGGTAGTGTTGTGGCCATTTATAGAAACAGTCTACTGCAGTGTTATTAAAGCATTTAAAAAATAGGGGCGCCTGGGTGGCTCAGTGGGTTTCAGCTTTCAGCTGAAAGTTTCAGCTTTCAGCTCAGGTCATGATCCCAGGGTCCTGGGATCGAGCCCCACATCGGGCTCTCTGCTCGGCGGGGAGCCTGCTAACCCCTCTATCTCTGCCTGCCTCTCTACCTACTTGTGATCTCTGTCTGTCAAATAAATAAATAAAATCTTAAAAAAAAAAAAAGTAGGTAGCATGCCCAGTGGTCCCATGGATTTGTCTGTTGCTTTAACAGTATTTAGATGAAACACCCAGGGACACCCCTTTTTCCCGTCTCCTCCCACTCTCCAACCTTTTTTCCAATCGCAGCCTTCAGAACCATCTTCTAAGCTGTCCCCTGCCTCTAAGACCAGCCAACAGGTTTTTTTTTTTTTTTGAATTTTTAAAAAGATTTTATTTATTTATCTGACAGAGATTACAAGTAGGCAGAGAGGCAGGCAGAGAGAGAGGAGGAAGCAGGCTCCCTGCTGAGCAAAGAGCCCGATGTGGGGCTTGATCCCAGGACTCTGAGATCATTACCTGAGCCGAAGGCAAAGGCTTTAACCCACTGAGCCACCCAGGCGCCCCTAGCCAACACTGTTTTTTTTTTTTTTTTAAAGATTTTATTTATTTATTTATTTGACAGAGAGAGAGATCACAAGTGCAGAGAGGCAGGCAGAGAGAGGAGGAAGCAGGCTCCTTGCGGAGCAGAGAGCCTGATGCGGGGCTCGATCCCAGGACCCTGGGATCACGACCTGAGCCGAAGGCAGAGGCTCTAACCCACTGAGCCACCCAGGCGCCCCCCAACACTGTTTTTTGAGCTCAGCTCCTTATTGCCAATCAAACCTGAGCTCCCAGTTCTTCAGAATTATTCCACTGAGGTGGGGGCTGCTGCCAACCATCCGGTCCACCTGTATCTGCAGGCTTCCTATACCTCCTTACCTCTGGGCTTGTATTTTGACCATGATGTTGTGACGCTGTCACTTCTGCAGTTGACTGAGAAGTGTGAGGGTGCCCAGTATCTCCTGACGATGCAGAACGTGGGCAGCTGTGCCATCTGAAAGGACATGTAGAATCTGTCCCTAGAGGAGTGAGGGTGAAACCTTGGACACTGTGGGAGACACTGGTCCTGGAGAAGAACCTGAACAAGGCCGTTTTGTATGTGCATGCCTTGGGTTTTGCCCATGTAGACCCTAATCTCTGTGCCTTCTTAGCCATTTCCTTGATGAGCAGGTAAAACCCACCTAGAAGATGGCCAACCACCGACTAATCTCTGTAGGTTGACTGGCCCCTAGGCTGGGCTGGGCTGGGCTGGGTAAGTATCTCTTCCAAAGGCTCACCCTCAAGCATGCCTAAGAGCCTCTCGAGCCCAGTGGCCTCTGAGGGACCCCTTGGTATCTCCCTGGGGTCAGGTCTTCTGCCCGAGCCTCCTCCTGCAGCCACCAGGCAGCTCTTTAGCCACCCTGGAGCTCTCTCCCAAGCCACGACCAAATGGAAACAATAAAGCTTTGTGCAGCAAAAAAAATTATTTTGTTTATTTATAAATAAATAAAAAAATTAAGCAGTTAATAGGAGGATAGAAGGAGTGGGGAGCAAAAAATACAGTATTGTGTAGGTCAGGAAAGGCCTCCTTGGTGAAGCCACATTTCCGATACTGATGGAAATGAGGGAATAAGCCGTGAGGACTATAAAGACATCTTAGGGAAGCATGTTACAAGTGGAGAGAATAGGAAATGTAGAAACCCTAAGGTGGGGGAATCCGTGCTGTGATTAAGGACTAGCAAGGAGGGCAGTGTGACAGGAATGAAGTGATAGAGGCAGTGAGGTGGGGCGTGGAGTCAGAGTGGGAGAGGAAACAGATTTTGAGGCCGATGGCAAAGGAAGGACTGGATGTTGTATGAGCGAGATGGGACTCTGTTGGAAGATTTTGCACAATGACCCGAATTAAATTTTAATAGAATCCTGTTGTGAGAGTCCTTGGCTACTGTTTTGAGAATAGACTAAGAGGACAAGAGTGGAACAAAGGAGGCAAGGCAGTAGGCTGGTGGCTTGTGAGCGGACAGGTGAGCTCAGTAGTGAGGAGGGGTTGGATTTGGGATGTATTTCAACTGGGGACTGACGAGATTTGCTGATGAGGGTGGATATGGGGTGAGAAAGAGGGATCAAGGTTGACTTCCAAAGTTTTTGCTCTAGGTACCCAGAAAACTTGAATTTTCATTCACCAAGATGGGAAGACTGGGAGGAACAGGGTGGAGGTGTGGGAGATGCAAGACTGGGATTTTTAGCTCTGTTAAGGGGAATCTAAGAAGTCATCCCAGGGGAAAAAGGTTACTAAATGTTACTTCCTCATTGCAGGTGTGACGTTGAGTGCTTCAGATCTGGTCACTATGGTACGAGAACGAAAATGCATATTGTGCCACATTGTGTACAGCTCAAAAAAGGTAATACATAGAAGAGGGAGAATCTGTGGCTGTATGATGGATCCTTTTTTTTTCCCCCCAGAGACGTGGAATTTGTAGATGGGTAAAAGCTTTCAACAGTGTCTTATTTATGCTTTTTTCCTATGTCAGAGTCTCATTCTGCTAATTTCTTTCTCTTTAGTGCCTCATAAAGCCAGTAACTGTATTATTAAATCTCTACCCAAAATTTGAGGGTACTCAAAGGTCGATAATGGTAATTACTTTTAGTTATACCAGTTATAGAGAAAAGACCTTAAAATTTGGTTTATTTGGCATTATACTACTTTCTGATGAGCTAAGGATATTAGCATTTTTTTGTCTGTACCTGCATTCTGTTTTCTGCCTTTGCCTGTGAAAAGTGCCCCAGAGCAGAAGTGGTGTTAACAGTACCCTGGATGTCCACAAGGTGGGGATGTTGCTCAAAGAAAAACCACATTTTTAAGCGCTGAAAGAATTTACCTGCGTGTTAGGGAAAATGCCCTTGGTTTTTTCTTGTCTTTGTCCTTTGCTTTCAAAGTAGTGCTGCTATCTTTACTACTGAGAAATTGTTTTCTAAGCTTTTAAGACGCTGTGGATTGTCACTGAAAATTCGGATAACTGGGAAAATTATCATGAGCTAGGTTGGGTGGGGGGTTGGGCGGGGGTTGAGTGAACCTGGAAGAATGTTGGGGAGTAAGGTGGTTTCAGAGAAAGAGAAGAGAGACATCGTAGGTGGGATAACATGTACAGAGATGCAGAGGTAGAGTGGAGTCCTAAGAGATCTAGGAGTTCATGCAAAGGCTTATCTGATTAAGATAGTTTTGTATGGGGATAGTGGGACTGCAATAGAATTTGTAATTTAAATGCAGCCAGTCATAAAATGTGTTGAATGCCAGACTGAGGGGTTCAGTTATGATCCATCCAGTAGGCTGGGGAGAATTTTTTCCCCCCAATTTAGGATTTCTGTTAGTGATGGAACAATCAGTTGAGATTTTAAAATCATATACCGGCTGCCTTTTATAAAAGTAAAAGAACTCTTTTAGGTTTTTTTTTTTTTAGTAGATTTGTTCACATATTTAAAAAATTTTTTTATTTATTTATTTGACAGAGAGAGAAAGATTACAAGTAGGCAGAGAGTCAGGGAGAGAGAGAGGGGACAGCAGGTTCCCTGCTGAGTGGAGATCCTGATGTGGGGCTTGATCCCAGGACCCTGAGATCATGACCTGAGCTGAAGGCAGAGGCTTAACCCACTGAGCCTCCCAGGCATCCCAAACTCTTCTAGTTTTAAAGATTTTGACGAGGGTTTATGCAGATTTATAATAAGTAAAAATTCCTTATGGCTCCTTTCAGATTGGGGGGAAATGGGAAATTAAGAAGATGTGAGAAGGATAGCCTGACATTCAGAGGTGTGGTGTCAGATTTTCGTGGAGTAGCAGCCTTGTCTAGTGATATCTCATAGTTTTGCCATTTTTAAGTCTTTTCTGCATTTCTTCTACTCTGGTTTGTGTGTTTGTTTATTTATTTAATAAGAATCACCCAGGATCCTTACTTCTTCTTCTTCTTCTTTTTTTTTTTAAGATTTTATTTATTTGGGGGGAAAGAGTGTGAGCAAGGGAGGGAACACAGGCACAGGGAGTGGGGAGAGGGAGAAGCAAGCAGGCTCTCCACTGAGCAGGGAGCCAGAGGAAGGGCTTGATCGCAGGATCCTCGGATCATGACCTGAGCTGAAGGCAGATGCTTAACTGACTGAGCCACCCAGGTGCCCCTCTACTCTGGTTTTTTTTTTCCCCTCTACTCTGATTTAAAACATGTTTTCATTTCTTCATATTTTTCCATGAATCATAATGAAAAATCAAGAGTTGGAAGTCTCCCAACTTGATTTAAGTGTTAAGGTTGATGTGGTCTGGGGAATTTGCAGAATGGGAAAACTCTGATACTGAGTTTTAGATTGATTATCAACTTCTGATGTTGAAGTAGTGCTTTCTGCTAGTCTCCCAAACTAGTGTAACCCTGATTTCTCCAAATATACCGTGGAGAAGGAAAAGAATCTAAAGTGCTCTAGGTGTGGGGAAAAGCTGTGTACTACATTCCTGGGTATTCTGATGCTCACTAATTTATTTTTTTATTTCAATTTTATTTTTTAAAAGATTATTTATTTATTTATTTATTTGAGGGATGCCTGGGTGGCTCAGTGGGTTAAGCCTCTGCCTTCGGCTCAGGTCATGATCTCAGGGTCCTTGGATCAAGCCCCGCATCAGGCTCTCTGCTTCTCCCTCTCCCTCTGCCTGCCTCTCTGCCTGCTTGTGCTCTCTCTCTGTCAAATAAATAAATAAAACCTTAAAAAAAAAAAGTTTGTTTATTTGAGAGAAAGGGAGAGCACCAATACGGGGAGGGGCAGAGGCAGAAGCAGGCTCCCTGCTGGGTGCTCATTAATTTATGAAAGACTGAGAAGCCCTGGAGTTAAAAATACTAAAAAAAATTCTGTTGTATTATTCAGTGTTTTATGAATTTGTTCAAATGCCAGATCTTTAAAAAAAAAATTTCCTTTCTCCCCTTTCTTTAAAAAAGGGGATTACTCATCAATATTATAAGAACTAAATAGAAGCTTGGTAACTGAGCATTTGGGGATTTACTTTAATTCTTTACCTATGAATCTTTCCTAGCTTATTTTGAAAGCTCAGGTCATTTATTCTTGAGCTTTTTTGCATTTATTCCTTAGAGCCGGGTGGAAGAGAATTTTGCATGTAAATTTAGGAAAAGATTTGTGAAGTGTCTAAATCAGAAATCACCCTAAAACAGATTTTGAATAGTAACATTTTTATAACTGAAGTAGGATACAGAATTGGTTTTTATATCAGAGAATAACTTATTTCAGTGAATGCTGTCTTCATCCGGAAAGGTTTCATTGTAGGAAACAGAACCAGCTTAAATTTAACTCAATATAAGGGGATTTGGCATATGTAAATCTAAGATTAGATTCTAAAGATCAAACAAAAGGATTCATAATGATTTGAGTAGGTGTTGTCTATTGTTCACGGATTTTTTTCATTCTTGATTATGTCACTAATTTGATTTGGCTTTCAGCTCTGTATGTGTTCATTCTGGTTACTGGCCAGTCAGTTGTAGGTGGGGAGGCATCACAGGCAAAGGTGTCCCCTCCAAGTGAAGCATTTATACAGATAAAAGGAAATGATAGTTTTCCTCAGTAAAATTGTCATTTAAAGGAAATGTTTGGAATCACAAAGCTGTTTGTCACACTGTAGTAGATAATTTAAAGTAAGAATAGGTTACTGGGCTGTTGTATCCTTTTTGACAAATGAATTGTATATAATGAAAAATCTCAGTGCACTAAACGGTTACAGTGTGACATGGTATTTAAAACCTTGGCTTTGGTGTCATATATTTCAGGGTCTGAGTCCTAGTTTGACCAGTTGATTATCTATGACTCTGAAAGGGCAAGACTGAATATTTTCACACCTGTCCCTTCAATGCCTAGCTCTGTACTTGGTATTTAACAAGCAATGATAAATATAAGTGAGTTAGCTTCTGTGTATCCTTGTATCCTTATGGAATTAGTAATATTCCCTCAGCAGTGTTTTGTAGTTCATTTGAGGAAATGTTTGAGGCACTTAAACACAGGGCACAGTTAATAGTAATACTCAACAATTAGAGTAACCCTTTATTATATATGTGAACAGCCATTCTCTAATTATGGCATGCTGCCTACATATATGTCCCTGTGACAAAGGGATAGACATTTACAGCTTTTTTAGTTTTTTGAGGTGTGTGTGCATGTATGTGCACATTTTTAAGTGGAAACTCTTCCCACAGATTCCATTTTCCTCTCACTAAGGATGGGATGGAGGTACAGGAGACCCTAGCAGATTTTCAAACAGTTCATTAGAACCAAACAAATCAGTTGTGGGAGAGTGGGCAGTGAAGATGAGGGCATGATCAAGCTGTGTTCAGAGCAGTTTTAGAAAACTGTTGATCAACCACAGTTGACCACAGTTATATCCATAACTTCTACCTAGAATTAATATATCCATGTGTTCATTCAGCGAATGTTGACAACTGTATGCCAAGCCCTGACCAAGACTTGATTAAGAGTTGCAGCTTATTTTTGAGAAACTCTCAGTGGAGTGGGGAGAGTATGGAGAAAAGTAACCAAATAGTTGAGAAGTTAAGTGATTTCAGAGTTCTTTTTCTTTTTTTTTTTTTAAGATTTTATTTATTTATTTGACACAGAGAGAAGAGGAAGCAGGCCCCTTGCTGAGCAGACAGCTTGATGTGGGGCTCGATCCCAGGACCCTGAGATCATGACCCAAGCCAAAGGCAGACCCACTGAGCCACCCAGGCACCCCTCAGAGTTCTTTTTCAAAATAACTTTAGTAAATTCTTTAATTTGGGATAGAATTTAATAAACCCACATAGGTTTTTCTTATATCTTTGGCCTCCTAAAGACAATATACTTTCTGATCTTTTTGGAAAGCCATTTAAATAGGTTTTTCTTAATAATTCCTTTATTTAAGAATGAAACAATATCAAAAACATAGCTAAAGAATTACGAGGAACTGATTTCAATACTGAATTGAGAAGGGTAACCAGGACAAACACTTCTGAGATAAAGAACTTGAACCCCGATTGTTGATTGAATAGAAAGAGAGGAATTTCTTTTCCCAAAGCAATGCCCCTTAGTTTAATCTGCTTTCTTTAATTTTGAAGGAGATGGACGAACACATGCGGAGCATGTTGCATCACAGGGAACTTGAGAACCTGAAGGGCAGGTATGGGAACGGCTCTCTTCCATCCACTTGTGACTGTCGGGGGATCTGAGTGCTGAGGGTGCCTGCTAGCTTATTTTGTAGTAATCTTTCATGAATGAACATGGTCATATGACACAGAACTATCTTCCAGAATTATTAATAACGACAGTAGTTGTTTGGTATTCCAAAAGGATAAATCTTTGTGCATCTCAAGTGTGTAGAATTCACAGCAGCTCTAAGTAGTAGGTTGCAACAAAGGTGGTTGGGGATGAGCTAGGTCTCTAGTTATTACATTTTCTCATTCCTCTACCCCAGCATTGAAAATAAGACATTTCTGTGTTATTGCCTCAGCAGTGTTACAAATTATTACATGCCAGAAATCTGTAGTGTTGTGGAATAGTCTGAGAAGTCCCAAGTCTGCTGAATAGCACTGAATCTCAGTGTAAATAAAATCTGGGTACAGACTTTGAATATCTAAAAATGCTATTTTGTGATGCAAAACTTGAAATGTTTAAAGGAAGAAAGTCTAATAAGTAAGCACCTTTAAAAAAATTAAATGTAGCATATGTGTATATTCCTTGTTTTTTTTTTTATTTTCCAATCTATGGTTCTTTTTTTAATTTTGATTTTGGTTTTGATTTGAATTTGGAGATAGTATGGAACAAAGAAACATTGGGAAACAGAAATATTAATTTTACTTTATTGCATGAATAATAGATACAAGCTTTAATCATGATGCCAAACTAAGTAATTTGAAGTTATTTGTATTTAAAGTAATACAGTTTTAGATTGTGTGGGCAAATTAATATGTTAGTAAACTTTCAGCGAATATTTTGCATATTTGTGGAATTTTTCCGTGGTCTCAGGACCTTACTATGTGAAGGTTAGGTCTTAGCAGCAGCATAAAAGAGGCTTTCATTCAGATTTAGTTTGGAGAATCCTTGTCTAATACCTTGAATACATCTGATCTTTAACTCATTATCATTGGAAACCTATGAAATAGCCAACCTTTAATTCTCTAAATGGGTATTATCTTAATTACTTAGCCCATTTCCAGCAGACTTCCTGTTGGAATTCACCTTTTTCTGGGCTCTTTACCTGCCACCTGAGTGTATTATAAATCAAACGAAATATATGAGGTCAGTAAATCTAGTTGTTAGGAGACAGGCCACTTTTATTCCAAGATTAATGCCTTATTTTCTCCATACATCCACTAGTCAGCTATTTAAAAATGTTAAAAAGATGTTTTGATTACCTAAGATTCATGTTCATAATGAATACAGAATTAATTGTATAAAGTAAAAAAGGTAGAAGTCCTCTCAGTCCTATATGCCCCAACCCCTAGTCCTGTTCCATTCTTACAGGAATGTCAACAGTTTGGTCCAAACTCTTTCTGTACATGTATACATAGATTTCTGTTTCTATATAGACACATTTAGTCTTGTCTTATTAACATAACTGAGCTACATGCCATATATTTATTGTTCAGTCACTTTTTTCCTCTCTCTACCCCTCAGGTTAACTGTACCCTGGAGATTGTGTGTATCATTTTCAGTTATTTGGAGCACAGTCAAATGATCAAGGAGAAAGCATTTAGAAGCCTCCGAGCTGACAATAAAAATGTCAACCTTAGCATCCAAACTCATCTCATTTTATTTAGAGGGGAGCACCTTAGCACTTGGCTTACTTGTAGTTTAGATATGGTACGAACAGGTTTTCTGTGGTTTCCTGGCCTATAATAAATTATAAGCATGAAGGCAAAGCAGGTAGCAAGGAAAAACAACTGACAAAACTATAAAAAACAAGATCTCAAAAATCATTTACTTATTTGGAGCACTTACTGTAGTGACAGACGGTGATCACTAGTTTGTACCATAGGGACAAATAATTACTGGTCATCATTTTTCCTTCCTCTCATCGGTTTGTGATTATTTTCTGTGGAATTCATGTTTAATTACTGCTTTTTGATGTTAAAGTTTTCTGTTTCTCTTTATATTTGTATCACTCTAATTTTCAGCTGTGATCTGGTTAAGGAATTTAAAGAGCATATTTTTAAGGTTTAGAATACAAATTTGAGAAAAACTTCCTTTTTATTTTAATTAAATTTATTTTTTTTTATTTCAGTAAGAAATTTTCTTATTTGGTTCATAATTCTGGACATCTGGAACATTTCTCTCTTTTTTCCTGTGTACATATTCAGATGTGTGGCCTGTTTCTACAGATAAATGCTATTAAAAGGACACAAACCTTTCTTTATCGACCAGCTGTTGTGGTATAGTTAGAGCAAGCTTAATAAAGAAAAGCTTATGGGTAGAATATCTTAAGGCTTTGCCTTCCACACATGAGAGGAAATTATGTGGTAACAGGATGAAGTTAATTTGGGCCCTCCTTTAAATGTCCTGAGGACAGTTTTTGCCTTTATTAGTCAAGAAGTAAAGCAGTACATGTTCCCCAGTAATTACTTTATATAGTTATACAAAGCAGTAAATATTTTAACTGGTTATTGATAGAAAATTAGAAAGTAGCATCATTAAAATATTATTTAATTTGCCATTTACTTTTTAAATATGTGGTGTCCCTAACATCATACATAGAAGCATGAATGCCTATTGTATGTAGAACAGATTAATACACTTTCCTCCAGGAACGGACACATTTTATTTTTAAGAGATGTGGTTGTCATAATCCATTCTTTCCCTGGATAAATGTGAGTTCTCTCTTTTCTCATTTGGACATTTCTTGTAAAGATTCTCTCTCTTTTTAAACTAGAATTCATTTATGTTACACTTACTGCCTTTACTCTTGTGCGCCAGATCTCTTTAGGTGTTTTTCTATTAAATATAACTTTAGAGGGCGCCTGGGTGGCTCAGAGGGTTAAGCCTCTGCTTACAGCTCAGGTCATGATCTCAGGGTCCTGGGATTGAGCCCCCAGTCGGGCCTCTGCTTGGCGGGGAGCCTGCTTCCAACTCTCTCTCTACCTGCCTCTCTGCCTACTGGTGATCTCTCTCTGTCAAATAAGTAAATAAAATCTTAAAAAAAAATACATATATATATATATATAATGTATGTATGTAATATATGTATATACCTTTAGAGCTATGGTTAATATCCTTTCTTACAAGGAAAGCACATATGTTTTAAAAATCTGTGTTTGGGTATTTGTTACCTATCCAACATATGCCTGCACTTTGGAGATTGCAGAGTGTGTGGGTTTATGATTATGGATGTTTATTTTTAACAGAGTTAAATATTGTCTATACTGCATTCCTTAATATTTTAAACAGTGTGGTCTTCTAGTTATATCTATAAAGGGAGAGGGATTTTGGTGGTTTGAACATAAGAAAAATATTCTGCATTTTAGAAGTAAGAGTATAAGCAGGAATTTTATTTAAGAATGCCTTTAGGAAAGAAGTCCTTGGGACTGCAATATATAGTTTAGGGTTCTCAAAGTTTTTATGTAGAAAAGTGGACTAAAACATTTTCCATAGTTTTAGAGACCTTAAAGCCAAAAGGATTTTCTAACCAGAAAATACAGTTGATTTGAATTTTCTTTTTAACTTTATGTTTTACATTAAAAATATTTTTTTTTTAAGTGAAGTGTAGTTGACACGCTGTTACATTAGTTTTAGGTGCGAGACATAATGATACAACACCCTGCACGTTAGGCTGTGCTCACCACAAGTATGATTCGGTTTTTTATGATAGTGTAAACCATCTGTTCTGGGTTAGTTGCAGTTTTCAGACTCTTCCAATGCTGGGCAGATTTATATTGATTTTTAGCTTCTTTTTGTGTTCCCTTGAGAAAAGGCTTGATTTCTATTACAAGTAAACACTTCATATGAACCACCATAATTCTGAGGGAAGAGTAGGGGTATTCTTGGCAAACTGGAGGAATTTGAGGATTATTCTTTAGTGGAAAATGCTCAATGAAATAATAGATTTAAGCTTTTTGGAGCATTAGAATGAACTAGAATATTGATATACAGGTTAATAAGATAATGAGGTGTTTGAGGGTCCCTGATCAGAATTCGTTAAATGAATCTTAATATCAGAGACTGTATTGTACCCAGAGCATTTGAGGTTACAAAGTTCAAAAAAGTTAAAAACTTAGGAATTTTCTCCATTTTTCCGAGGTGTTTTCCATGATTCTTACAAGGTGAAAATCTTTTAATTTTTTTTGGAAAGATTTTATTTATTTTTTCATGAGAAACAGACAGAGAGGAAGGAAGAGGCAGGGGGAGAAGCAGACTCACGGGACTCAATTCCAGGACTCTGGCATCATGACCTGAGCGGAAGGCAGACGCTTAACCCATTAACTGAGCCACCCAGGCATCCACGTTTTGTTTTAATTTACTGGCTATTATTTCTACTTTGTCATGCTAGACAACTGTAACCATGTAGTTAGCGTGATGCCCAGAATTTAGTAGGTATTCAGCAAGTTTTTTTGTTTTTGTTTTTCTTTTTTTTTTTTTTAATATTTTATTTATTTATTTGACAGAGAGAAATCATAAGTAGATGGAGAGGCAGGCAGAGAGAGAGGGAAGCAGGCTCTCTGCTGAGCAGAGAGCCCGATGCGGGACTTGATCCCAGGACTCTGAGATCATGACCTGAGCTGAAGGCAGCGGCTTAACCCACTGAGCCATCCAGGCGCCCTGTTTTTGTTTTTCTAATGAATGATCAGGTTGTCAATAATAGAAACTATCTTTTTTTTTTTTTTAAGATTTTATTTATTTGACAGACAGACATCACAAGCAGACAGAGAGGCAGGCAGAGAGAGAAGGAGGGAAAGCAGACTCCCCGCTGAGCAGAGAGCCCAACATGGGGCTCGATCCCAGGACCCTGGGATCATGACCCGAGCCGAAAGCAGAGGCTTTAATCCACTGAGCCACCCAGGCGCCCCTAGAAACTATCTTTTAGTAAATTAAGTGCTCAGTTTTGAGGTTCTCTTCTGGTTAATTGATGTGAATTCCACTATATCTTTTTAGATATATGTGAGGGGAAGAAGGAGCAGTGTAGTGCATGTGTGTGTATGTATGTGTATCTGTCTTATCAAAGACAGCATGTCTTTGTGTGTGTGTGTGTGTGTGTGTGTGTGTGTGTGTGTGTTTAAGATTAGCGTAATGGGGAGAGAACCTTATCAGTGGAGAAAGCATCAACTTAAATCTTCTACATAACTACCTTTACCATTGTTTTCCTTGCATTTCTTGGTTACCTCCAATAACTGTTCCTCCTTACTGCTTTTCTTCTTTTTTTAATTTGCCTTTAGCTGAAAATGGTATTTAAGTTGGTGGCTTAGGTTACCTAGAGAGTTACTCGTTTTTCCTGGGTGTCTCTCAAGTATCCATGGGATATACATTGTAGTTAGCTTCTGTTGGTAAAATAAATAAATGAGTGAATGAATGAAAAATACATATTGGCATAGGAAATGCAAAAATATCACTAGTGTAAACCCGAGAGAAGTGATACAGAGTTAAGCCCATTGAGCCATTATTGAATGGCTGTTACTGTCTCTTCATCACACTGATGGCCACAGTGTTCACATGTTTTCCCCTGGCTGCACAGACGGCTGAACCAATCAAGGGATTTCAGGAAGCTAAAAAAGCTGTTAAGTCATTCATCTACTACAGCTCTGGGTGTTGATTCAAGATTTTGGCTTCTTAAACTGGCCAAGTATGAGATTTACTATTAACTGTGTAAAGTAAAAGGGAAAAAAAAAAATCTGCTCAGTTTCTTTCTGAACTTAGAACCCGGTTTTGCTTCTCTCTGAACTTTTGCATTTTCTGAAACTTGAGAAAAACCATTTGCCTAGCACAGCTGTTAACTTCCTACAATTGAAATGCTTTCCATTCCCTTTTAAATAAGCCCTTCTGAAGCAGAATGTAGGTCACATGTATCATACAGACCAAAAAAGTCTGCTGAGCTGACTCTTGTCATTTGCCCTGGGGTCCGGAATCTTCACATTCCAGGCAGAGCTCCCGTTGTTCTGATTTAGCTGCACGTTGGGATTGGCTAGGCTGCCTACCCTTCTCTCCACCCCTTAACTGTCACTGGGAGAAAGCTCTTGAGCCTGGGATAAAATGTCAGCGCTGTCACCAGGCTCCTGAGTGCAGCTGGCATCATGGGTGTGCTCTAGAGCAACTTCTGTTTGCTCTGAGCCCCCTGCCCTGCCTCCCCTTTCACCATGTTTCCTCTGGCAAGATTTTAAGTACAGCAATTCAAGAAGATTTCTCCTCCTAAACTGCAGTATTCTGAAGTGTGTTGCCTCTTGATTGCTGGAAAAGAATCTTAACAATCATTTCAAAAATAACTTACAAACAAACTTACTAAAAGTGATGAAAGGAGCATTGAAATTGATTAGCACTAATCTTTCACTGTGCCAAAGTGTGTGGTGTTTTTCAGAGGAAACCGTAAGAGATCTGTTGAGTGTGCCATGCCAGTGGGGAGAATTGAATGTCCCTCATCTCCCTCTTTCCCTAGGGACAGTAATCATGAGTGCCGAGTGTGTGGGGTCACAGAAGTGGGTCTTTCTGCATATGCAAAGCACATTTCTAGCCAGTTGCACAAAGATAATGTGGATGCCCAGGAAAGAGAAGATGATGGAAAGGGAGAAGAAGAGGAAGAAGATTATTTTGACAAGGAACTCATTCAGTTAATAAAACAAAGGAAAGAACAAAGCCGGTAAGTAATGATTTTGATTTTTAAAAAGGCTGTCAGAAATAGGATATAATAGAGAATACATTTTCCATCTCTATACTTTTCAGCCTGTAGCTTTCAGACTTACCTTCATTGCAAAGGGTAGCTTGAGGTTGCTGTTTTATGCATAAAAGTTCAGTGGATTCCTTCCTTGAACTATTGTACTGTCTGTTTTTAAAAAAACAAATTCAGGGGGAAAAAAAAACAACTCAGTATTGCCTCTCTATAAAAATTAGCTTTTTGTTGGTTCCAATTTTTTTTTTGGACACCAGTGAGCTATTTTATTTGGTATCCAAAATTTCTAGTGGAGATGTATTAGTGTAGTATTTCTTATTACATTCATTAGGTAAAAATGTTTTGCCTAATATGAAGTAACATGGTGCTTCTACCAAATTTGATTTATCCTTTATAATTTAGTGCTTCAGGAAATATTTATTGAATAAATTTGTATTTTAGGTATTTTACAGTGTCAAGATCAGTGTAAGTTTTCCAGCTTGTACTGTATAATTTGATACCTACATCTATAATTCAGGTATTAGGCTTTTGTCTTTTTGTATTACTGAGTTGTGATCTAAAGAGTTTAATTAACGAAGCAGAAATTTTCAGATTTCTTTTTCTTTTCAGTGAAGGAGAGAGCTGGTTAAGTGGTTGGGTAATTTTTTAAAGTCTTAGAATATAATAAGAAACATTATAAATTCTAAAATCAAATTTTGTTTTTTTAATTTTAAAAATTCTTTTTGAATACTAGTTTTATTTGGTATATACTTCATTTTTAGTTAGAGGTTTAGCATAAAAAGTAGTTTTTCACTATATATGCTGCAGTGTTTTTGAATAACTGTTTTGAATAAGGAGACATTCTTAGTCTCACAATGTCATAACAGCATGGTTCTTAAACCCCTTCAGTTGCTTTAGTCCTTCAAATGACATTGTTACTCCTTTCAGTATAGCTGTAGTTTAACTCTTGTTTTAAGGCTGTTGTAAGTCTCTAAGAGACTAACATTTATTTTTTCCTTACACACTTGTGCCATTATTAGCTTATCTGTTTAGATGACTAAAATTAAGTCAGAAGGTAAAAGAGCTTCTCAGTAAATTAGACATTTATATCATAGTAAATATTCTTTGAATATTCTGATATCCTTCTTTGGTGATTTATATATGGTTATCTACTTATTTCTGTAGGAAGTTTTTTTTTCTTTTTTCCTTCCTGAAGTTTTTGGTGTAGATTGCTTTTTCTGGGCTATGGATTTGGCTGCATGCTGTTGTTCCCCTGATCTAGCTAATTCAGGGCCATCTAGGAATTCTACTTTGTGACAGATTTATTGCCCGATTCTCTCATTTCTGGATCCCATAAGTGCAGCCAAGTCAGCCATCCAGTCTCCTTGGATGTCAAAAGTTGTATACTGCTTAGAAACAAAAGAGAAAAATGATTTGGTCAATGGTGCTACAAAAATCCTGCACGTGTCTGTAATAACACTTGTTACTTGGGGACTTAGGGTCTCCTGTCTAGAAATGGCTGTGATTCATAATGTCAGTAGATGTTTGAACTTTGAGGTGAATTAACATTTAGTTCCATCTTGTGAAAAAGGAAGAAATTTCAAATTTCCAAAATCTTAGAGACACTAGAAGCTTTTAGAACCAGTTCAAGTTAGTACTGTATTTAAGTCCAATTAAGAGGAGGGAGCCTAACAGCAAAAACTTAGTTTACGGATTTCCAGTCTCTCTGAGCCGCAGCAGAGAAGCATGAGATGCTAGAGTCAGACTGCCCAGATCCATGTCTCCACCGTGCTGCTGCCTGGCTGTCTTACGCTGGGTAAGCTACTCAGCCTCTCCAGTGCTCGGTTTCCTCATCCAAAAGGTAGGAATAAGAAGAATGGCTTCAGGGCCATGAAAACTCAGTGAGATTCTCTATATGAAGTGCTTCAGAGGCCTGACAGTTGGTCGGTCCTCAGTACGTTTTAGCTGCTATTACTCTGTGCTTCGAGCTCTCACCGCACGCTAAGCCCTATACCAGGCGCACCACGGGCAGTCTGTAGAGGAAAGTGGTTTTACATCTATTCCTGTGATGGTGACTTAGAATTACCCACGTGTCTGTGGACTCCATGGCTAACACGAATAGTTGAAACAGCTGCAGCTTTATAAAGCCCTCCAGCTCACTGAGCTCCTTATAGCACTGATTGCGGGCGCTGCTTATTCGGTGTGTGCTATTTTACTCCTGTTTGTGATCTCACTTTCTCAGCTAGGCTGTAAGCCTTTCAGGAATGGGAACTATACATGAGAGTTCTCTTCTGCTCCAAACAGTCATTGGATGTGTGCCTGGTAAAGTGTTTGTTAATGAAGGTGATGATGCAAAGTGAGATCTTAGCATTTAAAATAGGTTAAGAAACTGGGTTTTTGAGAAAGAGCCTACAACTGCAAAAATCCACAGTATTAAGAGCAGCCGAACTTAAATTGTATTAACTCTGATAACTAGCCAAAGCCACACATATAATTGTCCTTCTTTTCAGAAAGGGGCATAATGTAAAAACAGTAATTGGATGACAGGGACAAAAGTCCCAGAAGCTGCTAAGAAAAATAGGAGCAGGAAAAGGTGGATAGTATAAATGTGTTAGATTTTTAACATTTCTGAGGTGATAGCAAAAACAAGAAACGTTTAATGTCTAAATCAATGGTGAAAAAAAAGTTGAGCTGTATTAAAGATAGGAAAGCAACCACTGTTAGAAATAAAAATAGACTCTATTATATATTCTAAGTAACTGAGGAGATAGGTAGTAGGGAAGTTTGATGTGCTCTGCCTCTAAAGGAAGCGTGATCATTTCTTTACATTGCTAATGGAAAACTGTTTCTCTTCCAGACAAGATGAACCTTCTAATAGCAGTCAAGAAATAAACTCTGACGACAGGCGACCCCAATGGAGACGAGAAGACCGAATCCCTTACCAAGACAGAGAGAGCTACAGTCAGCCAGCATGGCACCATCGTGGACCTCCTCAGCGAGACTGGAAGTGGGAGAAAGATGGCTTTAATAATAGTAGGAAAAACAACTTTCCACATTCTTTGAGGAATAATGGTGGACCAAGAGGCTGCTCCGGGTGGCATAAGGGTGTTGCAGGAGCCTCCTCAGCTTGGTTTCACAACCATAGTAATTCTGGAGGTGGTTGGCATCCAAATAGCGGAACGGTAGATTGGAGTCATAATGGTACAGGAAGGAATTCCGGTTGGCATTCTGAAGGAACAGGTGGCTTTTCCAGTTGGCATATGAATAGCAGCAACGGAAACTGGAAATCCAGTGTACGTAGTACAAATAGTTGGAATTACAGTGGCCCCGGAGACAAATTTCCAGCAGGCAGAAACAGAAATCCTAACTGTCAGATGGAAGACCTCGCTATGCTGTGGAACAAGAAATCTAAGTCCAACAAATACAGTCAAGAGAGATATAGTTGGCAGCGGCAAGAAAGTGACAAAGTTGGTACGGCTGCCGCATATAGAGGTCCTTCAGAAGGATTTACAAGTGATAAGTTTCCTTCAGAAGGCTTACTCAACTTCAATTTTGAGCAGCTGGAAAGCAAAACTTCTAAACAAACAGATCCCATAGCTTCCAAAATGGGTGGGAAGAATGGCAGTATAGGGAGGGACAAGCTCCATCGCTGGACTCCTTACCCTTCTCAGAAGACTCTGGAATTACAATCAGGAATGAAGGAAGTCCCTGGTAACAAGGCAGAAGTGATAGAGAAGCCTTTCTTTGACTTCAGCTTCACAACCACAGGAACACCAGAGCCCCAGACTGACGAAACAAAGAATTCCCCAGTGCTGAAAACACAAAAAGATACACAGAGTGGATCCCTTACTCACAAGGCCCCTCCTGACTGCGCTGCTTCTTACGAGGTGGTGAGGGATTCCCCCATTACAGAAAAGCACGAACAAGAGCCTCACTTAAGTAAGATGCCATCATTAAAATCCGCACTCCTTCCAATTCCAGTCACCAAGTCAGTTCCTCAGAAGCCAGATTTAAAGAATCCCTCAAAAAACACCAAAACAAATTCTTTTTTTCCTGGAGAACACTCCAGTCCCTCGAACAAACCCACTATGGAAGACAGTCCTGGGTCTTACATAACCAAACTGCGAAGTTCATGTCCTCATGTCTTAAAAGGGAATAAAGGTACGTTCGGCACTCGGAGGGAACCTGACGAAAATTTCAGTGACCCGTTACAGAAAGCCGAAGAGGCGCTACAGTGTCATGAGTCATTGCAAAACCCACTTCTTGGCACTTCTAAAAGGACCAGGAACTTTGCAAAAGCAAGTAGGAATGTTGAAGAGTCTGAAAAAGGATCTTTGAAGATAGAGTTTCAAGTACACACGCTCGAAGATGAAAGTGATGGGGAGCTCTCTGACACGGAAAAGCATGGATCAAAAATTGGAACCTTGGGCTCTGCCACTACAGAAATGTTATCCTGCAGCACTCACATCGCTGATGAGAAAGAGGGGGATGACCCAAACGTGAAAACATGCAAAAAACTCTCCACCAATGCATGTACAGCTCATCCGAAAGAATCTGAGTTGCAAATGGCCTCTGCAGCCAGTCCACCCTCTGGCTTACTGCTAGACCTGAAGACGTCTCTAGAAGATGCACAGGTGGATGACCCCATTAAATCTCATGTATCTTATGAAACAGAAGGTTTTGAGAGCACTAGCTTGGATGCAGAGCTCCAGAAAAATGATCTAGGTCAGTCCTCAGGCCCTCTTCTGCCTGAACTCAGTAAGCTTGGCTTTCCTGCCTCTCTCCAGAGAGATCTAACCCGGCACATTAGTTTGAAGAGCAAAACTGGAGCACACCTGCCCGAGCCAAATCTCAATAGTGCTCGCCGCATTCGCAACATCAGTGGTCATCGAAAGGGTGAGACGGAGAAGGAATCTGGGCTCAAGCCCACCCTTCGACAGATTCTCAATGCATCTCGGAGAAATGTCAACTGGGAACAGGTCATCCAGCAAGTAACCAAGAAGAAGCAAGAGCTTGGCAAAGGCTTGCCCAGGTGTGTACCTCTTTTTAGTATCCTGTTTCTCTTTTAAACTCACCCTTTGACCCTGGTCAAGGGAATTCTACTTACTAATTAAATGTTTGTAAGAAATACATGTTGTACATGCCTGGTTGGAGTATCAAAGAGCAACTGCTACTCTGTAACAATAGCAATAGAGTGTTTCCTGCCAGGGAGTTCAGGTCGCAAAGAAGCACGTTAGCCTCTAAGGAATGAGATGGGGATGTACAAAAACTGATCAGAAATCCATCACTTTAGCTACAGGGGCCAGAGAGTGACAGCATGAGAGGGTGTATTTGTGGATCCATATCTACCTCTCTCTCTCTTTTTTTTTTTTTTTAAAGATTTTATTTATTTGACGGATCATAAGTAGGCAGAGAGGCAGGCAGAGAAAGAGGGGGAAACAGGCTCTCCGCGGCAGAGAGCCCGATGCGGGGCTCAATCCCAGGATCCTGGGATCATGACCTGAGTTGAAGGCAGAGGCTTTAACCCACTGAGCCACTCAGGTGCCCCTCTACCTCTCACTCTTAATGAGCAGTGTTTTTAAGTATCACTATCTTGTTACCTATAAACAGTTACCCTTCTGTATATACTCTGGGCGTTGTATTTGTGATCACAAAATACTTGCTCTTAAGTACTTGTGTGGTATTCTGGCTGTTCCTCTTAGGTGGAGGAGCTAGACTTTTCTGAACAGTAAAGCAGCATTCAACATAGGGTTGCTGTGTGAAAATCGGCCCACTGTGTTATAATTATATAGCCCTTCAGGCTTCAATTTTTATCCCTGTTGAAATAGCATATTTATTGTGCACCCTTTTCCATCACTCGAATATTGAGATTTTAAAGTTCTTGTTTTTAGCCTCGTGCCTGGCACTCGTGAATGCTCAATAAATATTTTTTTTGTTTGGCTTGGACTTATGGGCTGTTTATAAAAATTTTTTGTTGTTGGTTCAGAAAAACTCCAAACTAATAAAACTCCGAATTTTTACTTCCTCAAATGTATTCTCATAACTGGGCACAAATCTCCAATTTAGTACTGGTTACATGGTAGTACTTATGGATGGTTATTTACTTTGTGTCTGGAACACTTACTAGACTGTGAGCTTCTTGAGGGCAGAAACCATCTTATGTATATTTGTAATCTCATTAAGTGGTGCTCCCTCTCCCCTAACCATGTGTGATTTGTGGGGCTTTTTCTTTGTTTTTTTTCCTGAAGGTTTGGCATAGAAATGGTGCCCTTAGTTCAAAATGAACAAGAGGTCTTGGATTTGGATGGGGAGCCTGATCTGTCCAATCTAGAAGGATTCCAGTGGGAAGGCATTTCCATTTCTTCATCTCCTGGCCTGGCCAGGAAGCGAAGCCTCTCTGAGAGCAGCGTGATCATGGACAGAGCTCCTTCCGTATATAGCTTCTTCAGTGAGGAAGGTACAGGTAAAGAAAATGAGCCCCAGCAGATTTTTTCACCTAGTAACTCATTGAGGGCTTCCCAGAGTCAGACAACAAACATGGGCCTTAAGCAGGAAGTGACACCTGTGGCTGCCTCGCTCAGAACAGGTGAAAGGGCTGACAATGTCGCGAGTCCTAGGCGACATAGTGCGCAGTTGTCTTCTGACCGGATGATACCTTTGATGCACTTGGCCAAAGACCTGAACAGCCAGGAGAGTTCTACGCCATCTTCAGAGAACCAGAATACCCAGGAGAGTAATGGAGAAGGAAACTCGTTATCATCAAATACATCCTCAGCCCTCGGAATCTCCAGTTTGGCAGACGCAGCCACAGACAGTAGCTGTACCTCTGGGGCCGAACAGAACGACGGCCAGAGTGTGAGGAAGAAGCGAAGAGCCACTGGCGTGAGTATGATTGCCCATGCTGGTTGTAGGGCATTTCATGGGGTGACTTGGCTGTTATAGAAAAGATTTAACTGTTTAATTTTCTCTGGGTAGCTGGGCTCCCTCTGCTTCCTACTCTGACATAGGTTTGTGAGGCTCCTACTTTCATGTTCTTACCCTGTTTGTGTCTTTCACTGAGTAATTCTACTAAGTGAGATGTCATCAAATATGAATGTACAGTACTAGGAAAATATGAAGTCATCTCTAAAACTAGTCTCCAAACCGGTGATTCTTTGTATCACCTGACTAAGGAGTAAGCCACGTCTTCAGCTGTAACTCTGTTTTCACCATGCATTCTGAACTGCTGCTCAAGAAAGGCACTCTAGTGTTGCATTCGTAGGCCGTGAATGCTTGTTAGACCCAGGACTGTCGGGCTCAATGCTAAGGTAGTTTTCATACTACTAGAGTGTGTCCATGTGAACAGAGTCTTAGAAATATTTTTAGGCTCTGTTACTCCGTGTTTTGTACCTCACCTACCCAGCTTGGCCCTTTCAAAAGCCATTCCTTAACTGACACCACTTCTCTTCTGTCGTCTCTGTCGCTAATGCGGCCTAACCCTTTCTGAAAAGAACCCTTTCTGAAAAGAAGAAAGTTATTGGTAGTGATATAGTCTGGAATGTGACCCTGGAAGAAAATGGGCTATGTCCTTTATTTTTTATTTATTTTTATTTTTAAATTTTATTTGTATTTTTTCACCTTCCATTTTTTATGTTTGCATTTTTTTCCATTTTTAAAATTTAAATTCAGCTAATTAATGTGTAATGTATTTTTGGTTTCAGAAGTAGAGGTCAGTGATTCATTGGTCTTACATAATACCCAGTGCTCATTACATCACTGCCCTCCTTAATTAAGGGGCTGAGGTAGTAAAGCACAGTAGTTAAGGGCTTGGCTTGTAGACCTGGGCTCAAATCCCACTTTGCTTTGCTCCTTTGAGTTGAGCACTGTAGTGATATTGTTGAATGAAAGTTTGTACTGTAACGAAGCTCATATCTAGGGGCTTGTCATGTAGACTGTGTAGCTTTTTGTTGTAAAGATTCTGTTGCGAAGATTTCCTAGTAAAGTAGGAACTGCCACAGTGAAATGAGGTATATGTATTATTGGCTTTGTCCATACTTCTAACTATACCATGTTTTACCAATGTGAAATGCTTTGTCTTAGCCCCAGTGCTTCACCACCTCTAGGATGCTAGGAAAGTGCTTGACCTCAGGTTCTGTTCTGGGGTTTGTTTATTTGTTTGCTTTTTTTAATTAATTAATTAATTAATTAATTTGACAGAGAGAGATCACAAGTAGGCAGAGAGGCAGGCAGAGAGAGAGAGAGAGGAGGAAGCAGGCTCCCTGCTGAGCAGAGAGCCCGATGCGGGACTCGATCCCAGGATCCTGAGATCATGACCTGAGCCGAAGGCAGCGGCTTAACCCACTGAGCCACCCAGGTGCCCCTGTTTGTTTGTTTTTAAAATTTTAATTGATTTGGGGTACCTGGGTAGCTCAGTGGGTTAAAGCCTCTACCTTCGGCTCAGGTCATGGTCTCAGGGTCCTGGGATCGAGCCCCACATCAGGCTCTCTGCTCAGTGGGGAGCCTGCTTCTCCCTCTCTCTGCCTGCATCTCTGTCTACTTGTGATCTCTCTCTGTGTCAAATAAATAAATAAAATCTTTTTTAAAAAAAGATTTAAAAAAAGATTCTAATTGATTTAAAGGAGGGAGGGAGGGGGAGAGAGCTCAAGCTTACGCACAAGCAGCAGGGACAGAGGAGAGGGAGAGAGAATGCCCGGGCAGGCTCTATGCTCAGCACAGAGCCTGATGCAGGACTCAGTGTCACAACACCGAGATCATGACCTGAGCTGAAACTTGGAGTTGGACCCCTAACCAACTGTGCCACCCAGGTACCTGTTTTATTTAGTTTTTAAATCATGTACATTCAGCTAATATTTGAGTTCAGACCTTGTGCATGAGATTCCTAGTGACCTGTTAGAGATGGTAGCAATAATGAAGAATATTGTATAATGGTCTTAGAATTGATTGTTTTTTTCCCTTCCTGGGTAATGGCCTGTACACATTTAATATTACTCAGTTTTCTTTCTCTTCTCAGGATGGATCTTCTCCCGAACTCCCAAGTCTTGAAAGAAAAAACAAAAGAAGGAAAATCAAAGGAAAGAAAGGTATAGTGTGAAAGATTCTGACAGAAATTGTTCTTATAGCAATTCAGCCTTTTTACACCTTGACACAGAGTATAGCTTGTGGTTATCAAACACTTATCCCCCATTTATTATTATTTTTTGACATTTTTGTTGTCCTGATTAAGGGCATAGAAAAGTTTGATTTTCTACCATATTTAGTTACAGCTATAGGAGAAATATTTGATGCCACATAGACCCATAACTTAATTGAGTTCAGTATAAAGTCAGAAAGTCTCATTGGTCTTTTTCAGTGATGGTGAGGAATAGGCCATTTAGTAAAGATATTGTCTTCTCTTGGTAGTTTATAGCCATTTCTCTCAATTTCCATTTCTGAGATATATTTGTTGCTTCTCTTACTTGAATTGAGGGAAGTTGTTAGAGTCGCTCTCTCATGATAGACTTCTATGATACTTGCTTTTCCTAACTCTGAACCCTTTCTGGTGTAAGGGCTAGTGTGGAAAGTAATTGGATGAACCTTGGGTGGTTGGATGTGATGGATAAGGTAGGATTCGAGCACAACCCCAATTTCTGGCTGAGACATCTTTGGGGATGTTGGTATCATTTGTAAAGCTAGGAAAGTCCATGAGAGGAACAAGTTGAAGGTAGAGGAAGATGACAAGTTCCCTTTTGAATTCTTTGAGTGAAAGGATCTTAGAGACACCTCAGTAAAGATATCAAGGTAATAGTTGGGTATGTGGATCTGGAGTTTAGGGTAGAGGTCTTGATTTTCTGAACGGGAAGAAGACAAACATTAAGATGACAAATACATACACGTGGTAGGACAGTTTACTTAAAGTAATTTAAATGAACTCTTTTGAAGCTATATTTTCTTCAGGACATTTTCTCTAATAAAGCGAACTATTTTATGTTAGCTAAGAGACGAGAAAAATATGAATTGGAAAGAGAGTGGAAGCCATTCACATCTGGAGTGTAACCTAAGCAAAAACCATAGTGAAGAGGGTGGTAGATAAAGGAAAAATGGGAAATGAAAGGTACAACAGTTGCTTTGCCTGGGGCAAAGATTTCACTTGGGAGGGAAGTGGCCGAAGATGGTGATAAGGTAAGATGGTACTATGTCTCGGCACACTTGAACCTATGAGTTACCTCCATCTTACCAATTCTCACTTTTGGGTTGGCTCTGACATCATTCTTGACTATGTGACATGTGAGATTGGATGAGTCTCCAGTGACCTATTGGAGAGAAAATAAAAGTTTCTCCTAGAGAATTGCTGTAGTTCTACCTTCTGAGGAGCTGTCTTAACTAAGAAAAAAATCTCCAGTATTAAACTGAGCCTTATGGTTTCTCTTGGCAGAACGTTCTCAGGTTGACCAGCTGCTGAATATTTCTTTAAGGGAGGAAGAACTGAGCAGATCACTGCAGTGCATGGATAACAACCTTCTGCAAGCCCGGGCAGCCCTGCAGTCGGCATATGTTGAAGTTCAGAGGCTTCTGATGCTCAAGCAGCAGGTAACAGCTGATGGAACATTTAATGAGAACAGATCATCTCTAAAGTTGGATTTCAAAATGCTTAACCAGTTACTTTATTTTTAGATAACTATGGAGATGAGTGCACTGAGGACCCATAGAATACAGATTCTGCAGGGATTACAAGGTATTTGGAGAGCATCTGATGGATTGGATCCTTTGTAGCTTATTTCTTCGTTGTCTATACAGGGGTATTGAAGTAGTCATGGAAAGGTCGTATGTTTTCTCTCCTGTCTCCTTGCTTTTGGGGTGATTGTATACCCCCAAAATGCTTAGCAGCGGGGGCAGTATGTCACAGAAAGATCCTTGGATTAGGAATCAAAAGACCTGGGTTCAGATCTTGGCTCTTCTATTAGTAACTATATGACTTTGGGTAAGTCACTTAAAATTTAAAAATGGAATACTAATGCCTGTTCTGCCTGTGTCCCTGTTGGTCGTATAGATTTTATGACAACATATTTCAAAGAATTATCAGGGACTTCAGAATTCTCTTGTAATGTTTAGAAATACAAATTGGCTCTGAAATGAGTGATTTTTCAGAAAACATTTTTGCATTTGTATGTATGTATGTTTCCTGTTCTAGAAACATATGAACCTTCTGAGCGCCCAGACCAGGTTCCTTATAGCCTTCCACGAGAGCAAAGGAACAGTAGATCTCAAACATCTGCTGATGCCACACTGCTGCCTACTCCCTTTTTCCCAGTTTTTCTGGAGCCTCCATCTTCCCACATGTCTCCGTCGTCCACCGGAGTCCCTCTCCAAGTAACCACATCTCCTCCTTTCCAAGCCCATGGCAGTGTTCCTGCTCCAGACTCCTCAATTCAGATTAAACAAGAACCCATGTCTCCTGAACATGACGAGGGTGTGAATGCTGTGTCACAAGACTCTGCTGGCAATGTGTCCAAGGAATTACCACAAGCTAATAGTATGTAAGCTTTTCTGTGGGTTAAGGGCAACCCGGAAGTGGGTCTAGGGCAGTTTTAGGTCAGTGATGTAGTCATATTTGCCCCATTAAAACGGAAGTTGCTAGAATTAATTTTTCTTGATTTCCTTCATTTAGGGAGGATTGCCTATTTATTTTTGAGAAAGAGAGAGAGTGCGCTTGTGGTGGGGGAGACGTAGAGGGAGAGAGAGAATCTTTTTTTTTTTTTAAGATTTTATTTATTTATTTGACAGAGAGATCACAAGATCACAAGTAGGCAGAAAGGCAGGCAGAGAGAGAGGGACGAAGCAGGCTCCCTGCTGAGCAGAGAGCCCCATGCGGGGCTTGATCCCAGGACTCTGAGACCATGACCTGAGCCGAAGGCAGAGGCTTTAACCCACTGAACCACCCAGGTGCCCCAAGGAGAGAGAAAGAGAATCTTAAACAGGCTCCATGTCCAGTGCAGAGTCTGACTTGGGGGTTGAGCTCATAACTGTGAGATCAGTACCTGAGCTGAAATCAAGAGTCTGTCACTCAACTGACTGAGCCACCAGGTGTTTCTACGATGATTATTTAAACATCAGTAATTTTTCCTCAATATCTCTTAATCTGGGATTACTAAACTTACTTTGCATTAGCACCTAAAAAGTTCCATAATGAGGATTGGTGCAGAATTATTTTTTTCGTGAGATGAATGGAGTTGAAGTTATTCAGTCAACTTCCTAGATAAGCTATATCCTCTGAATTTCTTGGCACTTATCTTTACCATTTAAAGGCAAGGCAGGTTTAATATAAGCCTGAGAGAAAGGTGCTCATGATGAAAGGCAGAGGACACTGGAGTTGGAATCATGAACAGGAACTTGAGTGGTTTTGAGAAATAGCCAGTTTTTACTCTTTTCATAAACTACACCTGCCTGGTCACCATTTGAGAACAACTTCTAAGCTATTCTTAACGTTACCTGAAGTTTGTGTAATTGTGATGGTGCTATATTGACAGTTCACAAATAAACTGGCACTGTGTGATCTGAATGGAAAAAGTCTGAAGAATTACCCTAGATTTTCCTACCTGTTATAACACTAATCTAGGTATCTATCTTGAATGTATATTATCTTTTATCTGAAATTTTGCTGCCGTTGTGTGAGTAGTATTCAATATTTTTTTTAAAAAATTGGCAAAGAAGTATTATAGTGACTTTTTAAGCCAAGATTTTTAAAAATGTCTTTTATTAGATTTCTTCCTCTGCAAAATAATTTAAGTTCACTGTAAAAAAGTTTGAAGACTGGGCACCTGGGTGTCTCAGATGGTTAAGCATCTGCCTTCAGCTTAGGTCATGGTCCCAGATCCTAGGATTGAGTCCCGCATTGGGCTCCCTGTTCCAGAGGAAGCCTGTTTCTCCCTCTACCTCTCTCTCTTTCTTTGTCTCTCATGAATAAATAAATATATTCTTAAAAAAAAACAAAAGATGTAAGAATAAAAATTAGGTGTTATTTTGTTATATATTTTTTCAGTCCTAAATTATAAATGTTTGTGTGTTTATCCATAGACTTTATACAAAAGGAAAATCATAGTCTGTTATAACCTTCTTTCTACTTGATTTCTCATGATCATTTTCCTGTGTCATAAAAATAATTCATCTGAAATACTTTATGTCTGTGATTATTTCATCAGTTTAAATTCCTCCACATGAAATAACTAAGTCAAAGAAAATAGACATTTTTAAGTCAGCGGACTTTTTAATTACTGTTATGTAGCCACACTGGCTGATGTACTGGTAAAATAGCATCGTGAAAACATCTGAGAAATTAAGCCTAGCCGAGTAGATATTTAAATGTCTACCAAGAATAAAACATGATGTTAAATATGTGAACGTGTCAAACAAGAAAGAAAAGAGATTGGTAGAAACAGTCTGTGCTCATAAAGAGTTGGGTTTTTTTTTTGTTCCATGAAGAGTTTTTATTTGGTATAAGAAAGACATGCATGTTAATTGTGAGATCAGTGCAGGGCCAAGTGTAGTAAGTGCTATCATAGAAGTTTCTGTAGGTTATGGGAAGCTGAGAGGTGAGATAACTGCTTTAACAATTGTAGCTTTGTTCACATATCACTGAAAGGTCATTATTTGGTAGAGATTCAATCGTTGATAAATAATGGCAGTTTATAATGATAAACAGCAGACACAAAAGAAGATGCAATAATTTTTTTTCCTTCTCAATTCAGGCGAGAACAGTGACAGTTGTTCAGTCTATCCAGTCATCACTGCAACATTGTCCTTGTCAGAGGTCACAGAAAGTTTCCATGAGCCCAGCCAAGAACTGAAGTTTTCCACGGAGCAAGGAAATACCAGGAACAGAGGAAATGCGCCCTCTCCCCAACCAACTGATCTTCCAGGCATTAATAAAGAAGATGAAGAGCCAGTTAAAGGCAACAGCGGGTCTGAGGCCTGTACCAGTTCTTTTCCAAGATTGTCGTTTGTTTCTGAAACCCCTGTAGAGAGGGAGCCCCACTCTCCAGCTGACCAGCCTGAGCAACAGGCAGAGTCTACCTTGACATCGGCTGAAACTCGGGGAAACAAGAAAAAGAAGAAACTTAGGAAGAAGAAAACACTTCGGGCTGCTCATGTTCCTGAGAACAGTGACACTGAACAGGATGTATTTACTGCTAAACCTGTAAGGAAAGTAAAGACTGGAAAGTCAACTAAAGGGGGGAAGGTGACAACCTCCACCTGGGAAGATAGCAGAACTGGCCCAGAACAAGAGAGTGTCAGGGATGAACCAGATAGTGACTCATCTCTGGAAGTCCTAGAGATTCCTAACCCTCAGTTGGAAGTGGTGGCCATTGATTCTTCTGAATCTGGAGAAGAGAAACCAGACAGCCCATCTAAAAAGGATATTTGGAACTCCACAGAGCAAAACTCCTTAGAAACGTCTCGTTCTGGCTGTGATGAAGTTAGCTCTACCAGTGAGATTGGCACTCGTTATAAAGATGGTATCCCTGTAAGGTGAGGATGTTGTGCTGGTCCAGTCAGAACAGCTTTTACCCTTATTCGTTTCTTAAAAGATAGAACTTTTGATTATGAATCACTGTTTAAATGAATTAGATGAAAAGGAAATCAATAGAGATTCTGGGTATGGAAGAATCAAACCTTGCCAGTGGAGATTTTCTGCTTTCTCATGTGTGTTGTAAATATTTACTGTACTTACATTTCCTTTCATATAGAAATTTCAGGTGGAAAAACTGATCGCTTCTATCACTGCTGTGTTGCCCATTTTATGTCAGGAAAATTTAAGTTTTACGGCCTCCTATTCACAGGTGCTAAAAAGATGTTTGCTGTTATTTTGTAGTGTGGCAGAAACTCAGACCGTGATCTCCTCCATAAAAAGCTCAAAGAACTCTTCAGGTATTGGTTATTCAGCTTCATTTAAATTAGCCACAGAAAAAGAGGCTTGTAGATATTAGAGCCAGGGTTTTAGTAAGCCTATAGAGTGGGGTTGGGGGGATGATTGTCAGCAAGAGGATTGCTTTGACCAGCAATTATGGTATCTGTAAATCCTAAATCCGGCCTTTGTAGTTTCTTATTCCCATCTGTTGTATCTGTTCAGCTAATGACTATTAAGGTTTCATTGCCTCCCTGGGGTTTTTGCTTTGAGAAGGAACTGCATAAAGAATGATGCCTTGGGGCGCCTGGGTGGCTCAGTGGGTTAAGCCTCTGCCTTTGGCTCAGGTCGTGACCTCTGCTCGGCAGGGAGCCTGCTTCCTCCTCTCTCTCTGCCTGCCTCTCTGCCTACTTGTGATCTCTGTCTGTCAAATAAATAAAATCTTAAAAAAAAAAAGAAGAAGAAGAATGCCTTATTCAACAGAACAACTTGGCAGCAGAAGAGAGGATATGGAGAGAAATTTGGTACTTTCCAGGTTCACTCAAAAAATAAGTATCTATCTTTTCTCCTATGTGAGAGCCCTTCTCTGCCTTCTCTTGTTATAAAGTCTTCATAATGAAGATCATTAATGAAAAATGTGTTTTGCTAGGGGAACTAAGTTTTAAGGAGAATCCAGGGACCACTAAAACCTGTAATGGTTTTGATTTTTTAGTATCTTTTCAGACAAAAGCAGGCACGTCTCTGAAACATACTCTTATTTTCCAGAAATATCTTCCGAGCCAGGAGATGATGATGAGCCCACAGAAGGGAACTTTGAGGGGCACCAAGCCGCAGTGAATGCAATTCAGATATTTGGGAACTTACTGTATACCTGTTCAGCAGATAAAACTGTCCGAGCTTATAATCTGGTGGTGAGTTGATAAATCAATTGGAATGTTTTTGCAGGACTCCAGGGCACACACTCCTAGACAGTAGGGGAATCCATTTTCTGTCCAAAGATGAGGTGAGTTTTAGACTAGCTGTAGATGAGGTTGATGCCATGGCTTAGCAGGGTCACTGGGGACTTAGCTTCTTCCTGTCTGTCCATTCTGCTTTTTCTGGTGTTACCTCTTTCTAAAGCTAGTTCTCTTCCTGCTCACAGACAGATTTCAGAAGGCCCTGGGGTTTCTTTTTCCTCCCATCGCTGTAAAAATGGGTCCTATGCTTGACCATGAACAGCTGATTGGCCAGCAGTAGGGCTTGGCCATTCAGGTTCTGGTCCTGGTGTTGCCAATGAGGTCCTTCATGTCGCTGCTACATAATAGGTTAGAATGAGTATCAGGGAAGTACTAGAGGAGGCATTTTTCCTCACAGTTGATTAATTGTGCCAAGTTATTAAGGAGAGCAACAGTGTTCTTGTACCCAACACTTAGTGTAATCTGATGCTCGTTTTTCTCAGTTTTCATAGAATGAACTTTCCATAGAATGAGTTTTTAATTTGGTATGTGTCAAACTAATTTTTCTTATCAAAGGTGATAGCCAAGAAGCTTTAGGAATAATTCATTGTCTGAACAGACACCATGAAAGTATTTGAAATTGCTGAAGTCTTGAAAGTCAAAAGGTTAGATAATGGACCATGAAATGTGTTCGCTCTAGGCAACAGGTGTCTAGGTTCCATTAAGCTAGTGATGGGAAGCGGCAACAGGGGAGACAGAAGGAAGGAAGCAGTGGTACCAGGAAATAGGATTGTAACATTTGGGGGATTGGCTCTAATTCTAAATTGCAAGATCAATGTATGTATGCACATTCTAAGTAAGTCTCCATCTTTGCACAAAGGTAACATTTAGGATGCTCCCCTGTGAAACCATCCCTGGACCACTGCAGCCTGTGATGGCACGGGACAAATCTCTGAATGTTGTGGAACTTTCTAGTGTTCCAAGATTCATTATTTACTGATGAAATGCAGGAACTTATTTGGGAAATCAGCTGCAGTTTGGATTTGTCAGATCTTTGGTCCTAAGTTGGAGAACTTTGCCCCAGGCATTCATTAAAATTCTGATCTCTCTTACAGCAGATCGCTCTAAGTATTTTTGGAATGGCTCAGATAACATAGAGTTGCAGGTACTTAGTTCATGTGACTGTTTACTGGGCATTTAGTAAACAGGTATTTACGGAGCACCCTTCGTATACCAGGCACTAACCGAGGCACTAAGGATACAGCAGCAAACTGTGTGTTTTGGCATTTTTGCTGTTGTGTAGAAAACGTGTTCTCTAACGCTTATGTATCCACAAGTAATGATCTGATACGTGCTTGACTTTAGAGTCGGAAGTGCATTGGTGTCTTTGAGGGGCACGTCTCCAAAGTGAACTGCCTCCTGGTTACCCAGATCTCCGGGAAGAATGCTGCTCTTTACACTGGTTCCAGTGACCATACCATTCGCTGCTATAATGTCAAGGTGAGTGAGTCCAGAGAAATCAGAAATGATCATATTAAGCTGCTTTGGCTGTTATTTACTAGGCAGAGTACAGACAGATGGTTGATTCTGCCCACTTTCTTTGGCACAGACATACCTCAAAGATACTGCAGGTTGGGTTCCAGACCACTGCAGTGAGGTGTGAACATCATAATAAAACGAGTCAAAGGAATTTTTTGGTTTCCCGGTGAACATAAAAGTTACGTTGATGCTATATTCTGTGAGGTGTGCAGTGGCATTTTATCTGGAAAGACAGTGTATGTACCTTAATTAAGAAATACTTTTTTCTCTCCTCCGCAGAGAAGGGAAAAGAAGGAAAAATAAAAAAGAAGAAAAAGAATACTTTATTGCTAAACAAATGTTAGCCATCATCTGCATTTTCAGCGACCTGTAGTCTTTTTGCTGGTGGGAGGTTCTGCCTCAGTGTTGGTGGCCCCTGACAGATGTGGGGGTGGTTGCGGCAATTTCTTAAAATAAGACCACAGTTGGGACGCCTGGGTGGCTCAGTTGGTTAAGCAGCTGCCTTTGGCTCAGGTCATGATCCCAGCGTCCTGGGATCGAGTCCCGCATTGGGCTCCTTGCTCAGCGGGGAGCCTGCTTCTCCCTCTGCCTCTGCCTGCCATTCTGTCTGCCTGTGCTCACTCTCTCCCCCTCTCTCTCTCTGATAAATAAATAAAATCTTTAAAAAAAAAATAAATAAGACCACAGTGAAGTTTGCCTCCATAATCAATTCTTCCTTTCATGAACCACTTCTCTATTGCTTGTAGTGCTGTTTGATAGCGTTTAGCCCCCAGGAGAACTTCTTTCAAAATTGGAGTCCATCCTCTCAAACCCTGCCGCTGCTTTATCAACTGAGTTTACAGAATGTTGTTATTAATCTTGTTGTACCTTTCTGTTAGAGTTTGTGGGTGACTAGATGCTTGTCAGCAACCACTAATATCTCAAAAGGACTCTTCTTTTTTTACTACATTATATATCTGATTGCCCTATAAAAACTATGAAAAGATCTCACGTGAGTTAACCAGAGGCAACATGAATTTTAACATTTGGGCATATTTACTGGCTTTTTCCTTTTTTTCACAGATTTTTTTTTTTTTTAAGATTTTATTTATTTATTTGACAGAGAGAGATCACAAGTAGGCAGAGACGCAGGCAGAGAGAGAGAGGAGGAAGCAGGCTCCCTGCTGAGCAGAGAGCCCGATGCGGGACTCAATCCCAGGACCCTGAGATCATGACCTGAGCCGAAGGCTGTGGTTTAACCCACTGAGCCACCCAGGCGCCCTTATTTCACAGTTTTATACGTGGCATTTATATTTGTAATTTTATGGGAGAAAATTGAGTAATTTCGGAGACTGACTCTTTATAAAAGAAGGTTGGGAAAAGAGGTCAAAAGCTTTGACAGCCTATAGCTTTTTTTTCTTTTTTATTTTAACTTTACTTTCTCAGTATTCCAAGATTCATTATTTATGCATCACCGGCCTATAGCTTTTATCACCGTACCCACAGCTTGTCCATCCTTTGAACCATCATGACTTTAACATCTGTTTCCAGTCCTGTCTAAAAGCTATACTTGGGCCTTTCATTGGTTAGTGTCATTCAGTAACAAATCTTGAGTGCTCACTGTCTTACTAGCAACAGGGCCAGATTACCTAGGTAACTAGAATTGCTAGTATAACCCAGATCGGGGAATTCATGGAAATCATTTCTTGAAAGTGAGATCAAACAGTACTCATTTAACCTGGATATGCATTAGAATTAGTAAAGAAAAATTTTAAAAAAGATTTTATTTATTTATTTGACAGACAGAGATCACAAGTAGGTAGAGAGGCAGGCAGAGAGGGAGAAGCAGACTCTCTGCTGAGCAGAGAGCCCAGTGCGGGGCTCAATCCCAGGACCCTGAGACCACAACCCGAGCCAAAGGCAGAGGCTTAACCCCCTGAGCCACCCAGGCACCCCAAGAAACTTTTTTTTAAATGCACATTCCAGAGCCTACTGAATTAGAATCTCATGGATTGAGGAAGAAGCTTGGGGTTCTATATATTTTTAAAGCTGCTCAGCTAATTATGGATCAGCCATCCTGGCACTGGTTTGAAGGAGGTGTGTGGGAACTATTGAAGTAGACAATCAATTACAGGCAAGCACATACATGATTAATAAAAGTGTCAAATATACAACTTTAATCTTTATTTTCCTTTTTAGATGTCAAAGGTAGCTTTACTTTTGGCTACTTCATTTAAAAGTTTAAGGCCCAGTTCTTTTTTTTTTTTTTTTCTTAATTTTATTTATTTTTTTGACAGACAGAGATCACAAGTAGGCAGAGAGGCAGGCAGAGAGTGGAGGAAGCAGACTCCCTGCTGAGCAGAGAGCCCAGTGTGGGGCTTGATCCCAGCACCGTGGGATCATGACCTGAGCTAAAGGCAAAGGCTTAACCCACTGAGCCACCCAGGTGCCCCTAAGGCCCAGTTTTTAGCGCCCTTTGAAGAATTTCTACATTCCAAATTAAGAGCACGAGTGACATTATTAGAGTCAATATTTGTTTATAGCTTGAGGGTCTTTGGCCAAGTCCAAGATAGTCTTCTACAAGATAGAGGGTGCTACATTTTCTTCCTCACAAAAATCATTTCACACTCTGCTGTAAGGATTGCTTTCACATTTTATTTGCTGTTAACCTCTGCTGATTAGGTGTTGTCTACTTTTGTCAGACTCGAGAGTGTGTGGAACACTTACAGCTGGAAGACCGGGTTCTCTGCCTCCACAGTCGATGGCGAATCCTCTATGCAGGACTGGCAAATGGCACTGTGGTCACCTTCAACATCAAGGTCAGTGTCTGGCGGGAGAACACTAGAAAGTAGTGTGTGTGTGGAAAGAAGGAGAAGGCAGACATTTTCCTGTTTTCTTGTGTGAGAAAACAACAGAATGAGCTGCTACTCAAAAACTGTTATCTTCTGGTGTAAGTGAAACAAGATCCTTCATTCTGCCTGCTCAGGCCTAAGTGTGCCAGGACCATAAGGTAGCTCTACTAAATTAAACCAAGCCTGATGATTTGGGGCCAAATAATGAGTCATAGGTTAAACTAGTCTATCTCATTTTAAGAATGACACCATGAAAAATAAGCTTAAATTCTTTTGAATATGACATTGATGTGGTTTGGAACTGATTTAGGGTTTCATGAGGATAACCTATTCTATAATGTGAATCCAGTCATAGGTTTGCCTTTTGTTCATGTGGCCTCATTCTTTCCTAATCCAAACGTAAATTCATTTGTTGAGCAAACCTTTACTGAACATTTGTTACGTGCTAGGCCTCAGGTTAAAGCTTAGGAAGCGAGGAGGGACAAGTTCTTGATAGCCCTGTGTGCTTTATTAATGTAGGTGGACTTCCATCTTGTGGGCTTTAAAGTAAGAGAGATATGATCCGATTTGTATTTTAGAGAAAGTCATCCTGTAGTTGATGATAGGAAAGTACTGGTACTAGTAGAGGCAGGAAGACCATTTAGGAGGCTCTGTCGTAGAAGATGATGTGAACGGTCAGTCTAAGAATGAAGAGAAGAGAATGGATAAAAGATAGAAGAGGTCGAGTTGATGGGTTTGGTTACTAATGAGTTGTAGCTCTGTATCCCAAGGTCATCTGGTCATCTTTTTTTTTTTTTTTTTTTGAAAGTGAGTACGTGAGTGTGCTGATGCAGTAGGCTGGCAGAGGGAGAGGGAGAGAGAAAATCTTAAACAGGCTCCATGCATGGAGTTGGACATGGAACTGTATCTCACGACCCTGAGATCATGTCCTCAGTTGAAATCAAGAGTCAGGTGCCTCACCGACTGTGCCACCCAGGTGCCTCATGGTCATCTTTTGACAGCATGTTATGGTGTTTATTGTGTTATGTCCAATTACAGTATCATTCATATGTTAGGAATACCTACCAACTCTCCTTCCACATGTGAGCTGGAACCACTGCTTATAAGGGATACAATAAAATATCTCATGGCCTCTGCCTTTAAGAAGCTTAAAATCAGGGGCGCCTGGGTGGCTCAGTGGGTTAAAGCCTCTGCCTTCAGCTCAGGTCATGATCCCAGAGTCCTGGGATCGAGCCCCACATC
>NC_081569.1:60629006-60890174 GCF_022355385.1 Mustela nigripes | reverse complement strand
CTTGGATCGGAAGAATAAACATTGTTAAAATGTCTATACTGCCTAGAGCAATCTATACTTTTAATGCCATTCCGATAAAAATTCCACCGGTATTCTTCGAAGAGCTAGAGCAAATAATCCAAAAATTTGTATGGAATCAGTAGAGACTCTGAATCGCTAAGGAAATGTTGAAAAACAAACATAAAATGGGGGCCATCACGTTACCTGATTTCAAGCTTTACTACAAAGCTGTGATCACCAAAACAGCATGGTACTGGCATAAAAACAGACACATAGACCAGTGGAACAGAGTAGAGAGCCCAGATATAGTCCCTCAACTCTATAGTCAAATAATCTTCGATAAAACAGGAAAAAATATACAGTGGAAAAAAGACAGTCTCTTCAATAAATGATGCTGGGAAAACTGACAGCTATATGTAGAAGAATGAAACTTGACCATTCTCTTAGACCGTACACAAAGATAAACTCAAAATGGATAAAAGACCTCAACGTGAGACAGGAATCCATCAGAATCCTAGAGGAGAACATAGGCAGTAACCTCTTTGATATTGGCTACAGCAACTTCTTTCAAGATATGTCTCCAAAGGCAAAGGAAACAAAAGCAAAAATGAATTTTTGGGACTTCATCATACTCAAAAGCTTCTGCACAGCAAAGGAAACAGTCAAGAAAACAAAGAGGCAACCCATGGAATGGGAGAAGATATTTGCAAATGACAGTACAGACAAAAGGTTGATATCCAGGATCTATAAAGAACTCCTCAAACTCAACACACACAAAACAGACAATCATATCAAAAAATGGGCAGAAGATATGAACAGACACTTCTCCAATGAAGACATACAAATGGCTATCAGACACATGAAAAAATGTTCATCATCACTAGCCATCTGGGAGATTCAAATTAAAACCACATTGAGATATCACCTTACACTGGTTAGAATGGCCAAAATTAGCAAGATAGGAAACAACATGTGTTGGAGGGGATGTGGAGAAAGGGGAACCCTCTTACACTGTTGGTGGGAATGCAAGTTGGTGCAGCCTCTTTGGAAAACAGTGTGGAGATTCCTCAAGAAATTAAAAATACAACTTCCCTATGACCCTGCCATTGCACTACTGGGTATTTACCCCAAAGATACAGATGTAGTGAAAAGAAGGGCCATCTGTACCCCAATGTTTATAGCAGCAATGGCCACGGTCGCTAAACTGTGGAAAGAACCAAGGTGCCTTTTAACAGACAAATGGATAAGGAAGATGTGGTCCATATACACTATGGAGTATTATGCCTCCATCAGAAAGGACGAATACCCAACTTTTGTAGCAACATGGACGGGACTGGAAGAGATTATGCTGAGTGAAATAAGTTAAGATGAGAGAGTCAATTATCATATGGTTTCACTTATTTGTGGAGCATAACAAATAGCATGGAGGACATGGGGTGATAGAGAGGAGAAGGGAGTTGGGGGAAATTGGAAGGGGAGGTGAACCATGAGAGACTATGGACTCTGAAAACCAATCTGAGGGTTTTGAAGGGGCGGGGGGTGGGAGGTTGGGGGAACCAGGTGGTGGGTATTATAGAGGGCACCGATTGTGTGGAGCACTGGGTGTGGTGCAAAAATAATGAATACTGTTACACTGAAAATAAAAAATAAATTAAAAAAAAAAAAGAAGGCCTGGGCAGACTGGGCAGTGGGGAGGACTATCCCTCAACTTTGCAGCTTGGGTGATGCAGTGCACCTATGTTCTGGGGAGTGAGAGGAGCACAAGTAGGAAAAAAATAATAATAAAAGATTTGTTCCATTTCAGGAACTTTCCCTAAAGCCAGAGAGAGGGCGGAGGAGTTCCATGCAGCCTCGAGTGGGCTAGGCTGAGGCTCAAGGCCACACCTGGTGCATGAGGGTGCATGTGGGCATATGAGTGTGTCTGTCTCCCCCTGCCCCCTCCCTTCCAAACCCATGATGAGTTGATGTTATTCCAGCTTCCCTGACTGCCTGAGGTCTCATCAGCCCATTCTAACCTGAGTGAAGACTGCAGCTCAGGCACCCACGGACTCCAAATCAATTGTGCAAGCTCCTTGCTACAGCCTGTGGGCCCCTCGTGGACCAGGTCCAGAGCTTTCCGCAGGGACAGGAAGGCCCTATAAGTTGCCCCATCACTGCCCTGGGCCTGTGCTGGCAATCTGCTCTCTGCCCAGCACAGGTGGTGGCAGTGGGAATACCAAACAAAGAGTGAACTGAGAGATAGTTCATGTTCCTGTCATAGTCTATTTAACAATGCATAGAACAAATGAGAATAATAATATAAAAGAAAATAACTTAAAAATTGGTAAAATTCAATACAAACTCAAGATTGACGAAAAGTTCTTTATAAATTAAGAATAGAAACACATTCACTTAACCTGATAGGGGGTATCTCTGATGGTTAATTCTGTCAACTTGGCTGGGTCACAATGCCCGGATATTTGGTCAGTGTTCTAGATGTTTCTGCAAAGGTGGGTTTTGGATGAGGTTAACATTAAAATTGGTGGAGGTTTTTTTTTTTTTTTTTTTAAAGATTTTATTTATTTATTTGACAGAGAGGTCACAAGTAAGCAGAGAGGCAGGCAGGCAGAGACAGAGAGAGGAGGAAGCAGGCTCCCTGCTGAGCAGAGAGCCCGATGAGGGGCTTGATCCCAGGACCTTGGGATCATGACCCGAGCCAAAGGCAGAGGTTTTAACCCACTGAGCCACCCAGACGCCTCTAAATTGGTGGAGTTTGAGTAAAACTCCACAACATATATGGGCCTCATCTAATCAGCGGAAGGCCTTAATAGGACATTAACTGACTCCCCCAGCAAGAGGGAATTTTACTAGCACACTACATTTGGATGCCTTGAAACTCTTCCCTGAGTCTCCAGCCTACCAGCCTTCCCTACAGATTTTGGACTCCCAAATGCTTTATGAGGCCCAATTATATGAGGCAATTCCTCAGTGTAAATAATTATCTCTCTCTTCCTCTACCCACTCTCCCCCCTCCTCCTCTCTCCCTTTTTCTCCCCCTCTTTGTCATATACATATATTTATATATGTATCTCCTGTTGGTTCTGTTTCTCTGAATAACCCTGACTAATACAGTATCTATGAGAAGAAGAAAAAATGCCCCATCCTCCTGAATGGGGAAATCTTAGACTCATTTCCTTATAGTTCAAAAACAAGATAAGGAGTCCTGCTGTCTCCATTTCTTCATAACCATTTCCTGGAGCTTGTTCTGTGCCTGTGGGCTCAGAATCCAGGCAGGATGTAGCTAGCCATCTGCAGACAGAGTGTTGGCCGCGCCATCCACGGCAATCAGCTCAAGGCCCCGCCGGGAAGGGTCTGCTTCCAAGCCAACACATGTGGCCACTCGAAGGACTCAGGTCCCAGCGGGCTGTTGGCTCAAGGCCACCCCTGGTTTCCTATCACTGGGCCTGTCCACAGGGCAGGTCACAATATGGCTGCCAGCTTTGTCAATGTGAGCAAGCAGGGAGAACCACAGAGAGGGTCTGAGGGACATTCTAGAGAAAACTCTATGATAGATCAGATTCAGGGGCATCATGGGGGTTAAAGTTCCACAGAAGATGTTGAAAGAGTTTGTAGCCTAAAAGAATGGGGGTGGTGAGCATGGTGAGAGCTTTAGAAAGGCTTCTGGCCTTTGTGGTGGTGGGCTTGGGTTGAGAAGTCATCCTGTGGTGAGCTACCTCCAAAATCATGCTGTCCACCAGAGGAATGTGCTCAGAACCACAGTCTGGTATTTTTGACCCTTAAACTAGGGAAATGTTCTGGAAGACGGGAGCAACAAATGCCAATATACAAAGTTCTGAGGAGGTCAGACCCAGCAGTGGTTTTATTTGTTTGATTGTTTGTTTTTAGGTAGGCTCCACACCCAACATGGGACTTGAACTCATGACCCTGAGATCAAGAGTTGCAAGAGTTGCTACAATGCCCCATCAGCTGTGTTTTTAAAAGGCACAGGAATAGCAAGGAGGAGAATGACAAGGCGGCCAGAGCCCATGCAGGCAGAGTCCAGAGGCCTGACCAGATCTCAGACCTTTAGCTCATCACTCTCACCCCCAGATAAAGAAAGTAACACTTGAGGATATGATGGAACTTCACCAAGGTCACATGACAAGCTCAGGGCACTTGACGTTCATCTTGTGGTCATTATCCTTCTTTTAGGAATGGTACCTATTTCCCTGTGAGGAACACCCCTCTCCTCCATTCTCAACCCAGGACCTTAGGGCTCTGACCGGCCACCCCCTATCTGGGGTGGGTGTGTGACTGGGCCTGGCAGTCAGACCCACAGAGCAGCCCACAGAGACTGGCTTAGAGATAAGTAGGTGAAGAGCCAGAGAGACACTGAGAGACTTTTTTAGGACCACAGAGATGGGCACTTTCTCCCACTGGACTTGAACTTGGGCAGACCTGAGGCTGAAGTGAGTACCACCATCTGGCCATGAGAAGGGAAAAGCCTGTCTAAGGATGGAGGGAAGACAGAGGTCAGGTCCAGAGCTGTGTCAACAGTGTCAAGTCCAAGTTTAAATCAGTCACCCTCCTGACTATTCAATCATTCATTCTAATACGTTTCTCCCCTCTCCCCCCATTTTTTGGCTTAATCTCACCTGAGTTGGGATTTTTGTGGCCCACATCATGAATCCTAACTAATGTGTAAGAAACAAGAGTTTAATGGAGAGGAGAATGTTGGGCTCAGAACCTTGAGGAGAAGAAAAAGTAGGCCTTTGCCTCTGGGCAATCAACGAAGAATTTTAGGATCAGGTTTATACCCTGGAGCCACTTGTGCACATGTGTCCCAGGAGACATGTACGAGACTCTGGCAGCACTAGTCACGTTCCCCAAAAGCTAAATCCAAATGTCCATCAATAAGGGAATGGAGAAATAAATTAGTATTCTCAGACAGCAGAACACTATATAGCAAGGGCAAATAATGAACTATGAACTTTGATGAACTTTGATGAACTATGAACTTTAATGAAAAATGAACTTTGGACAGTGATCTGGATGAATCCCCCAAAACAAAACATAGAGTGAAACCAGAAAGTATAGTCGCATTTGGATTAGTACCCAAATATCCAAAACTTAACAATATCTTATTTAGGGTCATACATGTATGTAGTAAACATATAACTGAAGTCAGGAAAATGATAAACACAAATTCAGATTAGTTGTTACCCTTGCAGGGAAGTTATGATCACTGAGGGGCGCACCAGCAGCTTCATCGGCAATATTCTGTGTCTCCAGCCAGGTGGGGGTGGGGGGAGCCGGGGTTGGGTAGGGGTGGTGAGTACGTAGATATATGTGTGGGTTTTTTTTTTTTTTAAAGATTGTATTTATTTATTTGTCAGACAGTGAGATAGAGAGAGAGCACAAGCAGAAGGAATGGCAGGCAGAGGGAGAAGCAGGCTCCCCGCTGAGCAAAGAGCCCGATGCAGAACTTGATCCCAAGACCCTGGGATCATGACCTGAGCCAAAGGCAGATGCTTAACCGACTGAGCCACCCAGGCATCCTGATTACTTTTGACGTCCTACATGTGAATGTGTAGGATATCTATTCTTTGGTATTATGAAACATCCCATAATAAAAATAAATAAAAGAACTAGGCTCACTACCTGGGATACCATCGCAGCTTGCTGTTCTCACAACTGATGCAAAAACCAGGAGGACCAGCAATGGCTACCATTTATTGAGCATGACCTGTGAGCCCAACTCTTCACATTTTTTTTTTTAATTCTCACGCTAGCCCGATGAGGTAGGTGCTGTGCTGTAAGTTAGGCCGTGAGGCTGGAGGTCATGAAATCACTTGCCCATGGCCACGGAGCCAGTGAGAGGAGGAGCCCAGGTCCAAACCCAGGCAACCTGCAGAACTCACGTGCCTCTAAAGCCCATCTTCGGAGGCAGGACAAGCCCCCTGATGATTCTCACTCCCAGTGCAGAGTTCGGGTAGTGGCCTCTCACAAGCCAGGAGGCTTAAAGAATGTCTATCCTCCCACAGGCTCTGGAGCTGCTGAATCCATGGCACAACTTGGGTCCTAACTGCTCAGGATTGAGAGGGGAAATCAACTTGCTCAGGACTGAGGGAGTTCCTGGGACTTTGGAACATCAGTGCAAGGACACAGCAAGTCCAGGCATACCAAGAAAGATTGGTTGTCCTAGCGCCTTGTCATGAGCAGTAAGCAAGGGCAGAGAATAGGCCCTGACATCCTACAGATGCAGGGAGATGGAGAAAACTCCACGTAACTCTTGACCTTTGGTGTTTTAACCCATTCCCTAGTACAAGACCCAGGCAGTTTCTCGAGCTTCTTCTTTTTTCTATTTTTAAAGATTTTATTTATTTATTTGTCAGAGAGAGAGAGTGCACACAAGCCAGGGGGAGGGGCAGACAGAGCAGGCATGGGGAGAAGCAGGCTCCCCACTGAGCAAGGAGCCCGAAGATGACATGGAGCTCGGTCCTAGGACCCTGGGATCGTGACCTGAGTCAAAGGCAGACATTTAACCAACTGAGCCACCCTGGCGTCCCAATGTCTCAGCCTTCTACTAATGAGAAAATTGTATCCCGCTTGTGTAAATGGACAAGGGAAAGCATGCATGCCTGTCACCTCCTCATGGGCAGAGGGAGATATAGGAAGAGGAGCTAGAAGCATTTGCCTCCAAGCAGAGAGCCACAGATGGGAGTACAAGCTCTTCTCCAGCCGTCCTGGGGAGGCGTCTGGTCTAGAGGCAATGAACCTGGAGCGTAAACTTGAATAGTGAGGCACCTCATCGTAGAAGGTGTTAGAAACCAGGACCATGGGAGAGCTGGAGTCCAAATCCTGGTCTGTGTACCTTGAGATGCTTATTGAACTTGTTAGTCTGTTTTCTCATCTCTAAAAGCAGACAGCAGTAAACACTTCGCAACCTTGCTTAAGGATTACACAGAACACCGTATGTGAAGAAGTTGCCATAACATCAGCACACAGGTACTAATAAATGAGAGTTGTTATTCTTAACATGTTATCATGATTTTAGAGGTGGACCTGTATCCTGATTGTGAGATTAAGACGGAGCAGTTTTATTCACATAAGTGATACTTGGCTCAAGTAAAAGTTATATCCTGGGTTGTGATACTTAATACAATGCTTGGTTTGAAAAGCAGGCAATTAAATTCCAGGAGGCATGGTTGCAGTTTAGGCAGCCGCCACCAGGGGGCTTTGTTACCCAATGACCAAAAAAAAAAAAAAAAAAAGGAGGGGCGCAGTGGATTGCAAATCCAAAGGACCTGCCGTCACTGTAAACCATTCCACAAAGCATGCTTTAAAACCCAGGCAGCAACCTTAAATGTTAATTACTAACCAACACGTGCATATATATTCAAGGAAGTACATAATTCAGAGGACTGCAAAAAGCTTCTCATTGAACTACTATCTCCATCCCATAGGACTTGGAATCTCTCTCTTTATGGCTAGGATGTCTATCAGCAATAAAATGGATAAATGAATCTTGGTGTAGTCATGCAACCGAATATAGCTGTAAAAATGAACACCGTGCATCTACACACAACAATCTGGTTGGATTTCATCAACATAACGTTGAGTTTAAGAAGCCAGGCATAAACGAAGAATACTGAATGATTGCTTTTTTTTTTTTTAAAGATTTTATTTATTTGACAGAGATCACAAGTAGGCAGAGAGACAGGCAGAGAGAGAGGGGAGGCAGGCTCCCTGCTGAGCAGAGAGGCCAGTGTGGGGCGTGATCCCAGGACCCCGAGACCATGACCCAAGCCGAAGGCAGAGGCTTTAACCCACTGAGCCACCCAGGTGCCCCTGAATGATTCCATTTTTATAAAGTTCCAAAATAGATGAAATGAATTGAAAAATTAGATCTGCTTACTGTTGACCTCCAGTGTTTAGGAGAGCAGTGCATAAGGAGGGTTTCTGGGATGCTGATAATGTTCTGCTTCTTGATCAGGGTGCTGATTCTGTAGGTGTGCTCAACAGTGAAAATGCATTGAACCACACTCTTCGGATTCATGCCCTTTTTTGTAGGTACATAAATCTTCACTTGAGAGTTTATTTGAAAATGCTAGGGATATCAACATCCGTATAGTGGACTCTACTACTTTTTGATTTGTGCTCCCCTAACAAGGATTCCCATCACTCTTCTCTGTCAACAAGCTGGGCCCAGTGGCCTCAGGCGAGAGGGTGTAGCCAGGGCTGGCCTATCACGCAGTGTGTCATCTTGTTGACACTGCAGATTAGCCCAGGTACTGAGACTGAACTCAAGCAAGCTGATCAGAGACCTTCTTTGGGATAAAGGTACCCAGTTAAAACAAACAAACAAACAAACTTCCCCCTTGATGTGGGGCTTGCTAAATTTGGGCTGCCAGTGACAATATCCCCCACAGGTGGAAGGGGGGATATTCTCTCACATTAGGAGAGAATGAAGTCAAGGGCAAAGAGAAGCAGAGGAAGAGGACACGGGAGCCCGAGTTCTATTGCTTCAAATCCCACATTCCCTCCTTCCTCGACTTGCCAAGATGTTCATTTCTCAATTCTCTGAGCTAACCCTGTGTCTCTCCCAGCTAGATGAGGCAATAAGTTACTCTTGATCCTTAAGCTTGCTCCTAATACCTACAACTGAAACAGTCCTGACTAATCTATTGAGCAATTGGGTGGATGACAGAACATTTACTGGAGTAGGCAACAGGAAGGGGAGGAGCCCTCTCTTCTGGAGAAAGCATGAGCATTCATGAGTCCATCTCCTCTGGGAAGGGGATGAGAGCTCTTTTGGATGTCAGGAAGTTTCCATAACTTGACGTTGGTGTTTGACATGATCTTTAGCTACACAAAGGGGTGATGATTAGTGCCTGAAGTAAAAGCATATAATCACTCCCCTAGCTTGGCATTCAAATTGAGATTAAATTGTTTTTAATTATCAATGTAGTTGACTTCAAGCTTCTACCTAGTCCAGCTTCGAAATGTGTCATTCTTGGGGTACCTGTGTGGTTTAGTGTGTTAAGCATCTGACTCATGATCTCAGGGTTGTGAGTTCAAGTCCCAGCTTGGAGCATGCTTAAAAAAAGAATAAATAAATGTTTTTCCTCCCTGGATTTCTTCCATCAGCGATCACCACAAAACCTCCAGGGACGCTTGCTAGTCCAAAGATGGTGGGTCGTGGCCCTTAAAATCTTGAGGAAACAGGACAACCTCCCTTCCGCCAAGATTCTCAGCTGTTTTTGCTCTCAGTGCCACATGGTGTCACTGTTGTAGCACGAGCAACCCCAGCATGGGCCTGCTTCCGACCATGTGCTCAGCCCAGGGCCACAATGGTGAACTACAGATGCTCCGGCTACTCTGGGGTTGTCCTCTTTGCCCACTGCTGGGTGGTCTGGGCCAGCTGACCGTGGACCCCACTGACAGCTGGTCTCTGATGTGCCCCTGTGCTCGTTCTCGGGAAATTAAGCTGAGGGGGCTTATTGGTGTGCGCGTGTGTGTGTGCGTGCGTGTGTGTGCACACACACACACACACACACTCCACTCCCCTCCCCTGGGGCAGGTGGTTTGGGCTGGTCCGCCATTTTGCTGGTTCAGGACCCCTCTCGGTTCCTCAGCTCCTGCCATGGTCACCAGCCCATAGCCACTCACTGCAAGGCCTGGGTACCAGGGTGCTAGGGGCCAAAATGTTTCCTAGACCATAGCTTCAGGCACACGCCAGCCCTGAGCTACCTTCCTTTCCAACTCTGTCTGCATTCTGGCCCCTGGAATGAGGGAAATTTTAACTCTAGCCAAACCTTGTCCCATTTCCTGCTCTTCATGAAGAACTCCTCAGTGTGTGTGGAAGGGGTTAGGGGGAGAGCATAATGCTAAGTGCACACCCTTAAAGCTGGTTCCTTTTTTTTTTTTCAAAGATTTTATTTATTTATTTGACAGGGAGACAGTGAGAGAAGGAACACAAGCTAGGGGAGTGGGAGAGGGAGAAGCAGGCTTTCCACTGAGCAGGGAGCCGGACACAGGGCTCAATCCCACGACCCTGGGATCCTGACCTGAGCAGAAGGCAGATGCTTAACAACTGAGCCACCCAGGTGCCCCTTTATTGAGTTTTCTATCTCTGACATGTTGATTGTTTTGAGTAAAAGGCACTTAAAAAAAAAAAAAAAAACAGCTGGTGCAAGATGGATACCAGATCTTCCTTTCTCTTCCTAAAGCTGGAGGTAAAACTCCCAAGTGGAAGATGCCCTCCCAATACCAGGAGGAAAGAAACATTTTTATCACCAGAGATTGTTATGCCCCAATAATGGGTCCTCTCTTACAAGAGAGGGTGATCCTTCTCTGTTTCACAGACTAGCTTTTAAGGGCAAAGGCCATGCGGTCAGGCCTGGCCACTCACAGGTGGCCAATGAGATTGTAACACACACAGGAAACTCCACAATAATGCTAGGTGACCAATTGAATTACAATTTCCTCTAGTAGACATTTGAACTAGCCTATTACACCTTGATTAGGATTGGCACCAAAAAGACAGTATGTGCCCCCACTGATGGATGTTTCCACCCGGCCTGACCCACCCTTGTATCTGGGCTTTGTTACCTGGAGCTGGTTTCCAGGACTTGTTTTTAAGTAGGTTCCCTGGGGGAAAGGGAACAGGGACAGTTTAAGGGTTAAACAACAAGGTTTTTGTTTAACCTCAATGAAAGCCTCTTGCTAAAATATAAAAATATAAAATAGGTCCTTATAAGATGAGGCGTTGAGGCAGAGAGGAATCTGTCCAGCACACCTGGTTAAATGAGCTAGTTACTTTTCCAAAATTAACTGCCCTAGCTTAAGCCCCTTGTCTTGCCACATTTTCCCTATTTACTACCCTTTGTCTGACAGTACATCTAAGTGTTTGATCCTCATTTTTCTTTGTGAGGGTTCCCTTATACATTTTTTTTAACCTGTTAAAATTTCTGTTTTTCTCTTGTTGATTTGTCTTTTTTTTTTAAGATTTTATTTATTTATTTGACAGAGATTACAAGTGGGCAGAGAGGCAGGCAGAGAGAACGGGAAGCAGGCTCCCCGCTGAGCAGAGAGCTGGATGTGGGGCTCCATCCCAGAACCCTGGAATCATGACCTGAGCCGAAGGCAGAGGCTTTAATCCACTGAGCCACCCAGGCGCCCCGTTGATTTGTCTTTTGTTACAGAGCTCCAGCCAAGGACCTAAGATGAGGAGAAAACCTTGTCCTCCCCCCACTATAATAGGTAAAATTTCATGTCCATGGAAAAGACTTGATCCCAATGATAATAAGTGGAAAACAGCTCAGTGTTATTCTATTGAAAATCAGTCAAGACATTAAATTGGTGTCATTGAACTGGCTCTGGAATATACTTTTCTCCCTTTCTCTCTTCAATTTTAAGTTTACATAAATTTTATATTTAAAAAAACACATTCCTGTTACCAGCAATTGGAATGAAACAGGAATATACAGCCTCTCCTCCCCTACTCTGATTCCCATTTATCAATTACCCATTTACCACTCCCAATTACCACTCCCATTATCAACTTTAGGCTTTTTTCATAAAATATTGTCTAGATAAAAATTCATCAACATGAATATGCTTCTCATTAAAATGCTTACATTTCACAGAACGAAGTCAAAACTTCCTCCATGTGGTAAAGCAGATGCATATTAATGCCACACCAAGGGGCCAGATGCGCTGTCACCAGGAATTGCTTCAGTTGATCCCTGTCCCTCTCCACAACTGTTCCTTCCTCGAATCCTCCTCCACCTTTCAGAAGCATTGACCAAGCCCCTGCCCCACACCACACTCAAACCCAGCCCCTCCCTCGGTGAGGGAGGGGACCACACAGGCAGAAATGAGTCCAATGAGACCAGCACCGTCATGGGCAGTGGCGGGGACCCGTTATAAATATTTAATTCTGTATGTATTTAAGTTCAGAACTCACAATGCTGATTGTAGCCATTCCCCGCCAGCATTCACCAAGAATGCTGCGGGGAGGGTTGCCTGGGTGGCTCAGTGGGTTAAGCCTCTGCGTTTAGCTCAGGTCATGATCTCAGGGTTCTGGGATCAAGCCCCACATCTCAGGCTTTCTGCTCAGAGGGAGCCTGCTTTCCCTTCCACCTCTGCCTGCCTCTCTGCCTCCTTGTGATCTCTATTTCTGTCAAATAAAAAAAATAAAAAAAAAAAAAGAATCCTGCGGGGAGTGACTGAGCCTCCTGCAGTCCAGGGGAGTGGGGCGCTCTGTAGGACTGGTGGGGAAGGGGCTGGCCCTCGACCTTGGGGATTTCTGGGCACAAGCCCCCCAGGACAAGAACTTGTGTTTTGGCTGAGGTTAAAGTTCACTTGCTTGCCTTTTATTTGTAATATGCAGGAAGTGGATTTTGCAGGGGACTATGCTAGAGGAAACCTGGAGACATTCCTCATTTCTAAAGGGAAAACACATTCAGATACTCCCTGACACAGACCTGTGCAAGACTTGAAGGCTTCTCCCGGGCTGTTCACCAGGTTAAGCCCCTGAGGGTCTGCAGGGAAGGAGCTTCAGGACTCAAGTAGAAGCCACCACAGAGGATGGCAGTTCGAGCCAGTGTGACACTAGGGACACTGTCCAGTCACCTTCTGACTTGCTTCTATTTTCCCAGCTTCATTGAGATGTGATTGACAAATAACAATTTTATCTATTGGGGTGTCTGGGTGGCTCAGTTGGTTAAGCAGGTGCCTTCAGCTCAGGTCATGATCCCAGAGTCCTGGGATGGAGTCCCACATGGGGCTCCCTGCTCCACCGGAAGCCTGATTCTCCCCGCCCCCAACTTCCCCTGCTTGTGTTCCCTCCACCTCTGTCAAATTAATAAATAAAATCTTTTATAAATTTTTAATATATTTTAGGTTGTTCAATGTTGTTATTAAAAGGTGAACAAGGCGGCCGCCTGTGTAGCTCACTCAGTTAACAGTCTGCGTTTAGCTCAGGCCCTGATCCCAGTCTCTGGACAGAGTCCTGTGACCCACTCCCTGCTCCGCAGGGGAGTCTGGCCCTACTCCCCAGGGAATTTGCTTCTCCCTCTGTCCCTCCCACTCAATCTCTCTCTCTCAAATAAATAAATAAAATCTTTTTTTAAAAAAAAGGTATACAGCATGATGATGTGATACATGTACACGCTGTAACCTGATTACCACAATCAAGTTAATTAACCCATCAGTCTCCCACGTGGTTACCAGTGTGCACGTGGGCGCGCATGCACTTGCTCCAATTACCACAATCAAGTTAATGAACCCGTCAATCACCCCACAGGGTTACCAGTGTGTATGTGGGCGCGCATGCGCATGCTCTTGGGCAACAGGATGGGATTTACTATCTTAGCAAGTTTCAAACACACAATACAACATTATTAACTATAATCACCACTTCCCCACTTCTTTCCAGAGACGTTTAAGACGTAAGACCCTCTACCTTGATTTCACACCCTCTCCACAACTGTCCTGACCAAAATAGCACTCTGAAAAGCAGACTGTTGTCCCAGCCTCTCCCTACCTCACAGACCACCACCACCCACCCCCCCACCCCCCCGTCGGGGAGACACAGACACAGATGATCAAGACCAGGAAGATTTGGTCAAAATTGGCTTCATCTTCTCTCCTGGAAGAAGAGCTGTGTCTGGCATTTCTTCCTGGGAGCTGGAGCAGAGTCCTAAAGTGAGAAGCAGGTGTGGACTGGGGCGGGTGAGGCTCAAGTCTTCTATACTTGGAGCGGGAGAGGAGGTCACTGGGGCGGGGGTGGGGGCGGTTCCACAAGATGTTGTTTTGGAATGTTGAGAGGTCCTGAGTGCCTGGCGCAAAAAGGTGGTTTTATTAAAGCTTGGGGCCAGGGCCTGGCCGGGGAGGGGGAAAGGGAGGGGGTGGCAGGTGAGAGGTGGGCAGAAAGAGCTGCTGCTCAGGGGTTGTGAGGAGTGGCTGATTATGTACTTGGAAGCTGGGGGAGGTAAAGAAAAAGGGAGTTATCCAAAAGAACTTTCATATGCTAAAGAAGACCTCAGGATACTGGAGGCCTGGCTTGTGTCAAATTAAGGTTATTTTTCCTTCTAGTAAGGAGCTTCCTAGAGGAATGTGATCCTCTCTCACAAGTCCTCATCAATAGGCTGAAGGTCATAAAGGAACATAACTTTGTTTACATTTCCTTCTGCCTTGGTTTCCCACATCACTCATAGAAGGGAAGGTGGTATTAGGGCACCAGGAAATTGAGTTTTGGGTCTCTGAATGTTATACTATTGATAAGAATGCTTTTTCCTTGTATATCACTAAGTCATTAGAACATTCGTGTCTTTCAAGGCTGTGATCTCTAATCTTTTACCATTTGTTTTTCCCTCTCCTTAGTCTAAGGGCAACTAGGAGGGCCTGAGGAATGCCGTGTGTGTCCCACTGGAAGGGGTGGGAGGGTGAGGTGGGGGGTGTCAGTTTGTGCTTTGACCTCAGCTTACCTTCTGCTCCCTCATCGCCCGTCTCCTCCCTCACCCCCTCTCTCCTGTCACCATGCTTCTGCCTTGGAGCAGCCCTGAAGTTGGGACTCTGGAAGGTCACCAAGCAAGGAGAGGGTCTTGGAGGGCAGGAAGAAGGGAGGCAGGGGAAGGAAAGCCCTGGGTCCCCTCTCTGCAGCCCCACATCCAGGCCTCTCTCTGATAAGGCTGCTCTCTCCACTCACTTTTCGGGGAGTCCTGGCTTCTACGCTGCACCACCAGCTCTGCCACCACCAACTAGCACCAGGTTAGCCTTGACCAAGGATCTGACGGGTTGTCTGCTTAGAATCAGCACCCATTCTGGGTCCCGCTCCCACTCCGTGAGGCATCGCAGCCTCTTTCAGGTACCCTCCAGGATGCACTGCGCAGGGTAGAGGGCTCTGAATCGCCGTGCCTGGGCCCTCCTTTGCCTTCACTAAGCCTGAAAAACACTGACCAAAAAAAGTTTTAAATTACCCCCCTTCTGATATCTATATTTTATCTTTAAAATTTCTTTAAAATTTTTTTTTAATTTCTAAATTTTAGGGTAAGATTAAGAAAATGAGAACAAGGGACGCCTGGGTGCCTTGGTCAGTTGAGGGCCAACTCTTGGTTTGGGCTCCCATCATGATCTCAGGGTCATCAGATCCAGCCTCACATTGGGCTCCAAGCTAGACGTGGAGCCTGCTGAAGATTCTCTCTCTCTCTCTCTCTTCCCACCCCACCCTCTCTCTCTCTCTCAAAAAAAAAAAAAAAGGGAAGCAAGAAAGAAAGAAGAAAAAGAAAATGAGAATATGTAGGTACAGTTAGGTATTTAATTGACTCGTGTTCAATCATCACCAGCCAGTACCTGATCTAATCTGGGTTTCCCCCAGCGTTCTGAAAGTTCTCCTGTAGTCAGAAGTTCTTTTGGGTCACACAGATGGCTTTCTCTTAGACGTCGAGGAAGCTTGGCTTCAAATTTCCTTGTAGACCAGGTATCTTCATCCACAGAACTTCTTTTTCTTCCAACCTCGAGCTTCTTCTCTTTGTGGCAAGATAAAAAGTAAAATATTATAGTCATATCTGGCCGCTGCCTATTTACTCTACAAATAAATACATTTCCCCCAATCATTTGCTGGCATCGGCTTCTAATAAAGATTTCCAGAAATAAGGTCCCTCATAAATGGCCATGCTTAGTAAATGGCCGAATGCCATGTTGACAAGAGATCCAGCGACTCTGCAGGTCATTTTCCAAATGCCTCCTCTGTGCAGCGACCTGTGCGCGTGTGTGTGCATGCATGTGTGTGTGTGCTTGCTTTTATCATTATTATTACTGTCATTCACGCTATGTTTTCCAAATAGCACGGTAGGGAACAAAAAAATCTCTTTCTCTACCCATCTCAGTTTCTCTGTCTGCTGTCCTGTGAATTAGAGGGACCAAAGACAGAAAGGCACCAACAGAAGTACATTAACATGTGTGTGGTCAGGGAACTGGGGACACTTGGTCAGGAGTAACTAATGGGATGCTCAGTGTTTTGGATTACATAGCACCTTAGCAAAGGAGCAATATATTTTTATTTAAGATTTTTTGTTATTCATTTAAGAGAGAAAGAGCACAAGCAGAGGGAGCTGCAAATAGAGGGAGAAATGGGCTCCCTGCTGAGCAAGGAGCCCAATGTAGGTCTCGATCCCAGGACCCTGGGATCATGACCCGAGCCAAAGGCAGACGCTTAATGGACTGAGCCACCCAGACACCCGGAGCAATGCATTTCTAGAGAAGTGACAAGATAAAGGAAAAGGACCTTGAATTTCTAGGGTGGCTAGTTAGTCAAGTCTGTCAGGAGAGTTCCTCTGGTGCTTCTCTGGGGTGATGAGGTTCAGGTGTTGTTTCCACTGATTAACTTCCATCCTTGCTGGCGGCCAGGGAAGGACAGACACATCTGTAAACGTTTGTCCCGCTTTTAGGCAAAGAGGGGGAGGGCAGAGGGCTTTTCTCGTACCTGCTTCTTTTCAGTTGCCTTCAGCTTAAAATAATCTTTGCGCCAAGGGGCATATCTGGGGCAGGGAGAGGTGAGGCCAGACGGTGCCACTCTTCAGCTTTCTCCTACTCTTACTCTTCTTACAGAAAAAGGCAAACCGGGGAAACGACGCTTTCCGCACAGGCCTCCGGTCCGTGAGATGTGGGTCCAGCCGCCGCTGGGTTTCTGATTCGCCATCGGCTTAGGTCACAGACAGTCTCTGCTTGGAACACCACAGCCTCAGGAACGAGAGCCCGGAAACAGGGGAGCTCACGGGGTGTCCCCAACTAGAGACGATGCCGGGTCACTCAGAGCCCACATGCTCAGAGACTAAAAGACGCACCTTCGAATGGACATTTTCAAACCCTCGTCAACAGGACGCACCGAGTGTTTGGGTTTTGTCTTTAGGTTAGCGGTTAGGAGCTATGATGCATTCTCTCTCAGTTGCCAGACACCGCATGTATTAAACCAACGGAAGAGCTCAGATGAGATACAGAGTGAATTTTTAAATTCTCTTCTGGCCTTGGGGCCCCTTCCGTCGGCCCTGAACACCATGCCAGGTATTTATTTTGGGGGCTCAGTGGAGCGATGTGGGGGTGTCAGCTAAGAGCCAGAGAGAGAGTGGCTCCTCCTCCCTCAGGAACCAGGACAGCCTCAGTCACCTCACCTCCAGCCCTGTTCCACCCACTGACAGGCTGGGTTTCACAAGTTTAAAAATAGCTGCTGAGCTGGGAGCAGCCATCTCTGAGCCTGCATCCAGCTCGGAAAGGCAGGCCTCCCCTGACCAAAAGCGTCATCCTAGCTCCCTGCTTTCCTTTCACACAACACACGAACATTCTCTCCACCAAAATAGGTCCAGATTGTTTGAATATTCACAGAGACGTGGGATTCCTTCAGCTCAGCCCTGACATCTTTCACCTCCGTAATAATTCATCAGGCTCATTTATCTTCCCGAGGAGTCCAATGGCATTGTTCCACATTTTCGCAAAACTCCCTTGACATTTCCTGAGGATGTCCAGACGCCTCAGTGTGAACGACCAACCCCAGCTCCACACAGTCCATCCTGAGGCCCAGAGAGGGGGACGCGCCCCGAATGACCTGTAAGAGAATGAAGAAGACAGCAGGTCAGAAAGAAAGGTCAATGAGTTAGAGCATCCACGGGACCTGGAAAGTTCCTCGTCACCCACCTCTGCTTCCCATGGCCCTCTGGGGTGCTCAGGTATGTCTGCATTCCTGGGGACAGGGCTCCTACCCCGTAAATTTTACCCCCACTTTGCTGACCCTGAACGAGATCACCCGCATCACGGTGGAGTTAAGAGGTTGAGTTTTTGTTCATTCCTTTCCTGCCCAGAGGAATGTCTTCACCCTCACCCCCCCTCACCTGTCCTTTTCTGCCTCCTTGACCCGGTGACAGCTGTTACTGAGGGCATTCTAAGTGCCGGACACTCTGCGGCCAGAGGGATCAGAATTTCTGTTTGTTGAGAAGGCTGAGGCTCAGAGGGCTCTGGTCCCCCGGCTAGTCCACGGGAGACCTGGGCTGGAGGGCATTTCTATTACTCTAATACTGAGGAGAGGGGGTGCGGAGGTCGTGGGGTGTGTGGCACGTGGCAGGCACTCAAACCGGGCAATAGAAGTAGCAGGGCGGGGACGTAAATGTTGGGGGGGGGGGAATGCGCTAAATCGGCCTCCCTCAGGAACCCCCCTCCCCATTGGTCAGTGAAGAGAAAACCTTGAATAACCAAATGCCATTGGTAATTTAGTGGACTAAAAAAAATCGAACAGTGTCTTTAGGTAGTTATCAGTGGGTCCAGATCTGCCCACCAACTCCCAGTCTGCCTGCGTGTGTGAGCTTCTTGGAGGCACCCAGCAGCTGGAGAGGAGGCAATGTTCCTGTGTTCTTCTGACAGCCACTGTCTCATCAGTGGTGCCAGGCTGAGCTCTGCAGGGGAAAGCCTCTTCCTTCTGTGGGCCTGAGCCTTGCTCACAGGGAGCACTGGCCATGGTCCCTTGGCTTCCTATGGACCCCTCTGTCCCTGCCTCACCTTCTGTCTGGCTCCAGGGTTGGTGGGTAGATCCTGGGCCTTGACCATAAGGTCCCCTTGCCTGGCCCCCATGGGCCCCATTTCATAGCTGCAGTGGTTAACCAGCATCCATAACACAGGCAGTGAGGGCTACTGGGGAAGGGGGTGACCAAGCCTCTCAAGGAAACCACTCTACCTCTTGACCAGGATGACTGCCCTACAGAATCACTAGGACCCCTGCCCAGTGACTTCTGTCAGAGACACAAGTGAAGAGTGGCCAAGGGTCCATTCCAGGGCTTTCCTCAATCTCCCAGCCCCACACCCTTCCCACCCATCCTATAATCCTCCCCTGCCCTCCTCAGTGAGCAGGCTTTCTTCCCCTCTTCCTGACTCTATCTTCTTTCCAGAAGTCTCTGTCGTCTGATAGGTGACTCCTGCTCTTAATATGCTGCCGTGGGAGGAGACACACTCAGCTCTTGCCCTGACAGAGAGGTCAGCTCCTGCCTCCCCTGGTATCAGAAACCTCCTGACTCACACTTAGAAGCAGCCGGCCTTTAAAACATAATGGTTCAGTATCTGTAAGAGTGTTGTCCTCACTGGTGAGGTGCAGAGGGCATAGGTTGTGGAATCACACTAGGGTTTGATACCTTTCTCTGTCCTTTGCCAGCCCTGTGACCTTAGACCAGCTTCTTAACCTCTTAAGACTTGAGTTTCTTCACCTAAGGGGAAAAAATTATGAGTAGTAAATAGCGTGTGCTTAGCAGATGCTTGGAGCATATGAAATTGGAGCAATGTTGACCATTATTGATTTTATGATTCTTTCCTCCCTTATTTATGCCTGTGTCATCCCCACGCTTGACGTGGTTCAGGAATGAGGCTGCATGGTTGAGAAAGAGGCAACTACACAAAGACATTGTATTTAATCTTAATATTTTCATGTGTGTGTGTGTATAATCATTTCAGAAAATGTTTGGAAACATAAAGGAAAAATCCATCATAATCCCTTAATACAGTAACTGTCCCTTTTCATCTTTTTTCTTCTTAGATAACTTTGACATAGTGGTGCTTATAATATTTATACCAGGGGAAAACCTAAAATTATAGTCATAAATATTTTCTAAGTTGGTCCTTAAATTTCACAATTGTCACTTCAGTGGATAAATCCTCTTCTATGGTTGGCCTTTACTCTAATTTATGAAGATTTATGGTGAAATACTAGAGTTTTTATAGGTGCTTTGTTTTTGCAAACTTCGGTGGAATTCCTCAAACTGGTCAGTCGGTCATTTCCTAAGTCCTTCTGAAATATCTGAACAAGATAAGAAGAAACACAGCTCCGCAAGGGGAGGTTTAATGTTAGGGAGTGTATGTCTTGGGGAGGGGTCACATATGACTGGGGAGGATGTATGTGCATTTGGTGATGGAGAAGTCCTTGATCACTTACATGACAAATTTAGAGGGAACCACAAGAAACCACCTCCAATCTTCAAACAGCTCCTCATCTGCCCTCTGTTTTGGTCCTGGGAAGACCACCACGTGGACCGTGTCTTTGTCTTTCTAGAGCCCTCTTAGAGGCCAGCATCACTGGGAAGTATATTGTCATCCAGCAATACTTCAGCAAAAATCATTTTATCAGATAAATTGCAAAATCAGTTTTCAGAGTCACCATTTCCTCCATTGCATTCTTGGGTAACTCTTCCTGTAGGTCGTCACTTATCTCTCATCTCAAGAAGACCAGGAACCACATGCAAAGCATTTATTCATTGGTTGAACAAATATTTATTGAGCTCCCACTGTGTTCCTAGTGTTGTTCTAGGAGAGGGATATAGAGCACTGAGCAGGTCAGGCAAGAAGCAGCTCTCTTCCAACTTATATTCTAATGGGGGGAGACAGAAAATAAGCAAATAGATAGCTATTTCTGTGTCACAGGTTAAAGAACAAAATAGGTGATAATGAGGGAGAGCAGCAGGGGAGGAACATCAGTAGGATGGTAACACTTGAACCAAGACCTGAACCATGAGAAGACTAATGGGAAAATGTTCCAAAGAGAGAGCAAATTGTACGTGCAAAGGCCCTGAGGCAGGTACAAGATTGATCTGTTCTGGAAACAGAAAACCAGTGTGTTTGGGGAGAAGAGAGCAGGGAAAGAGAGGAAGAAATCTGTGGTGGAAGATGAGGTCAGAGCCTTATGCTGGCTTGGATGTCACAGAGGTGGTTTCCATGTTGTTCTGAAGCAGTGGGGGGGCCCAGAGGGTTTTCATTGGAGGGGCGGCTTTATCTGATTTGTGTTTCGCACAGATCACTTTGGCTGATCTGTGGAGAAAGGGCTGCCTGGCAGACAAGAGGGGAAACAGCCAGCCAATTGAGAAGGTGTCTGCTGTAGTTTAGGACACAGCTGGGGCTCGACTGGAGTGGTCATGGTGGACAGTAGATGTGGACAGATTCTGAATTTTTCTGGAGGTGGGACTTACAGGACTGACTCTCGTTTGGATGTGAAATGAGACATCAGTGATGCCTCCTCAGTTTTGCCTTAATAAGTGGAGGGGTGAGTGTCCGTACTCTGCTGGGGAGCACCCAGGTAGAAATAGGACCAGGGTGGAGGGCACTGGAGGTGTCTGTCTTGGACATTTTAAATCTGAGATGCCGGATATATACCCAAGTAGAGATAGGTGTCAGATGGGCAGTTGAAAATACAAGTCTGGGCCTCAGGAGCCAGAGACTTGCTCTGTAAACACCCCATACTATCATTGGATCGGGTTGTCAGTAAAAAGCACAAACTTTGTGCCACTCACTCATGTCTTGTCTGGCACGGACCTGGGATGTTGAGAGACGGGCCACTGGCAGGCTGGCTGCTGGTAAGAGCGCCCACTATCTGCGACATCAAAGCTGATGCCTCCTGGCGGCTGCAGAGACCTGGCCAAATCAGGCCCCACCCTTGCTCCCCTACTCATGTCACACACCCTATGGCTCAGTAAGGCTTGCTCACTCCCTCACTCCTTCCCTCACGCGGTGCTGCCCACCTGGCATGAGGCAAGCTCCTTCCCACTTCTTCTGGATTCTGCTACTTCCCCTCCTGGAAAGCCCTTCCATCCTCCTTTTCCTTCCAGGCCCGGCTCAAGGCTCAGTTCCTCAGTCTCTCCCCGCCTGCCCTCCACTTTGCGACTTGGTGGACTTCCATTCAGGACCTCCCCTATGGTTACACCTTTCCCCGCCAGGTGACTGAAGCCACTCCGTGTCCTTTACCCACCCTTTATATCTAACCCACCTTCCTCCTGCGTAGGGTCTGTCCCGAAGTCCCTCTCAAATCCCACCTCTTCTTTCCATCTCTGCCTCTCAGCCTGGCCCAATTCATCATTTCCCATCTGACCCACTGCAACTCACCTTCCTACCTCCAGCCTTGTCTCCTCCATTCCACTCACGGCAGCCAGTGACCTTGTTCACATCACTTCTCCGTTTCACATCTGCCCATGGCATCCAATCCCATAGGATAAAATACCAGATCCTTGCCAAGTCTTCAAGGCCTCATGTGATTTGGCCAACTGCCCACATTCCCAGGCATTTCTCACTTCGTCACTCCCTACTTACGATGGCCCAGACACACACGTTCATCTCCTAAATGCACCAGCTTCGACCACTGCTCGGCACCTTGTACATGCCGAACCTGCAGTCCATGTGGGGGCTACCTCAGATCTTTCTTTACATTTAGTTTAAAGGCTGCTTCCAAGAGCTCATCCCTGACTCCTCCCCTGGGCGAAATCTGGTATCCTCTGCTAGGGTCTTTAATAGCACCCTGTGCTTTTCCTTGATCAGACAGGTCAGAATTTATTATTATAAATTGCTTTTCATTTATTTGTATGTTGCCCAGCAACTGGATTTCACCACTGCACAAGGGCAGGTGCCACATCTGACTTGACACCCAGAACATACAGTATAGCATAGCATCTAGCACGAACAAGTGCTCACTGTCATTGCCATCAGCGAACAAAGCTTTCCTTCACTTCTCTTCCTCAAACTGACTTTTAGGTTCTTTGCCTTTAGTTAGTCCTTCCCAATTTATTTGTCTCATAGCAGAAACATTAAAAATAGAAATAGCTACCATATATTAAGATTTATTCTATGCTAGACTCTGCATGCCCATCATGTGTGTGTGTGTGTGTATCTTTACAATAATCCTATGAAATAGATACTATTAATCCCATTTTATAGATTAGAAAAATGAGTCTCAGAGAGAGAAAGTAATCGCCTAGTGCTACCCAGCTAGTAAGTGTCACAGGCCAGGTGTTTATTCAGGCCTCATGGACTCCAAAACTCTTATTTTTCCCTCTACATTTGTCTGTGGGGGTGTTGTCTCCAGCTGGTGTGTGAAATTTTGTTGTTGTTGTGTTTTGTTGGTGGCCTCTTGGGTTTGTGGTGGTTGCTGTTTCTCTGTTTTGTTTTGTTTTCGGTATCTTCCATCTCTGCACTGGAAGTCCCCATAAGTACCTGCCACTTATGTGTCACGTTATGATGGTGCGTCAGAGGACAGGTGAGAGCCATGCAGGACGAAAAAGGTTCCAGATGTCTGTCAGAGTTGCCCTGGGAGGCGCATTCCAGGGCTGGGTCTAAGAAAGACAGGGCAGATGGCCATCTGCAGAGTCTGACTTACGGGGGCCCAAAGGCCCGGTGTCTCATAATATCTCGCTGATCAGGCCAGTCTGGCTCTGTCCCATCCTCTCCTCCCTGCACGGTGAAATTCCCATCACGGGAGCTGCTTACGTGTTTGGCGACAAGGGTTGTTGGTCTGACCTTCAGAAGGCCTCTCCTGTAGACACTTCAAGCAGTAGAAGGGGTAGAGGGGGTTAGTTAGTGAATAGTCCCAGGATCAAGGGTGTGTCTGGATAGGGAGTAATAGACTATCAAAAGGGAAGCAGATGTCCCAGATTCTAGAACCATCTCTGGCATAGTAGAGGACTCTCTTTTGTGCTCCCAGGCAGGTACCCCTTGCATAATTCCAGCAATGGAAATTTCATACCTCCCCTGTGACCAAGTTCTTTCTCACCCTGAGGTCAAACCTATCCACCCACAAAGGCCCATTTCCACTGCCAGGTGTGACACAGCATCAGTCTAACCCTTTTCTGTACTTGACAGCCCTTTACATACCCTGAGTTAGTTTCCGTGTTTGGCAGTGCCAGGACCCCACTGTCCTGGGCTCTGCTTTGCATCCCAGTCAAGTTTTCAGTGAGCCTTGGGTTTGCTCCCTGCTTTGTCCCCTTGGAGATGTTCCAGCTGGGGGAAAGAGGAGGATCCAGATGGTGAACGGTAGGCCAGCTGCTAGGTGGGAGGAGGAGAGGGCCTCTGAGCACTTGAGGAAAAATCTGTCCCTGACCTTGTCCTTACTCAATGCTTCCTGCTCCTCTCAGAGAACAGGCCTAAGAGAATACACCTGCATACTTTTTACAATTAACATATGTAAATATCCAGTATGGTGACAGCACAGAGTAAGCTTGAAATCCAGTAATTTTCCTTCCCTTGTCTCCTTATTTACGTAACATATAAGTTATTTAATACACAATCACTTTATTTAAGGTATAGTAATCCTACTTTTAAAAAATTTTATTTATTTATTTGACTGGGGGTAGAGGGGAGGGAGAGAGTAGCAGAAGGAGAGGCAAATTCCCTGCTGAGCAGGGAGCCTAATGCAGGGCTCCATCCCAGCACCCTGGGATCATGACCAGAGCTGAAGATAGACGCTTAACCGACAGAGCCGCCCAGGCGCCCCAGTACTACTACTTTTTTAAAAAAATTGGTTTTATGTCAAGAACATGGTAAGATATGTTCAGGATAGGTACTAGAAAAAATTTTTTAAGTTTAATAAAGAAAATAAACATTCCCAATAATCTCATCATCTAGAGATAACTTCTTGAACCCTTAAGACAGTTCTTTTCAGTTCTTTTTTCTAGGCACATAGATACTTAGAAATCAGTTTTATTTACATACGCATGCAATATTGAGCTCATATTGTAAAACTTTTCAGCAAATAGTAATCGTTTTCCTTTGCCATTAGAAAAAATATATTTTAAAAAATGGTGACAATTATCATCTTACCATCTAAGTGTGATCATATCTGTCAATGTTTGATGCTGTATTACCTCAAAGCCCAGAAAACAAATATCCAAATTACAATGATTCCTCTCTCCTCTTTGCCGAGTTGGCAGAGATTTCAGTATTTCCCCAAGATTTCTCTCCAAGCAATTCAGAGAATTCCCAGGCTGTTGTCCTTGTCCATGAGGGGGTTCCCGTATCACTTTTTTGCTGACTCTAGACTTCTCTGCAGAGGTATCTCTGCTGACTTGCCCAGGCGAAGGAATGGACTTGCCTGCTCAGAATTAATGAGGAGAATCCCCTAGAAAAGTTATCAGGTTATTAACAAGCACTTGGTAATGATAAGGTTCTCTCAACCCCCCCAAACACAGAATCAGTCCCCACACCCCGCCCATGGCAGCAAGTTGATAAAAGAACTTTCAACATCATTCCCGAGGCTTAGATTCCAATAAGCTAAGCCCCAATACTGAATTCCAGACACCAGTCCAACCTTCTCTCCTCTCTAGGGGCGTTTCCTTCTTGGGACTCCCAGTGTCCTTCCCTGCCCTATGACCTCAATTGGTCTTTTGAGGTCTCTTCAGTTCATTATAGACATGTCAGTAATTTGAATGCCAGTGGGAAAGGGTCAGGGTCCTAAACTCCTTTTTCCACCAGGTGGCTTCTCTGCTCCTACATAAATCTACAGGATTCCTAAAAGAGAGCGTAACCCAGTTGTCCTCAGCAACACCTTCGACCCAAAAGCCATGGCTATATTAAGACGGGAATGATTGCTATCTCTGTCCATCAGCAACTTCCAAACCATAACCCTTGTTAAGTTCACAAAAACATGTTAAACTAAACAACAAGCTGCCTCATGGACACGGACAACAGCCCAGAAATTCTCAGAATTGCTTGGAGAAAAATCTTGGGGAAATACTGAAATCTCTGCCAATTTGGCAAGGAGGAGAGAGGAATCATTATAATGTGGATTTTTTTAATTAGTTTCATTATATTTAACTCTGTAATTACTGTAACAAGTACAATGGACACAAAGGGGTTTATAAAAACATTACAACTTACTATTGGGGAACATATACCTTAAATGCTGAATGCCAAGTTCAGCAAAGATTTTGAGGAGTTGATGCATTTGTACTGCCTTAAGCACATCATTTATGATCAGCTGGCCCATTAAAATGAAGGCCCTTGCTGATTTATGCGATAATACATAGGGCTAGTCTTCCAACGACTCCTACCACTTCTACCCTCTAATACTTAACCCAACTGTGATACTGGATGAAAATTTTTATTATCTTGGGATTTGGCTAAGGTTACAATAAATCTCAGTTTAACTTGGCGAATTGTAATTTGGATATTAATGACATGTTTTCTGGGCTTTGAGGTAATACAACATGAAAAATTGATGGGTATGACCAAGCTTAGATGATGAGATGATAATTGTCACCATTTTTCAAAATCTTTTTTTTTCTAATGGCAAAGAAAAACGATTACTATTTGCTGATAAGTAGAAAAGTTTTACAATATGAGCTCAACATTGAATGTTAACCTAACAACCAACAACAAAAATGAAAGGCAGTTACCGGAATAATGCTACATTGAATATCTCTGAGGTTTTGTACAAGAGTTTCTGTATAATCAATTCCTAGAAATAGAATTGCTGGATATAAGTTCATGCAAATTTTAAATATTAATAAAGATTACCAAATGGCCCTCCAAAAAGTTTGCGCTGATTTACATTTTATCAACAAAGTCTCGTAGAGTCTCCCCCACACCCTGACCAATGTGCAGCCTTATCAACTTCTCATCCTTGCCAATCTGATAGTTGAAAAGTGACATCACTTTGTTGTTTCAATTTACATCCTCGTTATTCGTGATAATCTCTTACAGGTTTATTGCACATTCCAATGATCCCGACTTTGTTGAACGTTAGAATCACCAGGGAAGTTTTAAAAATCCCAGGGTCCAGGTCACTTGTCACACCAAGTACATCAGAATATCCAGGAGCCGGGCATCAATACTTGTTTAATGATCTCTAGGTAACTCCAGCATTGACCATAGTTGGGGAGACGCTGACGTAGGCATAACTACCCGTGTGTATCTTTTGTCAATTTTTCTACTGAATTGTTTGCTTGTTAGTATTTATTTGAAAGAGCTTTTTGTTTACTGAGAAAATTAGCCCTTAGTCCTACATTTGACGAATATTTTTGCATATGAGCCTTTTAGTACTGTCTGTGTTTGTCTTGACACAGAGAAGTTTATTGTGTCCAGAGTCAGAATTATCAATTTATTTTCTTCATTGCATCGCAGTTTTGGATCTCATTTCCTCAATAATGATGATAAAACAATAACTAATTGGGTTTTACTTCATTTTGGAAAGAGTAAGGTATGGATCCAGTTTATTCTTTATCCATATGGCAAGGTTGTTACTTTTTTCAGAAACTACTTAATTTTCCAACATAATACTAGCGCGCCTGGGTGGCTCTCTTGGTTAGGTGTTTGCCTTCGGCTCAGGTTGTGATCCCAGGGTCCTAGTATTTGCCCCAAGTCTGCTTCTCTCTCCCCCTTTACCCCTTCCTTCTTCTTGTGCTCTCTCTTTCTCTCTCTCAAATAAATAAAATCTTTAAAAAAAATTTTTTTTTTTCTGGGGCACCTGGGTGGTTCAGTTGTTAGGTGTCTGCCTTCAGCTCGGGTTGTGACCCTAGGGCCTGGGATAGAGCCCTGCATTGAGCTCCCTGCTCTGCGAGAAGCCTGCTTCTCCCTCTCCTACTCCCCCTGCTTGTGTTCCCTCTTTCACTGTGTCTCTCTCTGTCGGATGAATAAATAAAATCTTTTTAGAAAAGCACTTTTTTCCAACATAATATAAAAAAATCCATCTTTCCCCTATTAATTTGTAATGCCATCATTTTCACAGGTAAATTTCTTATTTATTTGCCCCCAGATTTACCTACTATATGTATCTTTTTAAGATTTTTATTTATTTATTTGACAGCAGAGGTCACAAGTAGGCAGAGAGACAGGTAGAGGTTGGGGGGAAGGTGGGGGAGATGCAGGCTCCCCACCAAGCAGGAAGCCCAATGCAGGGCTTGATCTCAGGACCCTGAGATCATGACCTGAGCCGAAGGCAGAGGCTTTAACCCACTGAGCCACCCAGGCGCCCCTACCTACTATATTTTTATTGCTATTGTGTATGTGATCTCATTTTCTCTGGTGGTTATGATTTTTATAGGAATATTTAAGATTCTTGCTTATTTTTTAATTTGTAAATTAAAAAAAATTTTTTTTCTCTCAGTTTGAGTTTCCAAGAGTAGAATTACTTGGGCATGCATAGTTTTATAACTTCTGATAATTCCTACTGTATGCTGTTAAATATTGCTGGCCGTTGGTTTGACTGTGATAAAGAAGGACTGAGACAGGTATACTGAGTCCCAAGAATATAGGTGGGAGGAAGTAAATGATCTTGAAAAGATACTCACGATTACTGTATAATCAGGGATATATACATTAAACCACAATGAGATACCATTTCATACCACTGGATTAGCAAAACTCAGAAAGTCAGCCAGTACTCCTGGGTATACCTCAATGGGAGCCCTCTTCAATGGTGATGGGAGTATAAATTGGTAAAAATATTTTGGGGAACAACTGGCAATATCTAGTAAAATTGGTAGTAATGTACATTATAACCCAGCAATTTCTACTTCCAGGGGAATATATACACTAAAGAAACACAACACCTACGGGAAAATTCACAGTAGGGTTAGTGCTACTATGTACTTTATTGAATCTAAGGTGCATCATTCACTAAGGGAAAACATTGCCCATTAAAGTATAACACATCATTGGTTTTAATAAGTATCTCTTAATTCAGAGATTTTTAAATGTGAAAAAATGTAAGCCTTAGAATTGATGAAATATAGTAATTATAAAAACTTAGACACAACTTAAATGGCCATTACACAAAAATATGTAGATAAATTGTGGTCTGCTTTACAGCTATGAAAACGAATGAGACAGATCTATACTTAGCAACATAAATAAGCAAATTCTATAAACATAATATCTAGTAACCAAGTTTGCTACAGAATACATATTCATTATGTGATATTGCTTATATAAAGTTTAAAACATGTAATGTGATACAAAATGGAGCTCAGAAACACAGACATATTTAGAAAAAGAATGAAAAAAATGCCTCAGAATGATGGCTAGAAACCCAGGATTGTGGCTATGCCCAGGAGAGAGGGGAAATGACCATTCAAGTGGCACACAAGAGGACTTAACTCTGTTACCACTGTTCTATTTTTCACTCTGAGTAGTGGATTTATGGATATTTATTATTCTCTATACATTTCGTATGTCATAAAATTGCTCATACTTTTTTAAAAGGAGAAATTCAAATTAGAAGCTAAGCCAGGGAAGATGTGCTTTGCCGAGAGGAGAGGCTCATTTTTGTGGGCAGGAAAGCAGTTTCTCCCTCCTTCCTCCCATCTTCTCCCAGCTGGATGGTTTGGGATTAAAAGGTCATCCTGAAGGTCAAGTATTGAGCTCATTTGTGAATTCTTAAGATATGATTTCCATTTCCTGTGGTCTTTCTGCCATCTGCTTCTTCCTATGCCTGATCTCTGGGCCTGCCCCATCCTGCCTGCCTTTCCCTTCCGTCCACTCAGCCTTACTCACTGGGAAGGGATGGCTGCCTCTTTCCACTCCCAGCCCGCAGACAGAGCGAGCCTCCTCTACTCCTGCTCTAGGCAGGGATAGTAACCAATGCTCTCTCTTTATCCTAGTTTACCTAGTTACCTGATGTAGAAATGGAATAAGAAAGGCAATGGTTGGTCCTCCTGTGACTAGGAAAGGCTTTCCCTATGCAGTGATGTCACAAAGGCAAAAGGTATGTGGTGATGTCACAAAGGCAAAAGGTATGTGAGTGGGAGGTAGATGTATGATAGGGTTGACTTCCAGACTCAAGGACGAAAAAGAGACTTCACCAGATCCTTGAAACAAGGGGAGGGATGGGAGCAGAGGAAAGAACTTGGAAGAGCTCTTGCCCCAGTATCCCTGAAAGACACCCCTGAAGATAAAAGCACAGACAGGTACCTCCCACCTTAGATGTGTCCTGGAGGAGATATTGTTTCCCTAATCTAAAGGCACAAGGGACTCAGTGCAGGAGTCAGAAGAGGATATAACCCTGGATAGGCCTCCCCTCCATCTCCCTAATGGATAGCCCCAAAAGTGCTTTTATCAGAAGAAGGGGAAAGGGATTTGGGGGGTCATTATGTCCATATACCAGGATCTCACACACAGACTCAATCATCTCTTAACCTCAGAACTGGCTTTAATATATTGAATATATGAAATTTTTCCATATAGATTTTGCTTATATACTCCAAAATAAAGCCAATATACAATCAAATTATTTAATCTCAAATAACTATAAAACTTAAGAGTAATTATAAATACTTATAAATATGAATAATTACAAATTGCAGGTCTGGCATGCCAAGTTTGTCTACTGTCCAGGGGCCCCTCAGTGGTGCCGTCGTTGATCTTCAGGGATCCTGGTTTCAGCTCAAGTCATGATCTCATGATAGTGGGATCCAGCCCCACAGTAAGCCACGCGTCAGGCTCAGAGCTCAGTGAGGAATCTGCTGAGGTTTCTCCCTCCCTCTCCCTGTGTCCCCCCCCCCGCTCTCTCTTTCTCAAGTGAAAAAAATCTTGAAAAATAATTTCTTTCCAAGAAAAGTTAGAAATAATGTAACCAATCATCCTAGTTTGCCCAGCATTCTGGTTTTAGCACTGAACGCCCCTTGTCCCAGGAAACCCCTCATGCCTTGGCCAACTGGGTCATCTGGCCACCCTAAATGAGCCTTTAGTTATTGTTTGCAGCAGACGGGAGCTCAGGGCTCCAAGCCACGTACAACAGGGGCCTGGTCTGCACTCCTGGAACCCAGAGTCCTTCTCTCCAAGGATGTGCTGTTATGCCCACATTCTGAAACCCCCCAAAGACGACCACCAGAGTCCAGAGTCAAAGCCAAACAGCAAGGGTCGTTTATTACGAGTTCGAACCCGGACCTCCACACACTCGTTGCCGGTGACGCCAAGAGGTCCCGAGCTCAGGATCACAACACTTTTTATACACTATTTTTGGGGAGGCAGGGACTTAGCATACATCATAGTATCTTGTAACAAATCGCCACATACCGTGGGAAAATCAAAAAGGAACTCTATAATATGACTGGCACGCTACAGAGCGGGAAAAGGCTGGGAACAGATTATTGGTTAGGTCAAAGGGCTGTCATTCTTCAGACTGCTTGGTTGGCACCGCTAGGGTATGTGTCACTTCAGGATTGGCCGGGGTCTCCCTGTCAAGCCACGGGGTGCCAGATGGTTATTATCTCTTGCACCCAGAGCTGGGTGGGGGAGCAATCATTCTGTCACGTCCTATTCTGGGTGGGGGTTTCTCTGCCGCCAGATGACTGTTATCTCTCAGCCCAGAGCCGGGTGGGGGTCTGGGAGCGGCCACTCTGCTAGGTTCAATTCTGGGCGGGGGTTGTGTGGTTACAGAGTGCCTATAGAAAGTCTTCTGGTATTTTTCCATCTCCTCATGGGTTAGCAAGCGAAGGTACAGAAACAGAATTAGCGGTAATGGTTATAATTTAGGCATCTCAGTGCATCACCAGAAAGAGGACTGGCACCCCCTACTCCCTCCCACCACACGCCTAGAAAGGCATGTGCACAGAGGGAGGAGGGAGGTATCACCTGCACTTGGCAGGAGATGGCTACAAGACTGCCAGCTCCCACGCACTTGGGATGCAGGGCCTGCTCTGGACAGAGCTGAAAGACCCAGCTAGCAGCAGGAGGTGGCTCTACTGGAAGGCTTGGGGCAGGCAGGGAGAGGGCTCCCACCCTTCTCTGCTCCTCACAGATGCAAGGGCCCCTTCTCCCTGCTCTCCTTGGAACACCCCCATCTTCAGGCTTGTCCAGGCACAGCCTAGATTCTAGCGCCCCAACTCCAGAGTCAGCCCCAAGGCCCGCCCCACCCACCCCACCGCCAAGAATGCCCTTCGGCCCCATACATCTTCCCAGCAGCACCCCTCTGCTCTCCAGGCCCAGGGTCCTGAAGCCCACCTGCCACCAACCCGCCAGCACTTGTAAGGGGGTGGGGCAAGGTGGGGGTGGGGCAGAGGAGGGCAAGCCACCAGGTGGGAGAGGGCCTCCCAGAAGCCTTGAATACATGCAATTCTGTGTCTGTCACCGGTGCCACTCACCACATTCTCAGAGTAAATCCTTTAACTCAAATTCTGGTCATGACATCAACATCAACCAAACAGCACTAAAAAAATCCTCAGGATATTTTGCCTAAAGGAGCCACAAGGCTCACATAAACCCTGAGTCTGGCAGAGCAAGAGGGCTGAGGCTCATGGGGATGGCTGGAAATGGGACTTTAGGGTTGTGTTCTAGGACCCCCAGGGGCTGATCCAGTTCAGTGCAACAGGAGTTTGTTCTCCAGCAAGGGCTCAGGGTCACCCCCCACAACAAGAAAGAGCACATGTGTACGCACCGCAAGTGCACACCCCTCCCCGCGACTCCCCCACCACACACACACACATGCAGCTAGGAGAAGGAGTTGGTAAGAGAAGCCACCAGCCCTGGGTCCTGCTGAGAACAGCCCCAAGGCTGTTTCACTCACCCCCAGTGCCCTCCTCATCAGGCCTCCCATCCCCCTCACCAAATGTCAACCTATTTTTAGTCACTTTTAGCTCTTCCCTGACCGTATCCTTGGCTGTTCCTCCTTTCTGGCATCAAACTCACCATTTTCACAGTGTGGTGACTGTCCTATTTTATTCAGAATGACCCTAAGAGTCCCTCATTCTGATTCTGTGCTGAGGCCCAAGCACAGTGAGGCCTCAGTGGGCCGCAGGGCAGGACAGACCCCTGAAGTTAGCAGCAGCCAAGGACTCCGAGGCTTCCCAGTTCTGTGGTCTTGCCATGGCTGCATCCCAGACTCACCTGAGATGAAGGTTCCCTTGCTGGAATGCAGGACTCACCCTGTCCAGCCACCCATTGTACAGAAGATGAAAGTGAGGCCCAGAGAGAGGAAGCCATTTGTTTCATATAATCCTGCAGGGCTGGACCTGCAGGCCACAGCTCTTGGCTTTCAGCCCCAGGGCTCTGCCCAGCACACACAGGGCTTTCCTGAACACGAATGGACACTGACCTTGAAATCGATAAGGAGCCAAGGCGTGCTTCAACTCTGCTGGGCCTTATCAAATTTGGTATGAAGGCATCTTCTGCTCATAGACCCTCACAGGCCAGTACTGTGTGGCTTCCTCTCCTCTGCTCTGAGATGTGGTGGGGAGCATTCTCAGGAAGGGGCTGCAGACCCTTGGCTCAGGGGCTTGATCCAGAAGGAACCAGTGGGGGAATTATATTCCTCTGCTAGAACTTGGCTAGAGCCAAATTCAGGCTCTAGCCAAGGGCGCCTGGGTGTCTCAGTCAGCTGAGTGTCTGAGTCTTGATTTCAGCTCAGGTTATGCTCTCAGAGTCGTGAGATCGGGCCCTCCATCAGGCTCTGTGTTCAGCAGGGAGTCTGCTTGAGATTCTCTCTCTCCCTCTGCCTCTGAAATAGGTAAATAAAATCTTTTTAAAAAGAAAAAAGAAAAAAGAGAACCAGTGAACGCTATAGACTGGATACAGTTCTTAATGGCGCCAGTACAAACTCCACCATGACACATTACCCCAGGGCTGAGCTTGCTAGAAGACTCCCCACCAGATCCTCTTCCTGTGGGGTTTGGGGGTCCCCCCAGTTTCCCCAACTGAGAAGCTGATTTCAAGAGACTTAGAAGAGTTTGGGGGGGAGCCTGGGTGGCTTAGTGAGTTAAGCCTCTGCTTTTGGCTCAGGTCATGATCCCAGGGTCCTGGGATCGAGCCCTCCATCAGGCTCTCTGCTCAGCAGGGAGCCTGCTTCCCCCTCTCTCTCTGCTTGCCTCTCTGTCTACTTGTGACCTCTCTGTCAAATAAATAAATAAATAAATAAAAATTTTTAAAAAAAAGAGTTTGGGGGATGCTTGGTCAGCCGGCTTTAGACCAAGAAGTGAGGGCCTGCTGTCACCCTTCTGTGGGAAAAGCCAGGAGCTCCCTCCACATCTGTCCTGTAGGTTCCCTCAGGCCTAGCAGGGGCGGCCTGTGGGATGGGAAGGGCAAAGGGAAGGGTGAGGGAAGATATATGGCACCTCTTTATCCATTCATCTATGGATAGACCCTGAGGTTGATTCCATATCTTGACTATTGTCAATAACAGTGCCCTGAACACAGGGGTGTATGTATTCCTTCTGACTAGTCTTTTCATTTTCTTTAGATAAATACTCAGTAGTGGTATTACTGGATCATACGGTAATTTTACTTTTAAGTGTTTGAGGAAACTCCTCCCTGTTTTCCCCAGTGGCTGCAGCAGTTTACATTCCCACCAGCAATGTATGAGGGTTCCCTTCTTTCCACATCCTTGCCAACACTTGTTATCTCCTGTCTTTTTGGCAACAGCCCAACTGATAGGTATGAGGTGATATTTCATTATGGTTTTGATCATCTTTTTTTTTTTTTTTTTTAAACCCCTTGGTAAATCTTTGATCCTCAGGAGAGGATAATTCCCAGAGAGTCCCTCACTGGCAAGCAGTGTCTGTTCAGGATCCCTTTCTCCAGAATCAGAGCCTTGTGAGGAGCAAATGTTCTCTTCCAATGTAATGTCATCTGTTGGAGGTACCTGATCCCACCTGGGCTCTGTGGCCAGTTGGCTTTTGCCCGATGTGGCCTCTGTCTCTATCCAGGCCCTCCCACCCCTGTAAAGCAGCCATAGGGAAAGGCAGTATCATGCCTATGTAGACTTAACTTCTACCTAACCACAGACAGACTGGACTATGCTCTGGCCTGGCAGGGTTGACTGAAGGCAAAATGAAGAAATGAATAGAATTTGCAACACCCTTCCCCACTGTCCCCCAAGCCTTACCACCACCACCACCACCATCTTCCCCTGCAGCTTTCAGGCCTGCTCTAGAGTCCACCCCCTTCTCCACAGATAAGCAGATCTTTATCCTTCCCCAGTGGCAGCTAGAGAATCCTGAGGAGGCTGGGGCCTCTCTTAGACAATGGCTTGCCGCTGGGGCCACACTGGGCTGATAAAGGAGGCCAGCCTGCCTTCTAGCACTAAAGACCACAAAGTGCTGCTGGTCGCTGTTGCACGGGGATGGGGGAGGAATAGCTGCTATCTTTCTCAAACGTTCTCCACTCAGAAACTTTCCCTGAATTTTACACTGCCAACAAAAGACCATGATTCTTATACTTGATATTCAAGACTTTCTTTTGTCTCTTTTCTGAACCTTCATACCTTTCCTCATGCTGGCTTGCCATGTCCCTTCCTGCTTTATTCATCAGGTCCCTACCCTTCCTTCTGAGGCAAGTGCAAGGTCTTCCTGTGCCTGGCAACCTCTTCCAACCTTCCTCGCCCTGGGCGGCCATGCTTTCTGAGTGGCATATTTTCACGCCTCTCCTCATACCTGACAGGAGAATCCTAAGACCACTTATGTGACCTTTCCAACTCACCCAAATAGAAAGGAGCTCCTTGGGCAGGGATGATGTCTTGGTGTCTCTGGTATTACTGTGCCTCACACCTCTGTGGTGAAAGTATCACTGACTGACCAACCGTCTGCCGTGTGCTAACCGCTTTATTTCCTTCAGTCTCTATAACCGCCCCATGAGGTAGAAATCATTATGCTTTCCATTTCACGGAAACTCAAGTATATAGGGATAAATTCACCCAAGTTCATGCTGCTAATAGATAGCAGAAGCTGTGTTCAAATCCAGGTCTATGAAACTTTGACGTCTAGACCAACTCTGTCATATTCAGTCAGGTTTGAGACAATGGCAATGTCATCTTCACAGAAGGAACTGGTGACAAAGAGTAAATGGCAGTGTACAAAAGGCTCCAGGCAGTCTCGCTGTATGAGAGAGTCAGGAGCCGGAAAATAAAACCTATCTTCTAGTTGCAACCAGAGACCACAACTGTTAGGAGCAGGAACTTCACAGGATGGAAAAATGCTGAGCTGTGGACACAGGCGCTTTGAGAATGCAAAGTGCTCAGCTGGGCCTTACACATCGTGTTGTAAAGAGGAAGGACGGGGATGCCTGGGTGGCACAGTTAGTTAGATGCCTGCCTTTGGCTCAGGTCATGATCCCTGGGATCCTGGGATTGAGTCCCACATCGGGCTCCCTGATCAAAAGGGAGCCTGCTTCTCCCTCTCCCTCTGCCTGCTACTCCCCCTGCTTGTGCTCTCTCTCTCTCTGTCAAATAAATAAATAATATTTGAAAGAAAACCAAAAGAGGAAGAATGGGAAATACTTGTGAGCCAGATCTATTGACTGCACTAAGAATATTACCTACACTGGGATGAAGGTCCTTTCTTGTCCTGTTTATGCTTACTTTGTATCTCCCATCATGAAATGGAGTCACGTCTAGCTTGTAGGCCAGAGATTCTGATATATCTCAACATATTAACACGTATCTCCTGATGTGTGTGTTGTTAGAGCCAGACTGACTTGCTTCTCAAACCTGTCACTTACCATGGTGACCCTTAGCTAATTACTTATTACTCCATGTTTCAATATAGTGAGATAACACTATCTCACAGGTAATATGAAATATGTATCATAGTCTTTGTTGCTTTGTATACATTCAGTAAATGTAAGCCACTTGATTTGTATTGACATCTGTGTAATATTCCAGGTGTGTGAATGTGTCCTAACATTCAAAACATTTCCTCTACTAGTGGGGTTCGGCGTTTCCAGCTGATGAACAAGACAAGCAATATCTTTGCCCTATAAAAGGTTATAGTCTGATAGAAGGAGTCAAAAAGAATCAATGAAAAAGATAATCCAAGATACGATACATTAAATCAGATCAAATAAGCAGAGTGACCCAGAAGCAAGTCGCTGGGCCAGAGGTATACATGTTCTGGAGAGTGGTCAGGCAAGAGTTGCTAGAGAAAAGGACATTTGAGCAGATCCGTGACCATGAGAAGGAACAGCAACACATAGAGTCAGGGTCAAGGATATCAGGCTAGGGGGGCACCTGGGTGGCTCAGTGGGTTAAAGCCTTTGCCTTTGGCTCAGATCATGATCCTAGGACCCATGATCCCAGGGTCCTAGGACTGAGCCCCGCATCCGGCTCTCGCTCAGCAGGGAGGCTGCTTCCACCTCTCTCTCTCTCTGCCCATCTCTCCACCTATGTCTGTCTGTTAAATAAATAAATTATAAATAAATTATATATAATATATATTATATATATTTTATTTTATATATATTATATATTATATCATTCTATATTATTCTATTATTCTATATTATTCTACATTATAATATTAACTATTATTATATATTCTATATTAATATATAAATATTAATATTATATATTAATATTATATAATATTTATATTACTATTGATATAATATGTTATATATTATATAACATATTAATATTATATATAAGTGTTATTAATACTAATATAATATATATTTATATTAATATTCATAGTAATTTAAATATCAAATATAAAATCATATTATTAAATATTAAATATCATATTATTATATAATATAATTATATTAATATTAATATAATATTAAATATTATTTTATTATATTATTTTATATTGATAAATATTATATTATATTATTAAATATTAAATTATATTAAATAAATAAATAAATATTAAAAAACAACAGGTCGTATATTATATACTATATCAGTATAATATATTAATATTAATATATTATTAATTGTCTTATAATTAATATAAAATACTATATTATTAATAATAATTAATGATTACATGTAAAAATACTAATCATCAATAATTATAATATTATTAATATTATAATTAATATTATTAATATTAATATATTATATAATATATGACCTATTATCTTTTAATATCTATTTAATAATATAATTTAATATTTAAATCAATTTAATTTAATTGATTTAATTAATATTTAATGATTAAATTAATTTAAATTAAATCAATATTTAATGATATAATTTAATATTCAATAATATAATCTATTATATAATTATTATACATTAATATTATTAATATCAATATATTAATAATATATTAATAATGTTAATATATTAGTATTCATATTATATATTTTTATTATATATTTATATGTTATATATAAAATATAATATATTATAATATTAGTTATTATAATATAATATTATATATTATTATTACTATTATTCTATATTCTATTCTATATTATTCTATTATTTTATATTATTCTAATATATATTTATATATAATATATAAATTATATATTATATATATTATATATGTTATATATTTATTTATATAATATATAAATATGTATATTTTTAAAATTATAAATAAATACTGTCTGGGGCGCCTGAGTGGCTCAGTGGGTTAAGCCTTTGCCTTCGGCTCAGGTCATGATTCGGGGTCCTGGGATCGAGCCCTGCATCAGGCTCTCTGCTCAATGGGGAGGCTGCTTTGCCCTCTCTCTCTGCCTGTCTCTCTGACTACTTGTGATCTCTGTCTCTCTCTCTCTCTCTGTCTCTCTACACCAAATAAATAAATAAAATCTTTAAATAAATAAATACTGTCTGTCAAATAAATAAATAAAATCTTAAAAAAAAAAAAAAGGATATCAGGCTAGGGAATAGCAAGTGCAGAACCCCTAATGTAGGAAAGAGCTTGCCATGTTCCAGGCATGGAAGGCCGGTGTAGCTTTTGACAGGGGGAGCAGAACAGATGTGAGCAGCCAGACTACCCTGGACCTTTCACGGCCATGGCAAGACGTGAGAGCAGCCAGGGGCTGGGAGGGTTTTACTCATGGCCGTCACAGAATGTAGCTGATGTTTTTAGGAGATCACTTGTGCCTTCAGCAGAGAATGGCTTGTAGGAAGGCAAAAGTGGAAGCAGCGAGACCAGTCAGGCTAACTCAGTTGTTGAGATGAGTAGAGGTGGTGACTGGCACTAGACCGTGAAGCTGGGGAAAACTAAAGGGAAAAAAATCTCCTCTTTGTGCAGAGGACCGAAGACATGGAGCAGATCTTCTTTGGTCCCATGAGCCCCATGCTTGCCCCTATGAAAGGTTATTTCCCTGTACCCACATATCCTTCCCCATTCTCTCGTCGGGAAAGGCAACCACTACTCAGCCTTCTCCATGTTTTCCGACTGAATAGCTGCAGTGAAATCTCATTGGTGTTTCAATGTGCCCTTCCCTGAATGCAGATGATTCTAAGCATCTCCTCAAATGCCTGTTAGCTTTTTGGGTTTCCCTCCAATATAAACTGCGGGTTCCAATCTCTGGTCCGTTTTTGCGCTGGTGCAGCCATCTTTTTACTTGTGGACTACATAAAAATTCTTTGTGTATGCCAGATGTCAATGCTTTGGTGATTTGCAGATGCATTATAAATACCTTTCGTCATTCTCTCTTCCATCTATCAACTTTTTTGTGTGTGATCTTAGTTACCGAAATCCTTAACCCTTATGTAACGACATTTAGAAATGTTTTTGCTGGGACACCTGGGTGGCTTGGTTGGGTGGGTGGCTCAGTTGGTTGGGCAGCTGCCTTCGGCTCAGGTCATGATCCCAGCGTCCTGGGATTGAGTCCCACATCGGGCTCCTTGCTCGGCAGGGAGCCTGCTTCTCCCTCTGTCTCTGCCTGCCATTCTGTCTGCCTGTGCTCACTCGCTCTCCCTCTCTCTCTCTGACAAATAAATAAAATCTTAAAAAAAAAAAGTCTTAAAAAAATAAAAAGATTAAAAAAAAAAAAAAAGAAATGTTTTTGCCCTGTGGTTCATGGTTTCAATGTACTGTTTAAGAAATCCTTCTCATCCCCAGATCACGGGTAAGATTCTCCTACATTGTCTTCTATGAACTTCGTCGTTTTCCATGTCAGATGTTGATCCCATTAACAGCCCTTTTATTTAGTATAGAAGTAAGTGGGGATGCTGTTTAATTTGTTCTACTTAGTGAGCCCCTCATGACCACGTCATCTGTTAAACAGCTGTTCTTTCCCTATTGACTTGTGCCAACTTTATCATTGATTAATTTCCCTTAACAGGGTGTGTCTCCTAGCCCTCTATTTCATCCCATTGGTCCGGTTCTTACACCAACAACATACTGCTTGTCTAAGTGTGCCTTTGTAGTTTACTCAGAATCTGGTAGGGCAAGACTCTCCTCTTTACCAGTATTTTTTTTTTTTTTAGATTTTTGTTTATTTATTTGACAGAGAGAGATCAGAAGGAGGGAGAGAAGCAGGCTCCCTGCTGACTAGGAAGCCCCAATGAATGCGAATGCGGGGCTCGATCCCAGGACCCTGAGATCATGATCTGAGCCAAAGGCAGAGGCTTTAACCCACTGAGCCACCCAGGTGCCCCACCAGTGTTTTTTTAAGGGTGAGTTTGTTACCCATGGATGTTTATCAAGAGGAAGAAATTTGGGATATATTTTGCAGATAACAGTGTCCTTGTAGCATCCTTTTGCTTTCCCGAAATTTTATGTTTCTCTATATTCAAATCTGGTAATATATCCTTATTGGCTTCTAGGTTTTGTACCTGATTTAGGAGATTCTCTCCATCCCAGTATTATATTAATATTCTCCAATATCTTATTTTAAATCTTCTGTAGTTTTATTTTAATGGTTAGATATTTAATCTCTCTGGAATTTGTTTCTGTGTAATTATGAAGTTGGGATTGAAGTATTTTATTCCAGTGGCAAGCTACCTTTTCCAATAGTGAATAGCCCATCCCTTCACCCTTTTTGAAAGACTTCCTTTATCATATTCTAAAATTCCATATATATGTATAGGGCTGTTTGGGCAGCTTTACTTGATTTAAGGAAAGTGCTGGAATCCAAAATTTGTTGGCAAAGGTTGGGTAAGCAATGGATACATTTGAGCAGGAGAATGGCTGTTTAAAAGGGTGTTTCCAAAGCTCCCTGGCCAGCCAGGTGCGTGGAGATGAATCCCTGAGAGAATGAGGAGGCTGAGAGACAGATGTCATAGACAGGATAGGAAGGGAGGGACAGGCACCAGAAGCCCCTTGAAAGAGGAAAGGTGAGGAATTCATCCTTGCAGACTTCTTGGGCTTCTCCAGGGAGGGATGTCAGCTGAACCACTGGACAAATCTGCTTTTCAGTGCTGGCTTTCCCAAGGCCAAGGGCTGCTGGCGAGAGGCAGGTCCTGGTTGCAGTATTCAATTGGAGTCAATTAAGAAGGCCCTGGACATTGCCACAGGCAGAGGCCTCCCAGGATGCAGGTTGGGGTTTCTGGAGGAGATCTCGGGCTCCCTGTGCATCCAGGGGGAGAGGAGCTGGGTGGGAAGGAACTCAGTGCCTTCTGCTCTGTAGCAGCAGCTTTAGAATTTCCCCACTAAGTGACTCTGGGACAAGGTGAGAAAGGGGACCTGGCTTGGAGCATCAGCTGTGTACCAAGAACACTGTTTAAGCTTCAAACGTGTGTTCATTTGGAGATGTATTAGGTGCAAAGGGGAGGCTGATGCATTCCTTACTTGGTCACATGGACTGGCACTCCACACTTTCCAGCACACTTCACACCATCCCCATGGAGACCCCTCTCCCCTCCCGCCCTGCTTAAAGTCCACGCTGGACCCTTTACCCTTAAGTTCAGCTCCCTCTTCTCCTCTCACTAGATTGTAAATCTTTGGTGGTTTCCTTCCAGATGATCCTGCCCTGAGCAGACAGCACAGAGCGGGGCACACAGTGGGCAGTAAGGATGTGCTTGCTTCTGGAATGTTCCCTCAGTTCACCACTGCACCAGCTCTAACCTGGGTCAGAAGCCATGCAAGGAGTGGGAGGAAGGAACTCCTCTTAGCCTCCTACTCAATTTGATTTCATTCAGCTGAAATGAGACCCTGCTCTTGAAGCATTTTGGACCATGAGGAAATACAGGGGTTGAAGACCTAGATTATTCCGTGCGTTACCCTGGATGGATGGAGTGGGCTGTGGCTGGGCTTCTTCAGTGAGGAGAGATCATGTACCAGGCTTTGGGAAATGCCCTGGAGTTGGGGGCTTGCCCTGGGCCTATTTGATAGGCAAAGGGCAACAGAGTGGAGGGAAGGGGCAAGCAGGAAGGATCCCCAGTGAGGAGGTTCCCCAGAACTCAGCATATCCCTCACGCCTCACTTTCAGGACACTGTAGTGCTGTGGTTGGGTTGCCCACAACATCAGTTAGCATTGCCTTCTTAAAGTTCAGCTCTGATCATGTCACTCTCCTGCTCAAAAACCACCGATGGCTCTTCATTGCCTTGGGAGTAAGTTCAAATTTAAAGCTTGACCTTTGAGGGTCACAACTATTGGGCCCTAATATATCTTTCTGGATTTGTTCTTTCACAAAGCTTCCCTCCTCTCTGCCCAGCTTCCACATTCCCTGTGTCTCACAGTCCACCCCCCACATCTCCTTCCACACCTTACTCCAGACTACTTGCATAGCTGAGCGGACCCTGCTTTCTGGCCTCCCTATTTTTGCACATGCTGTTCCCTTCCTCCTAGCATACTTTTCCCACCTAACATTAGCTTTTGAAATCCTAGCCATCCTCTAAGATCCAAATCAGGTGCCACCTCCTGCGTGAAGCCTTCCCAGATCTGCTCTTTTACTTCCAGCCAACATCCACCTTCTATTTACTGGGCTCCCTAGCCAGTTATTAGCTATGTGAACCACAGGTTTATAAACGTGAATTCGTATTCCTCCTTCTAAGATGCCCCCTGTTACCTTGGGAGACTTGGACCTCTGAGCCTCTGAGCAGTTGGATGCATTTGCCGCCTCCCTCCCACCCCCCACCCTACCCCCGGACTATCAGCAACTTCAAGCCTGGACTTTCCTCTCTTAGTAGCATGTATACAGTTGGTGCTCACTAAGTGTGTGAACTAAATTGAATTTGGTGGATTCCACTGAGGAGTGTGGGTGCTGAGTCTGTGTCCTTGGCTGAGGGGTAGATGGCAGGGAAGGGGAAGGATGCAAGCTGAGAGGGGTCCACGCTGAGGCCCCATCTGCCTTCTGGAGGTCCTGAAGAGCAGAGGGGAGCGGGTGGGGTAGAAGGGGGCACCTCTGCTGGGCACAGAAAGGCGTCGCACGGATACAACCAACCAGGTTCCATCCCTGCATTTGGGCCTAGTCAGCCCTGTGTTCAGATCTCACCCTCAATTTCACAAAATCGCTTTAATATGTGGGCCAGAAAAGCCGGTTGTAGGGCCTCGGGCGATGGCTCAGGCAGGAAACTCCCAATGTACCTAGCCGGGCAGCCAAGCCTGCAAAGTCACCTTACCAGGCCCCTGAGTGAAGAAGCAGTGATCAGGCCAGAGATAGGGATCAGATGGGTGGAGCGGGAGCATCCTCTAAGCTGTCCTGAGATAGGCAGAGGCTGGGCACACCCTCTCTCCACCTGGCCTCCCAGGAGGGAGAGCTGGAGACACTTGCACTTGACCCTTTCCTCACCAAGGATTCGGGCAATTATTTTTTTCTTCTCCCTCTAACTTTGGGAACCCTGACCATCATCCCTGCCTCCCACGTGGTCCCTGCCCGCAGCTCCTGGGACCAAGGTGTGGGACTACGTGGAGTTAGGAGGGACGGTACTATTCCCCATACCTCTCCCTAGACGCCCAGAAGGGCATGACCTTGATAAGCTGAAGAGAGATGATTTATCCCAAATCATGGCTGGGATAATCCTAAAGTGGTGAGGGTCCAGCATGCCCTTCTTGCCACCCGTTCCCTTGGACCACCAGGTGGTTCTGAGTTTCTGGGGGCAGCAGCCTGCTGACCTCAAGGGTTGGAGCCCCCTGCTGCTTCCTGCCTTTCCAAGCAAGATCTGAAGGCCTCAGGGCCCCTTGATACCAAGAGGTCGAGGCCCCCTCACCCCCCCATCCGCCTACCCACCATAACCCCTCCCCATGCAATCCCAGCAGAGAGGTATCCAGAGGGTGGAGCTCTGAGTCAGAATATAAATTCCCAATCTTGCCACCCAGCTGGAGAGCCGCCACGATGCTGCACAGACAGATGCCCGCCTGGCTCTCGCACTACCTACCAGACCTATGCCAAGCGGAAGATGGCAAGCCTTCAGCCCCCCGGGCCTCAGAGGTGAGGGAGCCGCACTGGGTAGGTGGGGCTGGAAGCTGAGCGCAGGAGGCAGGCACCGGGAGGGCCGTGAGTATTGCAGACGTATTGTAGAGTCCAGAGACACGGAGCATCTGGGCTTGGGCCGCCCTGACCTGGCACCTGGGGATGTGGTCTGGCCCGGATGGGGCTCCTGGGTGGATGGCCCAGCTAAGGGACCCACAGATTTGACCAGGTATAGTGGTGTGGCTCAGGGCCTTCTGGGGCCAGGCCAGCACCCAGGTAGATGGTGCTCAGTACTGCCAGGGGTGGATCCATGCTAGCCTGTCCTAGCGGTGAGCCAGCATTGACCTTGTGGACATTCTAAACTGCCATGCTGTGTGAGTGTGTGGTGTGGTGTCTCAGAAGGATCAGTGGCATTGCCAACCTTTCACATGGGCTGAGAAGCCCAGCTGGATCTGTGGTCAAGACTCCTGGGTCCGTCAGACTCCCCTTAGCCTCCTAGGGAGACCTTGGGTTCAAGGGTCAGGTTGCCAGCGCTCCAGACCAGCTCTGCCTCTGCTTTCCCATTTACCGCAAGCTTCCAGTTTGCCATTGGCACGACATGGTCAGGCCTGGCAGCAGCATCTTCTTCCTTGTTCTCCTCTATAGGCCCCTCCCCTAGCCCACACTGAATCAATGAGATGAGTGAGACCCCCAAAATATCTTGCCCTTTGGGGGTAGAAGGTGGAGACTCTGCTCAGACTCCCAATAGCCCAAGGAGGGGAGCTCCAAGTTTCATGGTGCCCGGTGCTCTGCTGTCCTGGCCAGGATAGGTGTTACCTCCTGGGGTGTCCCCACATTTCCCCACAGCTCTCAGGGGGCTGGAGAGCCTCTGGTCAGCACTTGTGCCTGTCTCCCTAGTCTGGTGGAGCCTCCGAACCTGGGCTGGGTGAGGGGAGAGCTTCCACAGAAGGGACAGAGCACCTTGAAGGGGGGTGTAGAGCAGCTGAGAAGTGTGCCTGTCCCTCTCAGGTCCCCAAGGCTCCATGACTCAGAGCTGGACTTCTTGCCCTGACCCCTCACGTCCCCTGTGTGATAAAAAAGGAGAACAGCCATGGTAGCTCCTCCTGGTCTGGGATGGTGCTCACACTAGCTGGGTCATGTCCTGAGGTCCTATGAAGTCCTCATCCCAATGGTGTCCTTTTAGGGAGAGCCCACACATCCTGGAAGCCACTGCCGGGCTGCTGGGAGCTCCGACACAGGTGTTGCAAGGAACCGGTGGGATGGATACACCCAGCTCCCTGGGGGGAGGAGGAGGTGGCCTCACCGGCCAGGCCTGCCCCAGAAGCCTTGGTGAGGGAGTTCCCACAGGTGCCCTCGGAGCCGTCTGCCCTCTCCTGCACCCCAGACCTTGTGGGCTGGTTTGGTTAGGGTTCGCCTGGCCCCAGCGGATGGGTATCACACCCACCACTTCTGAAACCCCACGTGTCAGACCCCCTTCCCCTCTCCCCACTCCCAATGTGGGAGCCCGTTGGTGATAATTCTTCTGACAGATTTGTGGTGACAGCCAAACCTGGGGTGCAGGGAGAGCCCTGAATTGGCCGCTGAGGGCTTACTCCTGCCTCTGCTATTAAGCAGTCCAGGGCATGACCAGGAGCAAGTTTTTAGCGGGTTTGGTTAATTCTCTGTGAGAGCCAGCCCCCAGGCGGATGGAACGCAGGCTACCCTGCGGTCAGGAAGATCTGCGCCCCAAGTCCTGGCCCTGCGGCTTCGGCGCTGGGTACGGGCGTGAGAAGCAGTATCTGTAGACCCAGGCTTCTCCACAAAGTAGGGATAAGAGCACCTTCCTTGGAGCGTGGCTGGGGTGCTACATGAGAACAAATGCGGTGCCCCCTGGGACGGGCTCAGGGCCGGGCGCACTGGAGGAGGACAGAGAGTTGTGCTCCATGACCCACACCAAGGTCCTATCTACGAAGCTGGGGGTGGGCAGGGTGGGGTGGGGTGGAGGGGCATCTGTTGAATTGCCTAATAGCCAGTCCTGAGAGTCAAAGAGTCACATCTTGTCCACAAGAGAAGGCAAGATCCCCCTCTTCTGAGTAGGTCTCAAGGGGAAGTAGGGTCCTGCAAGCTCCACCCCAGGAATCAAGGTGGGGGGGGGGGCGGAGCCAGAGCCGCCTGAACAGTAGAGCCCTTTCTCCCACATGGCTTCCACGAAACCGCTCACACAGGCCCACCGTCCCTGCACAGCTGTACTTACTGGTTATTAATGCGCTGAATACATTTCTTTACTGTTTGCCCCACAGTTCCTGCCTTGAGCTCCAGCTCCCCTGGGTGCTCCCTGATCCTTACCCAGGACCCTGCAAGGCCCCCATCAATGTCCATCCCAGTTCCAGGCGGCAGCCCAGCTGGCATGGTGCCCAGCCATGGCTGCTGTTCAGTAATTTTATTTTCACCCTGATAACCAGCCCCAGGTATCCCGTCCTAGGGTCAGGTTTGTTCAAGTCCTTAAAGTGTTTACCCTTACCACACTGTAAGCCACCCCGTAAACTTGGGATCTGTAATGTCCCCGGTTTCTGGTTCCCTCTGCACAGCCACAGACATTGGTACTTTGTTCCACTGGATCTTTCTACCATGTATCAGTTACCTCTGGGGCCATGAAGTTTTGCTTCTCTCCAGCACTCCTTCCGTTGAGCTGGTTATAGCAAGAGTAAAACAGGTACATTCATTTTTTATCCAAGACGGTCATTTTTTAAAGACCTGGGTGTCTCACTCATCTGGGCCCCAGACTCGAGTCCCATGTTCCCACCTCCTTCCTCCCAGCATGACCGCTCTGGGCTCTCTCTCTCGACACCCCTGCCAGGTTCTGTCTCCTTGCTGGAAAGATGTCAGAGTCCTTTGAGAAGTGCTTTGGAACTGGGTCTCTCCTGCAGATTCCTGAGCTAGAAGTTGTGATTTGAGACTCCAGGTAGACCACAGAGGAGCCTTCTCCTTCAAGAACCCTTAGGCTCTTGTGTGTGCTGGCTCTTTAAAAAAGAGCGAGATGGTGGAATATAGTGGCAGAAATATAGCTCGTGAAAGCGTTCCAAGTAGAAGAACTTTTAGAGTTTGGGGGTTATTTTAGAGTCTTGGGGGAATTCCCAGTGAAAAGAAGAATCTGTCAGGGAAATAGTTTCTAAGAGGAAAAGATGAAGGAGGAGGGGGTGGGGGGCAAGAGGCACCAGTCTTTGTGTTTAATGTTAATGCTCGGTTCCAAGTAAGGGGATACCATGGCTGTGGTTACACGCTCAGGCTGAAGAATAAAAATTGAATTCAAACTAGGGCTCCTCCGATTCTAGCTGAGGGCCCAACATCCAAGGACTCAGACTCAGATTCGCCATCTGTAAAGTGAGGCTAATAAGAACTGCTCCGTGGGGGTGTTGTGAGGACTGAGCAAGATGGAATGTAGAGATTACACACACCACGCTTAGCACATGGCAGACGCTTGACAGGTTGCCGCTGAGGCGGTTGGCGCTGCTGAGGTAGAGTGGGAAGAGGTGGGCAGCCTCCCTGGACTTTTCCTGGAAGGCAGAGGGGACCTGGAGTGAGGTCCTAGCGGAAGCCGTGAGTTCTCACGCCCTTCCAAAGAAGACACATGGGGCGGCAGGGGGGTGCAGTCCAGCCCCTCCGGGAGGCAGGAGAAGCCCTTCAATGCTATGAAATGTCCCTGAGGACTGACTCTGGCCCGGGCTGAGGCCTTCGGCGGTCCATTTGAACTCTTGTTGCCCTCTGAGAAAGTAGGCCAGTGGGAACAGGCTTTGCCACAGATGCTCTCACAGGTGAAACCTGACTCTTGCTTCCTCACCAGATCAGACCAGGACACCCACTCCTCGGGAAGGGGGAGTGAGAAATGAGGAGCCCACCCTGCTTAGAATGGGCCTGGCCAAAGACCCAGCCCTATTTCCAGCCCTGGGGGAGGGTGGTGGGGAAGGGGGGAGAAGCGGTGTGCGTGGCCTTTGGCTGAGTCACACAGCTCCAAAGAGAATCCTGTGAGATCGTGTTACGGACTCTGAAGACAGCCTCACACCCACACCTTCGTGAGGTTGGCTATTTCAGAGCCAGCCTCACACGAAGGGATTCAGACCTATTTATAACTATAAACTATAAAGACTATTTATAACTATCAGTTTAGCTTCTGCTCTGATTCTGAGGCAGCTGATGGGGATTGAGGAGGAAGAGGCTCTAATTCTATCTCAGGGTCTATGGAGCAGCCCACCTCTGTGTATCGTTCTGTTGTTGCTGCTTAGAATGGAGCTCTGGAAGAGGCTGGAAAGACAGACATCAAAAGGGTGACAGTTCTCATGACAAGAAAAAAAGCTCATTGTCACCCTGTATGGTGATGGGTGTTAACTCCCTGTGGTAATCTTACTGCAGTATCTGTGTATATCAAATCATTACATTGTACACTTAAAATGAATACAATGTCATGTCAACGATATTTCAATTTAAAAAGATAGCAAAACCTCTGTCATAAAGGTCTTATGAAGATTTAAATATGTAAGAAAAGTGTCTGGCAAATAGTAAGTGTTCAGTAGGTGCTAGCTAGGTCTTATAGTATTATTACCTTTGACGATACCCAAAGCACATAAATGATCTGTGTACAGTCTGAGTTGAAAATCAAAATAATTATAACATTTATTTACTTTTTAAAAGATTTTATTTATTTATTTGAGAGAAAGAGAGCAAGAGAGAGAAAGAGAGATTGCATGCACAAGCAGAGGGGAGGGATAGAGGGAGAGGGAAAAGCAGACTCCCTGCTGAGCAGGGAGCCCGATGCGGGGCTCAATCCCAAGACCCTGAGATCATGACCCAAGCCAAAGGCAGACGCTTAACAACTGAGTCACCCAGGTGCCTCTAATTATAACCTTCAAAAAAACCCAAAAAACAAGAAAGTGATTATAGTGATCGTCTGAGTGGTGGGATGCTGGAGACTTTTCTTTTTCTTCATACTTTCATGTTTTTCCCAAAACCCCAATAATATTTTAAATAGAGAATTGCATCCTCTTAAAAAGGCGTAATGAGATTTTGACAGCATAGCGTGAACTGTGTGGAGTGTAAAAAGTTCTAGTTCAAAGGCCTCTGTAAATATGGTCATTTGGTCAGTGGGAGGGGTCCCAGGGCATCTGCCATGGGCGCAGGCTAGGAGTGAATGGTAAACAGACTCCTCTAAGCCTGGGTAAAACTCTCAGGGAAGGGTCTTCAAATCCTGTGATTCAACCAGGAAAGGCATGAACAGAACAGGCCTGAAGCAGTCTCCTTGCAAGATGTGCTGGCTCATAGTGGGGGCAGGAGAAAGCCTCTCACCTCAGTGGCCTTGGGGGCCAGTGATATCCTCCGGAGCCCAGAAATGCACATTGGCAGGAGAGGCTTCTTGAGTCTGAGCAGTGGGAGCCTGTGACCAGCTTGAGCTGCTCTCTCTGTCAGCGTTGTCACCTGAAGACTGAGTACGCTATCCTCTCCATCCACAGGGCGGGCTGTCTCCATGCCACATGCTAACCGTGAAGGTCATCCGGATGAGAAATGTCCGACAGGCTGATAGGGGTGAGTATCCTGCCCTGTCTTTGCCTCCTCTGCTTGTGGGACCTGGCTGGAGACACATCGGAGATGTGCAAGGTGTGGGGGTGTGGGAGTGTGGGTGTGGGTGTGTGTGGGTGTGTGTGGGTGTGTCTGCTATACTCAGGTTGTATTTCAGACTTCGGGGTTTATATCATTTTTCCAGGTCCCTCCTCGCACCTATAGCCTTGGCACGATCAGCCCCTACAGTCTGCCTGGGTCTGAGAGCCCCGTTCACCTTACTCTCTCCTCCCCACTCCCCTAGCACCCACTTCCAGGGGCAGCAGCTTCTCCTACACTGGGTACTCCTTGCTTCTGAATGAGTTGGTGGGCCAGTAGAGGTGAAGGAGAGGGAGAGGCCCATCTGTCAGCCTAGTCCTGGGGCCCCTTCTTGGTGTATGGCTCCTACACTGGGTTCTGGAGTTCATGGCAGAAGCTGCACAGCACCAGCTCAGCAGCATAGCCCCATGGACTAGACAGTTTGATTCACCAGGGCTGGTTGTGCAGTGTTTTCTCGCAGACGTCACTTTGCCCTTGTCCCAAACCCCACTGCATTCCCAGGTTATGGAGGTCCTGGGAAGTCTCTGGCTTCAGTGAGAAATGAAGGCATCTGGGTGGTCAGGATGCTCTTCTGATGCTTATCTTTGGGAATTCGAGAAATCAGAAGAACCCAGATCCCCTTCCTATGCCACCCTCAAGTTGCCCCATCCAGAGAGAAGCTTGGACCTCAAGGAGGAGAAAGCTCTGTGTCAAGGCCCATGGCTGAGGGCGTGTCCCCCATCACTGGTGACCACACAGGAATGGCCCAAGGGCCACCAGGGCTCCCCAGAGCTCATGATATTCGTACTGCACTTGCCCTGAGATTTAGGCTAGAGAGGTCCTGGGGTGGTAAGGGGGTGGTGGTGCAGAGAAGGCAGAGAGCTATGATATCAAGAGTACATTTTTTTTTAGATTTTATTTTTATTTATTTATTTATTTATTTGAGAAAAAGAGAACACATGAGAAGGGAGAAGGTCAGAGGGAGAAGCAGACTCCCCGCAGAGCTGGGAGCCCAACGCAGGACTCAATCCCTGGACTCTGGGATCACGACCTGAGCCAAAGGCAGTGGCTTAACCAACTGAGCCACCCAGGCGCCCCCCAAGTGTACATTTTAACAAGGGAGACATTGATACCCGAAGCGATTATAGACCAGTAACAGGAGATGGCATTCTAACCTTGTCACTATAGAATTTAGAACTGGGGGCGCCTGTGTGGCTCAGTCAGTGAAACGGTTAAGCCTCTGACTCCTGCTTTGGGCTCAGGTCATGCTCCCCTGGTTGTGAGAGCCAAGCCTCATCAGGGTCAGAGTCTCAGGGTCAGGGTGTCAGGGTCAAGGTCCAGCTATGTGCTCAGCAGGGAGTCTGCTGGAGATTCTTTCCCTCCCTTTGCCTCCCTCTCTGTTCCACCTCCTGCTCATGCTTTCTCTCTCTCTCTCAAATAAATAAATAAATAGATAATAAATGAAATTAAAAAAAAAAAAGTAAACTGGAGAAGGACACCGAAAACCAGGAGTAGCTAAGGAAGGCCACTCTGAGGGCCTGGGATCTTGAGAGGGGCATAGTGTGAGCATCCGCAGGTCCTGGGAGCCTCATGTGGAGAAGAGGCCATCTTGAGGGAGGGAGAGAAGCCGCTGGGCATCTGGGAGCACCTGTGGGGGGCAGCTTGCTCCTCTGAACGACCTGAGGGTAGTGCTGATGCCCACTGGGTGGGTGAGGGCTGATAATTGCCTAGAGGTGGAAGTAATGTTTGATCCCAGGTCTGGTCCTTGGGGGGCGTGGTGGGGGGACGACAGGACAAGCAGGAAACAGAGGCTGGGGCCAGGCAGAGGAGGAACAGGGATCCAAGGGACAGGGCAGCTGGGTTCCTGACGGGTTCCTGAGGAAGGGATTGTGTGATTTCCTGAGGCGAGTGGCAGACTGTGCTGGAGCACAGGTGGGGAGAGGCTGATGAACTTGGTGAGATGCTGTTGCCACGGTGCAGGCATGAGTGTGTAGGGCAGAGGAGGGAGGGCCCTGGGGCTGAGGGAAAGCCAAGGGGTGGGGAAGGACTCCAGCTGGGCCCCCTGGAGGACAAGTGTCCAGAGCCCATGCTGGCCAGTGTCCAGTTTGGGCCTGGCTTTGCCAGGGACTTCTCAGGTTTCTCGGGGCATCCCAGGCCACCGGTGAGTGATCTGAGGAGAAGTGTTCCCTGGGCAGGGCCTGTCCACCTCTTCTGCCTTCCTTGCCCATGCCATGGTGGGTCATTCGGATACTTCACTCACCCCTGGGCAACGGTCACCCACTCCCTGCGCCCCCAGGATACCTGTAACTTGCACACGCCCACAGCTGCCCTCACCTGTCTCCACTCCTGAAGTATGTCTGTCCCAACCCTGCGGGTCATCCGGGCTGCACACTCTAGTGACATGCCTGCACCTGTGAGTGTAGACCTTCCCTTGGTCCAAGCTTCTTTCTTCTGTCTTCTCCTGCCACACCCATCCCCTGCATATCCCAGAGGTGAGAGGACGGGGCAACAGGCAGCCAACAGATGGGCTGAAGTCTGACCCACCGCCCTCTTCTTCCCTTTCCCCACAAGCCCCTCTGGCACACAGGCTGACTTTGGGAGGTTTCCAGGTTCCCCTTGTTGTTTATGTTGTTCTCATTTCCCCTGAGGAACAGGGCGGGAGGCATACATGGTGTCTAGGGGTGTCAGCCTGGGGCATGTTATGTGTAGACCCCACAGAGGACGCAGGCTGGACTCTGTTGCCACCTTGCCTGATGTGGTTGGCAACTATCCTGATGTCTTCTGGTTCCTAGATTACTCTTGCCCCAAACTGTTCTCTTCTAGCTTGGATCAAAAATGCGCTCCACTCTGGTTCAATCCTCTAGTGTGTGTCTGAGTTTCCCAAGATTTCAAGTAGCCTGAAAGGGACGAGACTCAGGAATCCACCCATTCCCGGGCTAGGACTGGATGGAGTAGACCTGGAAACCTCCCAGTGGCCAAGAGCTTTTATTCCTCTTGGGAAATTCAGGTTAAAACTCAAACCAGTACCCTAAGGGAGGCAAGGCAGGTGTCTCCAGAGGTATTAGGAAGATAGTGTTCTCAGCATCTGTAGATCTCATTGAGTCATTCTTTGCCACCCACATTCCGGGAAAGGAGGCATGTCATTCAAATGACCAAGCCCTCTATCACTTAAGAGGAACAAGGATTAGAACCATCAATGCCTAGGAAATCCCCTGCAGTCTCTGAAATCCTCAGAACTGGGTCAGCATTGCTTAACCATTCTTCATTGCCAGCATGCTGGTCACTCTCCTTCCAGTGAGAATATCCTCCAGGCCCCTACCAGCCTTGCTGTATCAAGTCACCTCTCTCCTCCCAGGATTTCCCCCTCCTTTGGCTGCTCTCTCCTTCCCAACCTTGTGGAGAGCAGTGGCACCAGTTCTCTTAGAAAGAACTGAAAAACCAATCAATGCTGGAAGTGTGGGTGTCTGAGCGAACCTGTCTCTTCCAGGAGTATTTGTATCTTACCTAGCGATTTAAGCCTTAGGCCAAAAATAATGAGATTTTATTCAATGGGCTTAATGGGAGAATTTTAGGCATGGACTGAAAATAGGAAAGGGATTTTAGAGGCAAAGGGGCCTCTACAGGGTTGATGAAATCATGCTAAGTAAATGGGTATAGAGTTGGCGGGGTCACTGCCTGCAGGCTCCTTCCTCTATACAGGAGGCAGACCTGAGAAGAATGTCTCAGGCTGAGACATTCTGGCAGGTGTCCAGAAAAAGCCAACAGAGGGGTCCCAGGAGATCCCTGAGGAGTCTCCCTATAGGCAGACGAGTCAGAGATCCAAGTTGCTTAGCTGTATCTGTGGTGACAGCCCAGAATTTGATGCAGTGCCCTCAAGCAGGAAGTTGGGCTTTTCCATTCAGTTCATTTATCCAACAAATGTTTAGTAAGTGCTGACACATGGTCTCCAGGCCCTCCCGGCATCCAGAGTGCAGTGGAGACAGGTGCTCTGACACGCACTGTGGTGGAGTGTAGCTAGTGCCCTGCCAAGAGAAGAGCAGAGACTCTAGGCTAGGAGCAGGGAGGGGCACCTGGCCAAGATGTGGGGACTCAGAGAAGCCTCCCAGCGGTGGTTCCTTCTGAAACCTGAAGGAGCTAGCCAAGGGAAGGGGGAGGCGAAAATGGAAGAGAACAGTGTTCTAGACAGAAGGAATGGCAAGACAGCATGGCACTCCTGAGACCCACAAATGACTGAGTTTGTCTGGAGTCTAGGGGGTGAGTACAAGCGCTGTATGTGCGTGCGCCTACGTGTGTGTTTGGTGGCAGAGCAGGGGCTGGGTGGTAGGGAGGATAGAAGGAGGAGGGCTGAGGCTGGGGAAGTGGGAGAGGTATTCATGTTGAGTGATGGGGACTCCCTCCTGAGGGCAGATGGGAGCCACGGAAAGATTTTAAACTGGGAATAACACAGTCAGCTCTAAAAAGATCCTTCTGGTTTATTCCGAGAGAAAATATGAGAATAGGGCAAGACAGGAGCCAGGACGCCCAGTTGGGAAGCGGCCACAGAGGCGACGGTGGCCTGCATCAAGGCAGTGGTGGCGCAAGTGAGGTGTGGGTGGGCTGGAGAGGTCAACAGAGTAAAGTGACGTCACGTAAGAGCCAAGGATGGCACTTGAGGTCTGGCCTGGCCACCTGAATTGATGGCGAGGAGGAGCAGGTTGGGCATGGAGGGGATGGGTGGAGATGATGAGGTCATCATTTTCTTTAGGTTCCTCTGGGTTTGGTCATTCTTTGTGTCTGGATTAAGCAATTATGAACTCTAAAATGCAGTGTCATCCTACCTTTATCGAGTGGGAGGACGGCCATGTTTTCCAATTCACTGAATGTAAAGCCCTCAAAGATTAATCAGATATCGGAGATGAAATCAGAAGCTAGGGATGCTTATGATGCAAAACGTGGTTCTTAATTCTGTAATGTTCTTAGTGGGGTGACAAAGTAAAACTAGCCAATCCAGGGGGACATCTTGGGTTTTACTCTCATAGGACATTACTACTAATAACTATGAACTAGTTTTGGTCAATCCTACTAGAACAAAACTCATATGTTCACACCAGCTCCACCATCGAGAGGATTCTCTGACACCGGAGACTGTGTTGACTTTTGCCATTTTCTACATATCTGGTGTGTACCCTGGGACTTACCCCAGCACATTGCCAGGAGAGAGACTAGGGCAATCACATCCCCTCTTCCTCCCTCCTCCCAGGTAGAATGGAGGGAGCCAGGCTACCTGTTATTTTTTTTCACCCCATGCCTTCTGCTGCTCCAGCCAGAGGACCCGAGAGGCCTTCATCTACTTTGGGAGGGACTTTTAAGTACAAAACCTTTGCCCCTTCCCCAGAGCACATCTAGCAACATCACCCTTGGGTCATTCAATTCAAATGAGAAAAAAAAAAAAAAAAAGTACATGGCCTCAGATGTGAGGGTTTCTTAAGTCACATGCCTTGTGTTGGGAGACTAGTATAGGTATGAAGAACCTGGCTGGATGCAGTCAAGACACTAATCTTATGTAAATAGTGGCCCCTGCTTCTAGATTCTCTTAAACTGTTATTCCACCCAAGCCCTTCCCCATTCTGGCCTCTGAGCAGACTCACAGCAGACTCTGACCCCCTGTTCTCAGCAGCCCTGAGGAAGAGCAGAGCCCTTCTTTGCTTTCCCTGGTACCTTGGGCTAAGGCAAGAGTTAAACTAGACTCTGTGGGATCTCATCCTCTAGATCTTCCATTGGCAGAGGAGAAATTTTATAGGCAGACTTTGTCCTAACCTAGCAGGTGATTGCTCAGAGAGCTGGGATGCTTCTGAAAAGAGCCAGAAGCCAGGACACCTGGATAGCTCAGTGGGTTAAGCCTCTGACTTCAGCTCAGGTCATGATCTCTGGGTCCTGGGATTGAGCCCCGCATTGGGCTCTCTGCCTGCCTCTCTGCCTACTTTGTGATCTCACTCTGTCAAATAAATATATAAAATCTTAAAAAAAAAAAAAAAGAGCCAGAAGTCATCTGTGTCCATGAGAGTGATCAGTGGGACCTGAATCCCCCTGTGAGTTTTCTAGCCTATAGGCTGTGACCTTCTTGGGGGTTCTAGGACAAAGGTCTCTGAAGAGCCACCCATGAGTGAGGAGGGGAGACGAGGGCTTGTGCTGGAACTTGCCTGAAGTTTCCTTCTGACTCTATATTCTCCTCTCTGGACCTGGGTTGGTTCCCCACCCTTCCCTCCAACCCTTGTCTTCCTTGGACAGTGAGCCAGACAGACTGCTTTGTGAGCCTCTGGCTGCCCACTGCTTCTCGTGAGAGGTTGAGGACTAGGACCATCTCCAACTGCCCAAACCCAGAGTGGAATGAAACCTTCAGCTTCCAGATCCAGAGCCAAGTGAAGGTGAGACTCAGAGGATGCCTTGTGTCCGTCAGCTTTGCCTACATTTCTATTCCCTTCCATGATTGCTTGTCCTTCTGTTTGCTTATGTGTCCCTCTTATGTCTATTTGTCTTTCTTCCCACCGACTTCTCCTCCCAGTGACCCATCTTCCCACTCACCACTCCTTCATGAGGCCTGCCTCATGTTTGTCCCTCTGAGTCTACTTATCCTTCTACCTTCTTTCCTTTCTCTCTTGTCCTTCTACCTAATTGTTGCTAGAATTTGTGGTTCCTGCTGCAAAACCGAGCGTGCTTGCCAAACATGGTCCAAGTAGGAGAATACGGGGAAGGGAAAGGCCATTCTATTCACTAGGTCTGAGGCCAGTCTAATTCTAGCTGGGGGGCTTTCCCTATCTTAACTCCTTTTTAGAAGGCTTTATTATTTCTAATTCCTTGAATGTCTATTCTTTCATTTGTTGGGCTACTGTTTCATGGTGTTGGCCTTTCTCAGATATATGGCAGTTCTCGTACTAGAGAATTCTCCTTTGAGCTTACTGAGCAGTATGTTTTTTGGGGTTTTTTTTTTTTTTTTGGCCTAATGTGGGGCTGAAACTCATGACCATGAGATCAAGCTGGGCCAAGATTAAGAGTCAGACACTTAACTGACTGAGCCATCCAGGTTCTCCCTCAGCAGAGTGCTCCTAAAACAAACTTGGTCCTCATCATAGGGGTATCAACACTAGTCTTGGGGCACTTGAGTCTTGATATCTCCAGCTTACTGCTTCCATATTTTAGGGTGATGCTTTATTTCTGGTTCATGATAAGTCCTTTTTTTCCTTTTAAGAAGGGCTTTGGGGGTGCCTGGTGGCACAGTTGGTTAAGTGTCTGACTCTTGATAACAACGTGGGTCATGATCTCTGGGTCATAGGACTGGATCCCATGTCAGGCTCCACGCTCAGCACAGGGTCTGCTTGGGACTCTCTCTCCCTCTCCTTCTGCTGCCCCCTGAGCTCTCTCTCTCTCTAAAGATAAATAATTAAAACTTTTTTTTTAAAAAGGGGCTTTATATTTGTTACTATAAAAATATCTCTTATATTTGTGATTTTGGTGAGGTAGGGGGATTTTGACATGGGCTCAGTCTGCCATCTTGAAACCAGAATTTTGACTTCCTTTGTCTAAAGATCTGTGGGGCTGCTCATATGAATCAATGGGATTGGTTCTGGGACATGTCTGTTTTTCTAGTAATTACAAGGTCAACAGGTCTCATTCAGCAAGGAACCCCCAGACCACCTTGTGTCCACCTGATAAAAACCAAAGAGTCAAACCCAGCCCTAACCTGCATCTCCCAGGTTCCTTGAAACAAGAGAACTCAAAGCTAATCCAAGTCATCCAAAACTGCTGACCTTATCATTCAGCCAGATGTCAGGGTAAATGCTCAACTTTGGGACTACCCATGAGACCTCTTTAGGGGCTGATGGATGGAGGGATAGAGTTCAAACACCTCACCCTAAGCCAACCAAGTATGAGAATCCCTGTAATCTGCCACATCACCCCCCTGGAGCATTAAGGTGTTAACTTCCCTGAATTGGTTTTTCTAGCATGTAATGGGCTGTCTTCAGCTCTGGGGTCCCAGTGCTGAACACAGTCTATGACTTGGCAAGGGTCCTGCTTTTCTGCCCTTCCATCATTCCCCAGGTGAAATGATATCCCCCACACTTCACAGGTCCTTGTCAACCTTGCAAAATAACACAGTTCTCTAGGACAATCAGAGCTGAGGGTCAGGAAGTCTTCAGAAAGTTAGAAAGGAGAGTTTAGACACGATCTCCCCCCTCCCGCCGAGTTCATCATTCTACAAATGTCTGTCATGCTTGAGCCGAGACCTCTGTGCTGTTCCACATCCCTGAGACCCACCTCCTTGCTAAGAAAATGGGTCCATGCAAACACAGTAACCAGACTTGCACCCTCCTTTCTCCCCAGAACGTGCTAGAGCTGAGCGTCTGTGATGAAGACACACTGACACCAGATGACCATCTCTTGACAATCCTCTACGACCTCACCAAACTCTGCTTCCGAAAGAAAACCCACGTGAAGTTCCCACTCAACCCAGAGGTGGGTGCCGGTGTCCAGGCCCTCAGCGTCCTGTCTCATAAGGAAGAGCTGCTTATGTCTGGTGCTGCTCTTCGGGCTTCTCTCCATGTCGCCAAGTCAGAAAACGACAGTACTGCTGGCTCAGTCCCAGTGTCAGGCTTACTAGCTGTGTGGCCTGGCAGGATGGATTTAATTCTTCTGCGCTCTTTTTCCTCATCTGTCCAATGGCAATGGTGATGCATACCTCGCAGGGTTGTTGTGACCCTGAAAAGGAAAAACCTAATTAAGGCCCCTAGCACTGTTCATGGTACAAAATGGAGATGGAGTAAGTGTTGGTTCCCTTTTCTCCCCTAAGAGTCCTTCTGCTGAGATAGCCCAGGGGACGGAGGGCAGATGAGGGTAAAGAAGGGTAAATCTGCAAATCAGAGAGAGTCAGAGCTGGACAAGACCAAGATGTTAATCAATTCAATCATTCAACAAATCCTTGACTTCCTACTATGGTCCAGACACTGTTCCGGGCCCTGGGGACACGGCAGAGGACAAGTCTCTCTGCTCTTGCCCGGCTTCCATTCTGGCAGGGAAATTAAGGTCCATGAAGCCACAACTTCCTGAAGTTACACAACAAGAGGTGTGAAGGAACAGATGAGGGAAGGGGACTCTGTCCTTTGGTGCTTGAGTCTCAGCTCTCCCTTGCCCCAGATGCTGAGCCCCTTGGGAAGGCAGGAGAGCAATGGCAAGCTGGGGGTAGAAGCTAAAGGGGCATGTCTGGGAACAGACAGGGGCAGCCCCAGTCACAGCTGCCTTCCCTTTATCCCCCTGCCAGGGCATGGAAGAGCTGGAAGTCGAGTTCCTGCTGGAGGAGAGGTGAGTAGACCCCATCCTCCAGGACCCCACCATGGTCCTAACCCCCCAGTGGCTCTGAGCAGGCACTTGGGCTGCTCTTAGGCTAACCTCCCTCTCCCACTCTCACCTCTGGCACCCCACACTGTGCCTCAGAGTCACTTGCGAGCTTCTAAATACTGCAGGTGCCTGGGCCCCGCCCTGATCACCCTGTTCCACTAACATCAGTTTTGCTTCAGAGATCTAGAACTCTGGCCAAATTGCCTGCTTCAGCCCCTTGTATTCCTGAGAATGGCCTTTGGGAAGAATTTCTGCCCCACAGTGATGGGGCTTTGGAGAAGCCACGCTGAGAAAGAGGTCAGGAACAGGGGGTTTCCTCCTTGACCCTGAACTGTTAAAACAAACTGCCCCAGGGTTGCCTGGGTGGCTCAGTTGGTTATGTGTCTGCCTTCGACTCAGGTCATGATCTTGGGGTCCGGGGATGGAGCTCCATGAGCTCGGCAGGGAGTCTGTTTCTCCCTCTCCTTCAGCCCCTCCCCCGCTGTTCATGTGCTCTTTCTTTTTTTTTTTTTTTTTTTTTTAAAAGATTTTTATTTATTTGACAGACAGATCACAAGTAGGCAGAGAGGCAGGCAGAGAGAGAGAGAGGAGGAGGCAGGCTCCCTGCTGAGCAGAGAGCCTGATGCGGGACTTGATCCCAGGACCCTGAGATCATGACCTGAGCCGAAGGCAGAGGCTTTAACCACTGAGCCACCCAGGCGCCCCTCATGTGCTCTTTCAATCCTTTCTCTCTCGCTCTTGCTCTCAAATAAATCAAATCAAAAAAAAAAAAAAAACCCAAAACAAAACCTCCCCCAAACCCTTGTCTGAAACAGCCTGTCCCCTCTGCAGCCAGCTCTAGAGCCTCATCAAGGAGATGCTCAGGCCCAACATGGGGGATTATTTCCTGTCAGTTTCAACTAGGAAAATGACCCGAGGTCCTGGAGATTTCACTATGCTGGGCACTGGAGTAGGATTGGGCCCCAGAGCTGAAAGATAGGAAAGAGAAGAGGACAAAGAGAGAAGGGGCGAGAGGGGAGAAGCCTGCCCAGGATACTAGTGTGTTTTGGTGCTTGAGTCAGCTGGGCAGCTGACTCCTCTCTGTGGTCTCCATAGCGCTGAGCCCCTGGACTCAGGATCAGCCTCAGGAAAAGGGGGAGGGTGAGAGGCAGGAGCTAGAACAAGAAAGCTTGTCAAACTCCATTCCGAGAGAGTCCTCTACCTAGGGGCATGTAGAACTCCTTGGGGTGCCTCACTTCCTACCAACCGCTGATTAACAAATTAAAATCAACTTTGTGTCCCATTGAAGAACATCAGGACTCTCTCCTCCAGTCCTTGATTCAACAAGACTTGGGGGGAAATTCCTTGTAGCTCGCAAAATGAAACACGTCGAAATTGGTAGGAAGAGTTGATCTGGAGACACAATCATCTTGGGCCTGATTTTGGCAAAGGGAGACTGTAGACTCCCATAGGCTAGTTGTAACCTTGAAGTCTTACATTCTTGACTTTATAATATGAAGGCATTTCGTATGCACCAGGCCCCTCTCCGGCTGGATCAGAACTGTTTGTTAAAAGCATGAATTAAATACAGCACAGAAAGGGGAATGGGCTGTTTCTGCCACCAGAAATCTTTCCACCAGTTGCAGGTGGCAGGGTCAGCCTTTTCCGGCTACCTCTTTATCCTCATAGCTCCTTAAAGTTGTGCAGAAAGCACAGTTGGGTATCTGGCTGGGCATAAAGAATAGTTATCTCTCTCTCTCTCTCTCTTTTTTTTTTTTTAAGTTTTTATTTATTCATTTTATAGACAGAGATCACAAGTAGGCAGAGAGAGAGAGAGAGAGAGAGAGAGAGGGAAGCAGGCTCCCCACTGAGCAGAGAACCTGATACGGGGCTCGATCCCAGGACCATGACCGGAGCTGAAGGCAGAGGCTTAACCCGCTGAGCCACCCAGGCGCCCCTAGGATAGTTATCTCTTTAAAAAAAAGAAAAAGTCAGGAGGTTCCTGGGTGGCTCAGTCAGTTAAGTGACTTCAGCTCAGGTCATTAACCCAGGGTCCTAGGTTTGAGCCCCAGATCAGGCTCTGCTCAGCGGGAACCTTCTTCTCCCCCTCCCTGCCACTCCCCCTGCTTGTACTCTCTCTCTGTCTGTCAAATAGATAAAACCTTTTAAAAAAGGAATAAAAATTTTTAAAAAGGAACTCTTCTTCCAACCTTTACATTTATTTTTTTCATATTCTATTTAAAATGTATGCCACTTTTCGCCTTGACAATCCACAGATATAAGGTTGCTTTATTTTTTTTTAATACTGTATTTATTCACTTGAGAGAGAGAGGACAAGCCAGCAGTGGGGTGGGGCAGAGGGAGAGGGAGAAGCAGACTCCCCGCCTCGCAGGAAGCCTTCATGCAGGGCTCAGTCCCATGACCCCGAGATCATGACCTGAGCCAAAGGCAGATACATGCTTAACCAACTGAGCCACTCAGGCACTCTGTGATCTAAGATTTCTTGAGCCGTGATTTTTATAAGAATCAAGGAGACTCTGCTATCTCATTATTGCCCCGATTTAGGTTCTTTAACGCCTCTTGAGAAATCAGGCAAGAACGATATAACTGACCAGGAGTTCTCATTTTGTTTTCCAGTTCCTCTCCACCGGAGATCCTCATCACCAACGGCGTGCTGGTGGTAATTTGTCCTTCCAGGTTCCTGTAGCTCCAGAGACCACACATGGCTGCTGCTCCCAGGAGAACAGAACCATGGGAGAGAACACAGCCCACCCAAGCCCTTGTCCCAGAGCCTTCCAGGAGTCAGACTAACTGAAGCAGGCCAACGGGGACTTGGGCAGTGGGGTGGGGGCCGGGCCCCTGCTTCTGGGGAGGCAGGGGCTGGAACATCCATCCCATATCCCACAAGGATGACCCCTCCCCTTGGGAACCTCCCCAGTAAAAGCATCTCCCTGGAAGCAGCCTCCTCCCAGATTCAGCCTCCGTCCCATCCCCCCTGCCCCCCAACCCCAGCTCCAATTCCTCTACAAGTACAAACTCGGTGTTTTAAGATTGTCATAATTCAGCTCTGGTTCAGACATTTCAGCTAAATAAATGCATCTCAAGCCTCAGGATTCGAGGAGATCTCCCCCCCACCCCCGAAATCAGTCTTTGGGAGACTGTGGTAAAAGAATCTGACTTTTAGAAGACTATTCTGTTGGGAGTTCTCATTCCAAAGCCCCAAAAGAGGAATGTTCCCTCTTTTTATTTTGGACCAATCCCGCAGCTTCCATCCCTGACGTGTAGCTGAGAACATGACTCCTGGTATATAGAAAGCATATAGCCTAGATTTTTGAAGACAGCTTCATTTTCTTTTTCTTTTTTTTTCTCAAGATTTTTTTTAAAAATTTTTTTCTTTTTTTCTTTTGTTATTTATTTGACAGAGAGAAAGAGAGAAAGATCAATCACAAGTAGGCAGAGAGGCAGGCAGAGAGAGAGAGGAGGAAGCAGGCTCCCCACTGAGCAGAGGGCCCGATGCGGGGCTCCATCCCAGGACCCTGGGATCATAAACTGAGCAGAAGGCAGAGGCTTAAACCACTGAGCCACCCAGGTGCCCCAGGACAACTTCATTTTCAAGTACTGCATCTCTTAATGAGATGACAAGCCTTGATTGGGTTCAGAAAATGTGGTTGGCACACCATGGTTCCCGGGAGCAGGCCCCAAATCAGACCAGCGCTGTATTTATCCCCGGGTTCATCTCCTCCATTTGGCCTGACAGAGGGAGAGGGCAGCCAGCGCTCAGACGGACCCCACTTCCTTTGTTTCAGTCTCGGCAAGTCTCCCGCCTGGAGGTTCATGCAGAGTGTAGGAGGCAGAAGAAGAGGAGGAAAAGTGAGTCTTTTGATTTCCTCTGGGAAGTCAGTGTTTCTTCCCACAGCTATCCTGTGCTGCATCCTGATTGAGCTTGGCCATCGCTCCTCGGGGTCACCTCCCCCTCAGGGGTCATGAACCCCTGGCCTCCCTGCCACTCTATAGGGAGCATGCTCTTCCAGGCACCCATGGGACCCTCAGCACCTGGGCCAGGGCCAGGGTCAGTGGCACAGCACAGCCTTCTCTGCCCACACGGGTTGGCCCTGCACACCTGGTCTGCTGCAGTGGTCTTCCCCAGGGCAGGTCGGCACTGACAACCCCCACGCCCCCTTCTAGCTGTGCCCCTTCCTCACAGAGGGTCCTAGCATTTCATGGCCAGCAGGGACCTAAGAGATCCACAGTTACAAGCTGCTTCTGCTTACCATTCCATTCCATCTCAGTCATGCAAAGCTTCCAGCCCTGTCCCAAGAGAGGAGAGCAGCGTAGCTGCCCAGACATGGGAGAGGGAAGGAGGAAGAAGCCGCACCCCCAAACTGGCGGTATGGAGAGGGCCTGTCTTCGATGCAGGGCACCTCCTGGAGAAGCAGAATCTGGGAGGACCAGTCCAGGGAACTCAGCATCTCAAGGCCTGCTGGGGACCTTCTTTGTCCTCATCATACACAGCCACACTAAATACAGATTCTTGGGCCCTGCCCAGCCTTACAGAATGAGACTTGGAAGCCTTTTAATCTGTGCCCTAGATGCTTCTGAATCCCTGCCCCCAGGTTCTTCCAGCTTGGCTTTCTCTTGGTGCAAGCTGGGGTGGAGGAGTGAGAGGCTTCTAGGGGCTCAGGCCTCTTGTCCTCTCTTCCAGTGAAGGACCTCCTGGTGACAGTGAAGGAGTCCTTCGAGCACACCCAACGTGTCCCATGCCGCCAGGAGCCCTGCTGCCCAAACCCGGCCTGCTTCCACTACCCCAAGTATTTCCAGCCCTGTATGCATGTGGACGTGCCCACGAGCCATTGGAGCCATGGGGTACACAACAACGACGGTGGGAGTGGGGGGTAGGAGGGACTGGGGCAGCCAGACCTGCCAGAGGAGCCCCTCACCCCTCCCTCACCAAGCCTGCCCATCCTTCCAGCTTTGCTGCTGCTGTGCGCACAGCAAGAACAGCCCTGTCCGCCAGCCCCTTGACTGCCTCTCTGATGGCCAGACGGTGACCCTACCCGTGGTAAGGGGACCCTGAGCAGCACAGCCAGAAGTTTCTGTGGGAGGAGAGTGGGAAGGGCTTGGGGGGCGGTGTCATGGGAGAGGGTTCTCTCAGGCGGGGCAGAGGAGTCTGCTGGGGTGGGAGACTGCGGGCTGTGCTGTGGGGCCAAAGAGAGTCTGTAGAGGCTGAGCTGAGGGTCATAGAAGGAATGAGGGTAGCATGTGTGTGTGTGCATATGTGTGTGCCCATGTGTGTGCTGAGTCAGATCAGGGGGTACCATCTGGTGAGACGCCCCTCCTTTACTTGGTACCCCTTGGCTCTAAATCGTCATCCCTGAAAAGTTGTTCCTCTTTCTCTTCCCAGGGCGAGGACTGTGAATTACACATGAAGTCTACACCCTGGTAAAGCACCCTCCTTCTGTCTACCCCTCTGATTTACTAGAACTGAGGGAGGGAAATGAGATTTTGACTTGCATTGCCCTGATGTCTCACCAGGCTGAGCATCTTTTCATGGGCTTATTGGCCATGTTTATATCTTTTGGGAGAAATGTCTATTCAGATCCTTTGTCCATTTTTAAAGTGGGTTACTTGCCTCTTGTTAAGTTGTAAAAGTTCTTTTTATATTCTGTATACAAGTCCCTTGTTGGAGAGATGATCTGCAAATATTTTCTCCTATTCTGGAGGTTGTCTTTATACAATCTTGACGATGTCCTTGGGCGCAAATGCATTTTGAACTTTGGTAATGTCTAGGGCATGCGTATTTTTTCTTTTGTCACCTGTGCTTTTGGCATTATGTTTCAGAAATTATTGCCTCATCCAAGTTCATGAGGATCCCCTGCTTTCTTCTAAGAGTTCTTATGGCTTTAGCTCTCACATTTAGGTCTATGACAGATTTTGAGTTAATTTGTATATACAGCATGAAATAGGGATACAGCTTCGTTCTTTTGCATGTGAATCTCCAGTTGTCCCAACACCATTTGTGGAAAAGACTATTCTTTCCCCTCTGAGTTGTCTTGGCACCCTTGCCAAAAATCAGTGATCTGACAAGAGGGATACTCAGCAACTATCAACCAGTGTTGTTATTACTGTTGTTTTATTATTTATTTTTCATTGAGGCCAAGGAAAGAGGTATTTCCTCACAGTTGTGTCTGTAGGCCTGCATACAACACGGAGGAAACACCATTTCAGGGCTCCCAGGCTCTGCTTTCAAGGACATATGATCTGGTTGGTGACTCGGGTAACTGAGTAAGGCTCAGTTCCGAAATTGTCAATGGTCAGTCACCCAGAGTCCCAGGGGAATCGAGCCTGGAAGGACACCAGGGACGGACATAGGCAGAGGGAGGAAGGTTCTGGTAAAGCCAAGGGCTGCACAAAGCCTCAGAACCCGGACTGCTTCTGGGATCTGAAAGCCTGTGGCCCCTTCTAAGAAGCAGCAAACAGCGAGGGCACACAGAGCAGCTAGGCTCTTGGCTGCCAGGCCAGGATCCTGGACGTGTCCAGGGAAGGAAGGTGGTCAAAAGAAGGCAAGTGTTGGACATGCTTCGGCAACTCCTGCTCCACCTGCCTTGTGGACCTATAGGGATGAGAGGGTGACATCAGGAATACGAGGGTTTTCATAGTTACACAAACACACAGAAGGATTATTTACTCCAGGAGCAGGGAGAACTTACCAAAGAACATGAACTCCACAGGAAAGCCCTTACTGTAGAGCCTGGTCCAGAGGGATTGGCCAAAAGAATCCCAGGGCTCCCTGTTACCCATGTGTAGCCTCAGGTCATGGAAGATACCTGGGGGAAGTCTTCCTGGGCTTTCCAGATCAGGCTGAGGATGCAGAGGGTTGCATGAGCCCCCAATTTTGCGGAGGACCTGCCTAAAGTGTCAGATAAGAGTTCAGTGGCTTTCCGTTTGTCAGTCTCCTTAAGTACGGAAGACAGTGCTGGGAGGTAAGCACAATTAGCCCCATTTTACAGATGAGAGAGGAGAGACTCTAAGTCACAGGAAAGGTATATGGCAGAACCTGGTTTCAAGCCTATGACCCACTGACCCTAAAGATATGTCTTTGTGGTGGTGAAGTCTGCAAGCCTGCTTCTCAGGATCCTCTGTCCCCATAGCCCTCAGACGCTGGACGTGCGGCTGGGCTTCAGCCTGTGCCCCGAGGAGCAGGAGTTCCTGGAGAAGCGGAGAGTCGTGGTGGCCGAGGCGCTGCAACAGGTTTTGCAGCTGGAGGAGGACCTGTCTGCGGACGAGGTGGGTAAGCAGGGGCCTGCCCGCCGGGGCTTCATCCCCCTCTAAGCTGAGCTTGTCCTGCCCACACTGCACACTGCCACCTGCCCCCAAGCCCTTCTCTGCTCCAGAGTGGCTTCACCACTGCCTTTCCTGGGTCCCCAGCGGAGGGCTGTGCTGAATGTGATTAAGTTGTGTGTTTGCAAGGGGAGGGGCGGGGAAGGCAAAGCCGAGAGAGAAAGGAAGGAGTGTCCCTCCCCATCCCTGCTCCTCCCCAGGCACTGAACAGATCCCAAGGGGACTTATGAGGTCTTACACAGGACACAATGGCGCCTCCCCACCACTCCCCCCAGCCAGGAAAACAGCTGAAGCCCTACTATCTCCAATCAAAAGGCCCTGGGCTCTTTGTTCCTCAATTCTCTCTTCCCCCCAAATAGGCACACAATACGAACCCCCCCCCCCAGAAAAAAACAACAGTCAGTGGCACACTACAGAGAAGCCCCTTCCCCTGCAGGGCAGGCTTCTTCCCACAGGCAGAGAGTGTGCCTTTGTTAGGGCCCTTTGTCACCTCCCAGGTATGGACAGGTCTACACCCTGCCCTCCCCACACCAGGCAGCAGGTCACCCTCCAAGTGCCAGAGGATGGAGACCTTGTGCCCAAGGACGGTTGCGATGGGACTTTAGTGGACAGAAGGATCTTACCATCCCTGCTCAAATAGAGTACATCTTGGCAAGGATCCCCCTCCCCACTCTCCCCTCTTTAGAGGAAAACCCCAAGGCCATTTTCAACCTTTGTGAGTCCAGAGGTGACAACCTCGCTCCTTCCCACGTCAAGAATTCAGTGATTCCAGCTGTTGTACATACAGTGTATACTGAGCACCTGTCACGGGCCAGGTCTGGGCCAGGCACCCCCAGAGCACATCCTTGCATAGGAGGAGCTGTTAGGGAATCGCCCACTAGCTGGGTCCTCAAGCGAGTCCCTCAGCCCCCTGGATCCTGGTGTCATCACCTGTTAACTGAGGGCTAGACTAACTGTGCAAAGAACTCTTCCAGCCACTACATGCTGATTGACCAAGCTATGTGACGCCCCGGCACCATTTATGCTCACCAACTACTGAGTTTGGAGGGAAGATCTAATTCTAGCCCTGTGAAAGGCCATTTTCAGGTCACTTTAGTGCCTTGTGCTCTGCTGTCTGTAGCCAGTCCTCCCGCCTCCACCATTCTTTCTAAGCTTCCGTGGGTCAGTCTGTGTCTTCTCCCTCCCCGCACGGCCCCAACAGTCTGCCTCTGTGTGCTCCCAGGTACCACTGATCGCCATCATGGCCACTGGGGGTGGGACAAGATCCATGACCGCCATGTATGGCCACCTGCTGGGGCTGCAGAAGCTGAACATCCTGAACTGTGCCAGCTACATCACTGGCCTGTCTGGGGCCACCTGGTAAGGAGCTGGCTGCCACTGCCCAGTGGAGCCCAGAGCAAGCACTAAAGAGGCTGACCAGGGTCTCTGGTGAAGCTTTCCCTGCCCCAAGGTAGTGTGACTCACAAAACTGGGAGGCTCTACCCCTTACAGCTGTGTGATGCTGGGCAGCAGCTTCACTTCTCGGAGTCTCAGTTTCTGAATCTGTAAAATGGGTATAACTAGTATTGACCCCATGGGGTCATTGAGCAAGACTCTCCCAGTCCTGGGTGCCTTGGGGCTGTGGCAGGGATCTGGGAATATGGTAGTTAAGAGTTGTGACCCACTCCTACCATTGACCCATCCTGTTGGGAAGAAATAGCTGCCTTCTCCAACCATGCCAGCTCTCCTAGGCTGTGTGGAGCTGGCCCAGCTGCTCTAGCTGCCCTGACCCCAGCCTACCACCCCCATCCTTGCCCCTCCCTCTGCCCTGGTGCCTTTTTCACTCTCTGCTGGTAAGCAAGGAGAATGAGTCCCCCGAACATGAGGCCAGTATTCATATGCCTAGGACCCACAGTGCTTGTAGAAGCCCAGAAAAATGTTTTACCTTCTTTTAAGATCAGGGGAAAAAAAAAAAAAAACTTCTTGCCCAAGAACAAATATAACATTATTATATTTATTTTTATACAACAATCATAAAACATGTTTCATATTTTTATGGTGGACGGGGCCCACATGAGGTCATAGCAGGGGACCCTGGAACAAAATGGCTGCATCTTCTGTCAGGGACTGGTAGGCCTCTGAGCCGTTAAGGTCCCAAGTGGCCCCTCACCCTGGAGGAGCTCTAGGAACTTATATTTGAGCAGTAGATGTGAATTTGCCCTAGGAAGGCCAAGGGCTGCTAGTGTGTCAGAAACTCTGTGGCTTCAGCCCAGATGGGACAGAAGGACAGCTGACGTTTGTTGGCATGGCCTGTGGGTAGTACAATAAGGAGATAAAAGCTGCTTCCATCAGGGCTGAGGGGCATCTGCATCCTTCTGGCCCTGCCTGACAAGCAGGAGACTGGAAGGAACTTGGTGGGTGGGGAGGGGGTACTGTAGGGGAAGAGGGAAGCATCTCCTGGCCTGAGAAAGCACTGGGAAGTATCCTTTTAAAATCAATCATTTGTGATGGTTTTGAAATCTTTTAAACATGTAAAAATAAGAGTAAATCTTACGGAGAGCGGGGTGCTTTTTGTCCATGAAATCTCTTGACCAATCCCTACCTTCCCGGACCAGAAACAAGCCCTGTGAAGGAAGAGGTCACTGTTCAGATACAGTGACACTGCAGACAAGGTCACCCAGGGCACCGGGGTTCCAAGGTGCTGTCCTGACTTCAGCAGAAAAGCTAGCTCCAGGCCAAGAAGAGACCTGGGGCTACAGGGGTCACTGTTTTTGTTTTTGTTTTACTCCTTCCCATTGCCCATGTATAAGTTCAGAAGAAGCAGGGGAAATAAATCTTTAGCCAGCACTGTAATTATGGGAATGGATGCAACGAAGTGGAAACAGTCCAGGATTTGGAATCAGCCAAACCTGGGTTCCAATGTTGGCCTCACCACTCCATGACCCAGCATACACTTCGTCCTGGCCACTGTTTGAGCCTCTTTAAATTGCATTAACTCATGCAACCTTCACAATAACTCTTTGAGGTAGGTGCAGTGCTAATTCTCTCCGTTCTACAGATGGGGAAACTGATGGACGAGCAGTTAGATAACTTGCCCAGGATTACACAGTTAGTGAGTGGCAGAGTGTGGTTTTGAACACAGGAAGATCTTGGTCCAGAATCCTTGCTCTTTTTTTTTTCCCCCTCCCCACTAAGCAGGGAGCCCAATGCAGGCTCCATCCCAGGACCCTAGTGACCCAAGCTGACGGCAGATGCTTAAGCAACTGAGCTACCCAGGTGCCCCCAGCAGCCTCACTCTCAAGCAACATGCTATACCTGGCCCACTGTAGCCATTGTGACTATGATTAAAAATGTCCACCCCTTCCCTCCAGGCTCCTCTCCTGATGAGTTAGGGTCTCCCACGATCTGTCCACCTTCTCTCTGGCCAGGGCCCAGAGTTGATTGGACCAGTACTGGCTCGGTTCTATCCCCGTGTGTGTGTCTCTCTCCAGGACCATGGCTACCTTATACCGTGACCCTGACTGGTCCTCCAAAAACCTGGAGCCTGCCATATTGGAGGCACGGAGGCATGTGGTCAAGGACAAGATGCCTGCCCTGTTCCCAGACCAGCTGGCCAAATTCCAGGAAGAGCTTCGGCTGCGTAGTCAGGAAGGCTACAAGGTCACCTTTACAGATTTCTGGGGCCTGCTGATCGAGGCCTGTCTGGGGGATGAGGTAGGTGCTTAGCTTCTTCTGAGGTCCAGCCTGCCCTAGCTGATGACCTGCTCTCTTTCTTCATCAGGGGGTTCTGGACTTAACTTCTCAGAAGAAGGAAGTTAGCTGAGACCTGCAGATTCAACTGTCATAGGAAGCATGGGAAGGTCATAGGAAGCATGAGGTTCCCAAGCACATGATGGAGGAGGATTGTGGAATTGGCTTGCCACATCCCTTTAGTGTATGACTGAGACCCTTGGGGTGGTGATGGCTTAGGAACAGTCCTGCAGATTGGCGGCATGTCCTCTGGGCCATGTCAAGTTACCACAAGAGAACAGGGGGAGGGAGCTGGAGGAGGCTGGACAGACATCAGACTGATACAAGTCTGACCCCAAGTGGAGGAGAGAGGGAAGAAGGGCTGGGTGGAAGCATCAGGACTGCTGATCTAGAAGGTTCAGTAAGTCGGTTGGATAGGCCTCTAGACAAGCTGCTGGTCAGAGGAGTTTGGGGCCCTCCATGGACATAAATGTGCATGCCTCAGGATCCCTCTTGCTCTTAGATATGTGCTGGGAGCAGCCCAAGCCTTGTGACCCCAGCACAAACTCGGTGCAAACTGGGAGGCCCTTAGTTGATTATACTCCTTGTAGCTGAAGATCTGTAGGGCCCCTTCTCATGGCTGCCTTACAGAAGTTGTGCCCAGAAGTTCCTCCCTGCTCTGAGATCCAACAATCCGAGCACTGTGTGCCCAAGAAGAGAAACAGTCTGTATTGGGGGGCTCTCAGCTGCTGGGGCACTCTGTGCAAGGTTGTGGAGCAGTGGCATTGAGGGGAACACCCTCAGTGGTTCAGTGAACACCCAGACTCTTCCAGCTGCACAGGCCCTGGGGAGGGACCAGCTGTGGCTGTCACTTGTCCCCAAAGCAGAGCTTCCCACCTAATTTCTCTCCAGACCTGCAGTTCTCAGCCCCACTCCCAAAAGGCTCTGAGGAGTTCTGAATTCCAAACACAGCTTGCCAGGAAACGGAAGGATAACAAATTATATTCTAGGTGGTCTGTAGAGAGATGAAGGTCATTTCTGAAGTGATAGATGACCTGAACTTCATCTTGGACGTGCATTTATTCCTTCATTTTTTTTTTCTTTCAAAAAAATTAAGTACCTCCCGCATGTCAGAAACTATGCCAGGCAATGGGGGTTTGGAACTGAGGCACTCACAGCTTTTGGTGGGTCCCACCCACCCTCCCCCTCGATAACCACCATCTAATCTGTGCTTATGATGAAGCAGGACAGGTGGAGACTGAAGGAGTTGGCCTTTGGGTTTAGGCAGGTTGGGGTTTAAATCCAGGTCCTGCTCTGTGCCATTCCTTAAATGGAAACTACATCTATAAGGGGTAGTTAATATTTCAAACAATACTTAGTGCCCCATGTGATGAGGAGGAAAGCACCCAGGCTACTGACAACAGACATCTGAGTGTTGCCTGGGGTGGAGTAGGAGGAGGAGCCAAGGTTCCCAGGAGGGCAAGTGTAGGATTGAAATTTGGAGGTCTCTACTGTTCCACTCTGGCCAAGGCAGGAGCCTCTTCCCCTAGGACTCCTTTGACTGTGAGTGTAGACTGCATTCTTCCCTGAGTCTACAGTTTTCTCTACTTCCAGGACTCAGCTTTGCAGTGCCCAGATCTCTGGGCCATTGTGAAAGGCGCCCTGCTTGCCTTTCAAGGGAGGCCCAAGAGTTGTTTGCCCCACATGTGTGTTTAGCATCCCACACAAGGTCAGGGGCCTTCACACACCTGAATAACCCTGGATGGTCACCCAGCAGGCAGCTGCATAGAGCCTAAGGTCAGAGCGTGGCCCTCTAACCCCTCACCTGGCCTGTCTACAATGGTTGATTCATTTCAGTAGGTGGCCTGGCTGTTCTGCAGGGACAGGGAGGCCGCAGTTCCCCCACGGGGCACAAGAGGGCACCCATGACTGGCTACTGCTGACTCCCCTCTGATTTGGCAGCACCATGTTCTGGGGACTCAGAGGGACCTTAGCTGCCAGCTGACCTTGGCTGCCAGCTGGTGCACCATTTCCAAGCCTTTTGTTTAGATTTTTTAAAAAGGTTTTATTTATTTATTTGATAGAGAGACACAGCAAGAGAGGGAACCCAAGTAGGAGAAGTGGGAGAGAGAGAAGCAGGCTTTCCACCGAGTGGGGAGTCCAACGCAGGGCTCAATCCCAGGACCCTGGGATCATGACCCAAGCCAAAGGCAACCGCTTAACTGACTGAGCCACCCAGGTGCCCCTGTTCAGATTTTTTTTTTTTAAAGCAGCTTTCCTCCTCCTTCCCAAACAAATTTTATGAGGGAGCCCAACATGCAAAAGCAGAGAAGAAAAATGCACCTGCTCTGGGGTATGTTGGGTGGAAGATGATGGGGATGGAGAGGGATAGTGGTGGCCTTTTCCACCTCTACTTTTTCCTTCTCTGGTCCTTGAGACACCAGGAGAATCTTGGGACTCTGAGGGACAGCCCTAAACTGTAGATTCACCCCCACTCCCGTCCATGTGTCTGGGATGGTGAATAGCCCAGGGACGAGCGAACATTCTCTGGGTACATTTTAAGAGCAGGTTTGACTGGTGTCAGCTGGGATCTGCACAGTGGCCGGATGGGCTCAGGAGCCAGGAAATGGCCTGCTGGAGGTCCAGACCATCCCCCTTACTCTGCACTGCCTCCAGGCTGCCTGTGCTTCTTCACCATTTCATGTCCCCACAGAGAAATGAATCCAAACTGTCAGATCAGCGTGCTGCTTTGTGCCAGGGCCAGAACCCCCTGCCCATCTACCTCACCATCAATGTCAAGGATGATGTAAGCAACCAGGATTTCAGAGGTAACACTGGTGGCTAGTTTATAAGGGGGTCCCTTCTCAGCAGGCAGAAGTACCCAGGGCCCCAGCACACGCCCAACCCACCACATTTGCCCCCTCTACCTCAACTTGGCTACCCCTTCTGTGTGGATGGATCAGACTGGTGGGGGCTTGTGGCTTTTCTAGGAGCAGAGGTTTGATGGGAAGGGGATAGTAAAGTTAAAAAAGGGAGGGGGTTCTAAATATTTCTCAAGGTTCCCAGACTGAGGGACTCTAGAAACCTGCTCTGCCTGCTTCTAGGTCAGTTGTGAGCTCGGTTTATCCAGTTTGGTGGAGCAAACTAGCCATGCAGGTGACAAAGCAGTCCGACTGGCCAGCAGTAGCCAGTCTTGGGCGCCCCCTTGTGCCCTGTTGGGGGAACTGTGGTCTCCCTGTCCCTACCAGCCCCCGCGCTCCATGCCCCTGATCTGTAGGAACCCTGAGGAGGGAGGGTGGGGCTCTCAAGGCCTGAGACTGACACGCCACCCTTCTGCCCCCCATGCAGAGTGGTGCGAATTCTCCCCTTACGAGGTAGGCCTGCAGAAGTACGGGGCCTTCATCCCCACCGAGCTCTTCGGCTCTGAGTTCTTCATGGGGCAGCTGATGAAGAGGCTCCCAGAGTCGCGGATGTGCTACATGCTAGGTGACTCCTGGGGGGGGGGGGGGGGGGGGGGAGGCCCGTTCCTTTCCCCCCGGGTCTAGGCCTGGGTTCGGGTGTTGGTTTGGGTTATCTCTTGAGAATGGGACCCTCCTGCATTTGCCGGGGCGGGGGTGGGGGAGACCAAAGTCTGTCTCACCCCCTGAGCAGCCTGACTGGGAGGGAACATCAAGGTCAAGGGAGAAGCAGGCAGTGTTTGGGTGGCTGGGGCTCTGGGGCAGAGCCACTCACGGCTGGTCCTGCTCCCTAGGCTTGTGGAGCAGTATCTTCTCCCTAAACTTGCTCGATGCCTGGAATCTGTCCCAAAGCTCGGAGGAGTTCTTCCACAGGTGGACGAGGGAGAAAGTTAACGACATCGGTGGGTGACCCCACTGGCTCCCCCTCTTTGGTTGGGGGATGTAGGGGTGGGGGGTGGATAACAAACCAAGGCCCAATCCACCTGGCCACCGGTTTCAACGCCATGTCTGTGGTTCCAAGATGAGAAAGCAGCTAGGATGAGGTCGTCCTTGCCTGGAGGGGAGGGAGAGGGAGGCTCCATCACAAGCTTCAGGGGCCAGCCCTGGCCTAACTGGGCGGTGAGAGTGGGGGAGGGCCCAGCAGAGGGGCACAGTGCCCTGGAGAGCTAACCGGGTAGGGATCCATGAGCACAGTGACAAGTGGCTCTTGTAGATTCCCTGTCTTCTCTGGGACGCCCCCCCCCCCCACAACTTACTTGTCATCACCGCTCTTCTCCACCGCCCTGTCCCTTGATCTCTCACCTGGGTCTTCCTGGCCCCAATGCCAGGGCCTTATCATCTCAGCAAGGACGGTGTGAGCCTCACTTCCAGTGGCTGAACCCTGGGTGTCAGGTAACCATGCAGGCTTTGCCTGGGCTGTCTGGGGACCCCAGCCCTTGTGACCTGCCTTCCGTCCTCCCTCTCCCCTGCAGAAGATGAGCCACTCCTGCCTGAAATCCCCAAATGTGATGCGACTGTCCTGGACACCTCGGTGGTGATCCCGGGGTCGTGGCTGTCCAACACTTTCCGCAGCATCCTCACCCACCGGGCCTTCGTGTCTCAGTTCCACAACTTCCTGCGGGGGTTACAGCTGCACACCGACTACCTCCAGAACAACCAGTTCTCCATGTGGAAAGGTAACCCTCCCTGGCTGCCCGCCCTGGCCTGGATAAAGGGGAAGGGCATGTTGAGGCTGCTGTGGAGAAAGGCTGGCAAAGCCCCTCTGGCCATGTTCTCTGGGGTCAGGGGTTGGGGGGGAAGCAGACTCTCTCCAGGGTGTCTTCCATGTTTGGCGAGGTTCTGAACGTAGGTGCTGTACTGTTGGTATGTAATTACTTGAATCTGTACAACAATCCCAGCAGGTAGAACTTGGGGAAATGTGGGCCTTGACTTGCTCTCATTGTGCTCTGGGGGCCCCTTTTAATGGGAATGGTGCCCTCTGAGGGTGCAGCAGGGATGACCCAGCTCAAGAACCCCCAACATGGTAAGTGGCGGGGCCAGGTCTTAAATCATGGTCACGGAGCTTCAACTTGGTGCCCCCTCCCCTTCCTGCTAAGGCTTGAAGATTGACTTGCCCCTGTCTTTGGAATTTTCTTGGCTACAGCCTGCCAGTGGCTGCTTTGGCCTGGCCTAACGATGCTCATTCTCCCTGTCTGGGGCAGAAAGGGCAGCTGGCTCTGGGCCCAGCATGTGCACTGATTTATAAGATATTGTTATACCCCTGCAATCCCAAATCTCTGTGTCTAAGTCAGAAGAGTTTTTATCTGTGTTGTAGCAAAGACTTGCTACAGCCCCCAGGATAATGCTCTTCTGTATCAGCCCCCACCCCAAGGGGCACTGGGACTCATGGGGGCGGGGGGGTTCCTGGCTGGAAGGGGTTAGGCCCGGGGCCCAGGCCCAGGTGAAGGAGCTCCAGTCAGGGTGTTCCGTCCATCCGCTAAGATCAGGGCACCAAGGCATGACGGTAACTGTAAATCCTGGCTTTCAGACACAGTGCTGGATGGCTTCCCGAACCAGCTGACAGAGTCTGTGAACCACCTGTGCCTGTTGGACACCGCCTTCTTCGTCAACTCCAGCTACCCGCCCCTCCTGAGGCCTGAGAGAAAAGTGGACCTCATCATCCATCTCAATTACTGTGCTGGGTCCCAGACAAAGGCAAGTGTGACAAAGAAATGCTCCTGCCCACTGGCAGGCCACTCGGTTGTGGGATCTCCCAGGACCGAGCTCCCACAAAACTGGGAAATGGGAGAACAGACTTTCCCCCACGGGCCCCAAGACTTAGCATCTGAGAGACTCAAGCTGTTCTACCTGGCGTGAGGTTAGCCATTCAAACCTCTTGGGGTGGGGGGTGGACGTTGGGCAGCCGGCTGGCCCTCACATGCAGCGTGGGTTTCAAGGAGCAAATTCTAGTTTTATTTCAAGCAATTTTATGATCTGAGCATTTGCTGTATTTGGCCATTCATTAGCTGCAAAAAAAAAAAAAAAAGGAGTTTTTAAAAATAACTTTAATGGGGGTGCCTGGGTGACTCAGAAGGTTAAGCCTCTGCCTTCAGCTCAGGTCATGGTCCCAGGGCCCTGGGATCGAGTCCCACATCGGGCTCTCTGCTCAATGGGAGCCTGCTTCTTTCTCTCCCTCTGCCTGTCATGTCCTCTGTGCTTTCTCTCTGGCAAATAAATAAATAAAATCTTTAAAAAAATAATTTAATGGAGTCCAGTCCATTCTAAAGTTTTGTACCACTCCAAGAGTTTATAACGTCCTATTTTTAAAATAACCACATTGCCCTTTTCCGCAGGAAATAGGGCCCTCCATGAGATTATATGAAAAGCCAGGATCAGAGGTTTTTATTTATTTTTCTCTATTTACCTTTGAAAAGTTCTGGCCTTTTAAGGGGGAAAAACTGTTTTTTGGTCTCCTTTACTATAGTGCTAGCCTGAAGCCCAGGAAACGGGCTTACAGACAGAGGACCAGCAGGACACCAATGATAAGGACTCAAGTGTATAAATGAGTAACGCTGTGCTTTCCTACCTGTGCTCTCACTTGATCTTTACCCCAGCCAGCTCTTTGAGGTAAATGGCACAGTCAGGAAACAGGCACAGAGAGGGGAAGTGGCTTGCTTGAGATCGCACAGCTAGTGTGCTTGGAACACAGGGTGAGGGCAGAAGTAAGGGGATTCTGATGTTCTCTGTCCACTGCTCTTTCTATTATATCAGACCTTTCAGAGTCCTTTCCAGCCTTGTGGCCCTTTGTCCGTTCCAAAGGCCATGCCCATCTCACAGGAGCCTGGCCAGACATGGCCTAGCTCCAGTCACCCTCAGTCTGCCTCCCAGGTCTGTGTTTTGAGTGAAGCATCCTTGAAAGGGCTTCTCTCCACCTTCAGAAGGAGCTTACAGTTGGACACACACCAACCTACCGCCTCAGGCCCTTTGTTCCAAAAATAGCACAAAGAGGCAAAGCCATGTGAGACCTGAATTGTTGTCTGGGGGAAATCAGGAAGCTGGAACTAAGAACTCCGTGTTGCTTACCCACCCCACCTCTCATTCCAGCCCATGAAGCAAACCTGTGAGTATTGCTCGGTGCAAAACATCCCCTTCCCCAAATACGAGCTGCGAGAGGACGAGGAAAACCTCAAGGAGTGCTACTTGATGGAGAATTCCCAGGAGCCTGATGCCCCCATCGTGCTTTTCTTCCCACTTATCAATGACACCTTCCAGAAGTATAAGGCCCCAGGTAAGCCGCCTCCGAGCTTGGTTCCCACCCCCCCCTTGCTAGCCTTGGGCTGAGAGCTCCTGTGTTTAGCCCAGCCCCATCATCTATCTGACTGTACTAGCAGGGAAGCCCAGCTCCCCTCTAGCCTGAACCAACCTTGGCTTTGGGAAGAAAGCAAAGCCCCTCCCCTGCATGAGCCAGCAATGTCATCCTCTGCTCTTTCAGTCATTCAGCATTTATCCACATCCCACTAGGTGCCCCGTGCTGTGTCCTGCTAGGGTGGCCCTAAGATAGGCAAGCTGCATCTCTCCCCTGGGGAGGGTGGAGGTGTGCACATGTGCGCATGTGTGTGCATGGGTGCTCGTGTACGTGGGCGCCCATGTGTATGTGGTTTTCGCACAAGTGTGAGTACCCACGTAGGCGGGGCAGGCCATGGGGAGAGATACAGAAGCAAATCATTACAACCCTCCGTGTATAGCAAGTCCTTCTGCTGCCTCCAGGTGTGGAGCGAAGCCCCGAGGAGCTGGAGCAGGGCCACGTGGACATTTATGGCCCCAAAACCCCATATGCTACCAAGGAACTCACATACACAGAGGCCGCCTTTGACAAGCTGGTGAAGCTCTCTGAGTACAACATCCTGAATAACAAAGACAAGCTTCTTCAGGCCTTGAGGCTGGCGGTGGAGAAGAAGAAACGCCTGAAGAGCCAATGTCCCTCCTAAGTTGCAGCGAGCCTCACCGATCCTATGTCTGCTTCTAGGGTCAGAGGCGCCGAGCCCATGGGGGCTGACCGGCTTGCACTGCCGGCTCTGCTATCTGGCGAGGGGTGTAGGCAGGCTGACCTGGGCTTTCTATCAAAAAAATAAAAATTTAAACAAGTTGAGGGAGATAGAGAGAGAAGGAGACAAAGGAATACAACGTAGGCAAGTGTTGGGATTTTAGACCTGCAGGAATTTTTTTTTAAACCTGTCCCTGCAAGGAAGGGGGTCCCATAGCCACAGGGTCCCACACATCCCCAAAGTGTGTAGAATAAAATCGTGGCCTGTGGAAAAGACTGGTTCCCCCAGAGACCTCAGCCTGCGAGCTGGAGCTCAAAGCCTCCTCCACTCAACTCCTCCCAGACTCCTGGCATAGAGGGCCTCCAGGAATAAATAAGGGGAGGAACCTGAGGAGTATGGCGGGCTCTCTGGAAAAATGCCTTTTTAAATTAAAGGCAATCATGATTTTTATAGGCTATTACATTTTGTGGTTTTCATTGTTTAGAATCAGGGTGTTCATAGATAGTGTGAAGCCAGAGCATCTAGACCGAGCACTGGTCTCTTCAACAACAAAGCCAGACTAGATAGGTGACAGGTCTCAGTGGCCCCTCTCTAGCCGCTCTGAGCCCCAGGACCGGTGATCCCTGGGATCTCAACCAGGCAGCCTCATCTGAACACCCATGAAAATGCCAGGCAAAGCCCGAGTTTGCAGCTCAGGCTCACCAAACAAGGATCGGGGGGTGCAGCTCAGGGACGTAAATGGAGTCAGGCTTCAGGCTAGCACTCGCCGACCAGCCTGCTCCAGGAGCACTTCTCCATTCCCTTCTCACCTTCCTCTCCTATTTTCAGGTGGGATTATTTATTTCTAAATGGGATTCCTCTTATCTATCATGTAAAAAACGCTGTGGCCAGTATACCCGAAGCTCTCAGAGAGTCAGGAGTCACGAGTCACGGAGAGAACAAACAAGGAAACCCTTCAGGGAGTAGGTTAGCCCTGAGGAAGACACAGAGAAGCCCAGCAAAGTGTCCAGGCCTCCCATCAGGCTAGGAACATGACTAAAGAAATAGGTCACCTGAGTCATAGAGAAGCCCAGGCCGATGGAAGGTGTGACCAGAAAGGCATGTGGTCCCCACGAGGCCCAGCAAACCTGGAAGACTTGGCCCTCTTTCCCGGCCTCTAGGAGATGATGAGTAGTGATAGGTAATGAAAGTTCAGAAAAATCGACTTTCAAAATCCATCCTTGCTACTCAAAGTGTAATGGGGACTCATCAGAAATGCAAAAGTTCAGGCTCCACCCCAGGTCTGCTGAATCAGAATCTGCATTTTCAGGAGATTCCCACCTCCCCTCTGCACCCCGTGGTGGAGCATGGAGCATCCCATGCTCCATTCCCATGAGACTACACATATTAAATTTGAATGGTGTAGATTTATGCCACACTCTCCTATAAGCTTGGAAAGCAGGAATCCATGAGTGCCCCTAAGCCACTGGTAAACAGGGCTCCTGGACCTGCGAAACTGGTCCCCGCCCAGATAATGCGGACCTGAGACACCGCCCATGCCCTCCGAGGGAGCAGCCAACAGCCTCGACCTTCACATCTTTTCTCTCCATCTGCAACAAACAGGCTCTCCTTAAATTAGAGTGAGCCACGCCGTAAGACCTGTTTGCTGGCCGGTGAAGACAGCCCTGCCTTGGATTCATCAAAGTGCGTACAATGAGGCTTATAAAACCATTGTATTATTTGATCACAGAATAAAATGGCCCTGTGGGTAAATGCTGTTGACTCATCTTCGCTCATCCAGTGCTACAAAACCAGCCGACTCCTGCCCTCACCCCTGCCTGGGCTTCTCACACACCACTGTGTTCTGTCCCCACGTCCCCGTGAAAACACTTCTCCCCAAGGTCACCAGCGTCCTAATTGCCAGATACACTGAGCCAAATGGCACCAGCCCTTTACAGGCCTTATCTTACTTGATTGTTCTCGGGATTTGGCACCGCAGCCCACTCCTGCTTCCTGAAACCATCCCTTCCCACGACTTCCTTGCCAACAGCAATTCAACTCTGTTCCGCCTGCAAATATTTCTTGCCTTCTCACTACATGCCAGTCACTGTGGTAGGCACTGGGACAATAAAAATGATTAACAACTGACCCCACACTTCAAGGAGCTTCCTTTTGGTCCCTCGTAGAAGGGCGTCATGAAAACAGAGCCTTGCGAGACAAAGGGAAAGTTCCATATTAGCGGTATACACATGGGGAATGCATTGGGGGCTGCCAACTAGGCTTCCGCCTAGAGGGAAGGGACCAGGTTTGCTGGACACCATCCATCCTGGTTTCCTTCCCACTTTCCAGCCCTTCCTGTTGTCTCACTGCCCCTGCCCTCCATTAACTGCTGGTATTCCCTGAGGTTCTCTCCTCAGCTCTCCTCTTTCCACTCTGTACTCCTTAGGCAATCTCATCTACACCCAGGACTTCAACTACCACTTCTATCTTGAAAATTCTCAAACCTTTAGCACTAGCCAAGCCAGTTTCCTAAGTTCTTGATTCGTGGATTCAAATACTATACCAGTTAGCATTATTTTTCATTACATAATCAAAAAGGTCAAGAAACTTTTGATCTTTTGATTCTTAAGAGTGTCATAAAGAAGATAGAAGAAATTGATTTCTCTATTTCTTAGCAGATACCCAGGTTCCTCTTAGCTCTTGCTTCTGCCATACTCAAGTTTGCCTTCTGGTCCAATATAGCTGCTAGAGCTCCACCCATTGTATCCACATTCCAGACAGCAGGGAGGTTAAAGGGTTCTGAACTCCTGCTGACAGTGAGCACACCAAAGTAGCCCTGGTCTGCCTACCTCTGAACATCTTTTCTGTGACAGAAAACCAAATTTTTACCTTAACAAGATAATGAGAATTACCAGTTGTCCCAATTTTCTATTGCTGAGCAAACAAACACAAACAAAACAAAACCCAGAATATAACGGCATAAAAGAACCACCATTTGATTATGCCTACAGATTCTATGGGTCAGGAATTTTAAAAGGGCACAGCAAGGACAACTCTTATGCATGCTGGGAGGCCTCCGCTGAAATGACTTGAAGTGCTTGGGAAGGGCTCAGAGGGCTGGGGTCTGGAAGAGCTGGAGCAGAAGGATCTACCTCTGAGATGAGCAGTGCCTGGGTGAGAGAGGCTGGGACAGCTGAAGGACAAGCTCAATTTGATTGACTGTCAGAGCACCTTCATGTGTCCTCCCCAGTGTGGTGGTTTCAAGATCCCCGGCTTTCTTAAATGGCAGCTCAGGGCTCCAAGAGTGAGTGTTACTCAGCAACAGGTGCCTTGTGTATTATGATCCAGTGTCCGAAGGCACAGACCATCACTTTCACAGCACACTATTGGCAGACACACTCACAAGCCAACCTGGATTCTAGTGGAGGGGACCCAAGATCCCATCTTTCGATAGGAGGCATATCGAAAAATACGCATGGCTATATTTAAATCCCAGCCTGAGTAATTGAATCCTTAATGCTGACATTCCCTCTCTTCCACTAAGGAAATGTCACATTTGGGTTCTGTTATTGCAGATTCTATATCTAGGAACAAATTCAGTGCTTAGATAGGAATTAGTTTCATCTCTCTCACTAGCAGAGACCTAACAAATAGGGGCCTCAATACATTCATGGGAAAAAAGCCCACAGGGAGGCCATCCAAGGCTGGCATGGCATGTCCAGGACTCATCAGGGATTCTGCTCCTCCCAGCTCTGAGTTACCTTCCCATGTGTAATTCTTGGCCTCATGGTCCGGGATGGGCCCTTAGGTGCCAGCCAACACATCCCTATCCCAGACTATAAGAGAGAGGACAGGGAGAGCCAAATGGAACTTTTTCTTGTTCTAAAGGAGACTTCCTGAAACTCCCATGCATCCTTCAGGTAACATACCAGCAACCATCCCTTGGTCTTAGGATCACACTTAATTGCACAGAGACTGGAAAATTTTGTCTTTACCTGGTAGCAATGGGCCCGGCTAAAAATGAGAGATCATGTATAAGTGGCTGGTTGTCTTACTACAAGTACCTACTAGACATCTCCACCTGCCGTGTCCTATTAGCCAACATCTCCAAGTGGCAGCAGTGACTTGGGTAAGTGGCCACAGAGAAAGGAGAGGTGTGTGTGAGAATGAAAGGGCTCTTTGCCAAAGTACCTCCTCTAATCTCTTTATCATGTGTCTCTCAGGTCTTTAACTTCTCTGGGACTTAAAGTATCAGAGTAACACACTGCACTTGGTATGCATATAGAACAACCACTGAATATGATCTACAGCAAACCTTGTGAGGGGCGCTTGGGCGGCTCAGTCAGTTAAGTGTACGATTCTTGATTTCAGCTCAGATCACGATCTCAGGGTCATGAGATGGAGGCCCATATTGAACTCCGGGCTGAGCGTGGAATCTGCTTAAGATTCTCTCTCCCTCTCCCTCTCTCCTGCCCTACCCTGCTCACACCCACCAGCACAGTCTCTCTCCGTCTCTTAAAAAAAAAAAAATGAGAGAGAGAGAGCAAACCTTGTGAACATCAAATTACCAAGAATGAAAAGGGAAAAAAAAAAACCCTTCCACAAGAATTACAATTAAAATTTCCATATAACAAAGAGAGTTGTTGAGTATTATTATCAAAATACTTATTTCATGAATTATTTAATCCAACAAAAAACAAGGTAACTAATGGCACTCTGCAAAACATTAGCCTGGAAATAATAACGGGATTCAGATTAAAAGGTGACCGTGATTGGAATTGTTGAGTCTGAAGAAAGAAAACCAAAAGAAGATCACAGCTTGTAAATGGATGTGAGATGACTGTCCTGAGGGCGATCAAGAATGAAAACAGTTGTATGAAGACAGAAAAGGGAGAAAAATAAGATGTTGTAATTTGTCCTCTGGACCAGGCTCTTTCAGGACTTCCACTGGTTTTAAGATTAAAGGCAATAACTTTTTTTCTTCCTTCAATTTTTTTTTTAAAGATTTTATTTATTTATCTGACAGACAGAGGTCACAAGTAGGCAGAGAGGCAGGCAGAGTGAGAGAGGAGGAAGTAGGCTCCCCGCGGAGCGGAGAACCTGATGCGGGACTTGATCCCAGGACCCTGGGATCATGACCTGAGCCAAAGGCAGAGGCTTAACCCACTGAGCCACCCAGACATCCCCCTTCAGATTTTTTCTGATTGTAAAACAAGAGCCTGTTTATTGTGTAACATCTGAAAAATGCAAAAGCACATAAAGAAGGAAACTAAGAGCATTTATCATTCCAAAACCCAGAGATCATTACTATTTTGGGGTTCATCTTTCCATGTTTTCATGTCTTTAGAGACTTTTTTTTTCCAGAAGTACAAAAACCCTATACATTTTTAAATTATGGTAAAATATACATGATGTAAAATTTACATCTTAACCATTTTATAGCCATTTTATAGCCCAGTAGTGTTACCTATGATCACATTGTTGTGATCTCCTGGATTTTTTTCATTTTGCGAAACTGAAACTCTATACTACTGAAAACTCCTCATTTCCTCTTCCCTCCAGCCTCCAGTCACCACCATTCGACTTTCTGTTTCTATGAATTTGACTACTTTAGATACCTCATAGAAGTGGAATCATATACTATTTGTCTTTTTGTAACTAGTTTATTTTACTTGGCGTCATGTTCTCAAGGTTCTTGCAGATTATGGCATGTGACAGGACTTCCTTCCTTTTTAAGCCTAAATAATTTTTCATTATATGTATATACCACATTTTGTTTATCCATTCATCCATTAGTGGAAGCTTGGGTGGCATCCACCTCTTGGCTATTATGAATAGTGCTGCTATGAACACGGATGTGAAAATATCTCTTAAAGACCCTACCTTCATGTTTTTTGAAAGTAGGATGACTGGAACACATAGTAGTTCTGTTTTTAATTTTTTCAAGGGGTTACCATGCTGTTTTCCATAGTAATTGAATCTCTTCTCTTCTGTAATCTTTTTTCCACTTAAAAATATATTCTGAGTCTTTTCCCAGGTCATTAACATTCTTTTTCTATGACACAATTTTCAGAGACTGCGTAGGAATCCATTATCTATCTAACTAATCCTCCACTGGAGGAACAGCTAATTACAGCTTTTCACTATTGTTAGTGCTATGCTGATAAACATGCTTTAGGTAAAGCTTTACACTGCTTATTTCCTCAGGGCAAAATTTCTGAGTCTAGAAGTCTGAGCATTTCTAACAACTAGTAAACATAGAGTTAAACAAGATAAACCACAGATATTTAAAGCACACAATTTGATGAGTTTGAGCAGATCTGTACAACTGTCAACCATCACCACAATCAAGGTAATGAACAAATCCTTCATCCTCAAAACTTTTCTCATGCTCTTCGTCATTCTTCCCTATGTTCTTCCTTTGCTGGCTCATGCAATAAGTATATGCTTGACTTTTTAAGAAATTGCCAAACCAGGGCACCTGGGTGGCTGAGTGGGTTAAAGCCTCTGCCTTCGGCTCAGGTCATGATCCCAGGGTCCTGGGATCAAGCCCCACATTGGGCTCTCTGCTTGGCAGGGAGCCTGCTTCCCTTCCTCTCTCTCTGCCTGCCTCTCTGCCTACTTGTGATCTCTGTCTGTCAAATAAATAAATAAATAAAATTTAAAAAAAAAGAAAAGAAATTGCCAAACTGTTTTCTAAAGGAGTTGTATAATTTTACATTCTACTGTTAACATATGAGAGTTCCAGTTGCTCCACATCCTCACCAACAACTGGTATGGTCAGTCTTCTAATTTTAGGCATTCTAATAGGTATGTAGTAGTATCTTGTTGTGGTTTTAATTTGAATTTTCCTAATGACTCATTAAAAAGATGTTGAACATCTTTTTATGTGCTTATTTTCCCATACATCTTCTCTGGTGAAGTAGCTGTTTAAATTTTTTCTCTACGTCTTAAATTGGGCTGTTTTCTTATCATTAAATTTTAAGAGGTCTTTGTATATTCTGGGTATAAGTTCTTTATCAGATATGTAATTTGAAAATATATTTTCCTAGTCTGTGCCTTGTCTTTTCACGTTCTTAACAGTATCCTTCAAAGATCAGAAGTTCTTAATCTTGATGAAGTCCAATTTATTAATTTTTTTCTCTTATGGATCATGCTTTTGGTATCACCTAAGAAATCTTTCCCTACATAATATTTAAAGGTTTTCTACTATTTTTTTTAAGATTTTATTTATTTATTTGAGAGAGCAAGCAAGCACACACAGGAGGAGCAGCAGAGGGAGAGGGAGAAGCAGGCACCCTGCTGAGCAGGGAGCCCTATGCAGGGCTAGATTCCAGGATCCTGGGATCATGACCTGAGCTGAAGGCAGATGCTTAACCAACTGAGCCACCCAGGGACCCCTGTATAATGTTTTCTTCTAGAAGTTTCATAATTTTAAGTTTTACATTTTTAAAAAAGATTTTATTTGACAGACAGAGATCACAAGTAGGCAGAAAGGCAGGTGTGGGGGTTTGCGGGGGAGAGGGAAATAGGCTCCTTGCTGAGCAGAGAGCCCAATGTGGGGATTTATCCCAGGACCTTTAGATCATGACCTGAACCAAGGGCAGAAGGTTAACTCACTGATCCACCCAGGTGCCCCTTAAGTTATACATTTATGTCATAGTCATTTTGAGTTAATTTTTATACACAGTGCAAGGTATGGGTCAAAGTTTATATTTTTTGCATAAGGATATCCAATTGTTGTAGCATTATTGGTTGACAAGAATTTTCCTCATCCATTGAATTGCCTTTTCACTTTGTCAAAAATCAATTGATTATATATCTGTGGGTCTATTTCTGAGCTCTATTTATTTCTTTGATGTATTAGTCTACCTTTATACCAATACCACACTGTCTTGTCTTGATTTCTGTAGGTTTATAAGTCTTGAAATTAGGTAGTATAAGTCCTCCAGCTTTTGTTAGTTTTCTAGTCATTTTGGCTAGATCTTTTGCACTTACATATGGATATTAGAATCAGCCTGTCAATTCTTACAAAAATAACAACCTGCTGGAATTGTGCTAACTCTATACATTCATTTGGAGAAAACTGACATTTTAACAATCTTGAGTTTTCTGATCCATAAGCATGGTATATGGTGTATACCTCCATTTATTTTAGGCCTTTTTTATTTCCCTCAGAAATGTTTTGTGGTTCTCAGTGTATAGACCTTGTCCATTTTTTTTTTTTTTTAATTAGAGAGAGCATGCGTGTGACCAGGGGAGAGGGGCAGAGAGAGAGAGAGAGAGAGCCTGACAGGGGGCCCAATCTCACAACCCTAAGATCATGACCTACGATGAAATCAAGAGTTGGATGTTTAACCTACTGAGACATCCAGGCGCCCCTAGACCTTGTACATTTTAAAATCTGATTTATCCTTAAGTATTTCATATTTTTGATGCTATTATAAGTGTCATTGATTTTTTTATTTCATTGTCCCATTGTTCAGTTTTAGTATATAAAGACATAGCTGGATTTTGTATATGTGTATTGTAATCGATCCCCTTACTAAATTCACTTTTTAGTCCTAGTAGCTTTTTTGGTAGGTTCCATAGAATTTTCTACATAGATGGTCATATCTTCTGCAAATAAAGACAAATTTACCTATTCCTATCCAATCTGGATACCTTTTCTTTTTCTTATTGTACTGGTTAGAACCTCTAGTATGACATTGAACAGAAGTGATAAGAGTAGACATCTTTACCTTGTTCCTGATTTTAGCATTCACCATTACGTATGATGTTGCAGAAACCTTGAATGTGCATTTTCAAGATTTTTGATAAATATGGATTCCATTAAAGTGCTAATTTACTCCATATCCAACAATGTATGTGATGATACCTTTTTCCACACTCTTGCCTACATTAGACATTATCTTGGAAAACTAGGCCTGCCATTCTTTTTTTTTTAAGATTTTATTTATTTATTTGATAGAGATCACAAGTAGGCAGAAAGGCAAGCAGAGAGAGAGAGGAAGAAGCAAGCTCTCACTGAGCAGAGAGCCCGATGCGGGGCTCAATCCCAGGACCCTGAGATCATGACCTGTGCTGAAGACAGAGGCTTAACCCTCTAAGCCACCCAGGCACCCCCTAGGCCTGTCATTCTTAATGTTATTGATTTTAAATTTATGTTTTTTGACTATTAATGGAGGTTAGCATCATTTAACGTTTATTGGCCAATTATATGTGTCTTTAGTCGTCTATGTCCTCTGCTCATTTTCTAATGGAGCATCATTTCTTTTTTAATAATTTTAGAGTAGCTTTTAAAGTTCTACTATCCTTAATTAAATATATCTATTATATATGTCTGTCAATAGTTTTTCTAATTTGTTTTTGTCTTTTACCTTTGTTTATAGATTTATTTTTTATATATACTATTTTTTAAAAGATTTTATTTATTCATTTGATAGAGATCACAAGTAGGCAGAGAGGCAGGCAGAGAGAGAGAGGGAAGCAGGCTCCCTGCTGAGCAGAGAGCCCAATGCGGGGCTCGATCCGAGGACCCTGAGATCATGACCTGAGCTGAAGGCAGAGGCTTAACCCACTGAGCCACCAAGGTGCCCCACATATATACTATTTTTAATATAATTTTTTAGAGCAGTCTCAGATTCACAGCAAAATGGAGCATAAAATACACGGAGTTTCCACGCACCTCCTGCCTCCCCAATACATAACCTCCCATTGCCAACATCCCATACCAGCAATATCCACCAGAGTGTAACTGATTCACTCAAATCAATGAATCTAGCCTACACTGACACATCATTATCACCCCAAATCCACAGTTTACATTAGGGTTCATTCTTGGTGGTATATGTTCAATGAATTTGGACAAATGTATAATGACATTATCATACAGAATTATTTTCACTATTCTATAAATCTCCTTGCCCCTCCTCTTCATCCTTCCCTCTTTCTTAACCCCTGGCAATCACTGATATTTTTACTGTTCTCATAGCTTTGCCTTTTCCAGAACGTTGTATAGTCAAATCATACAGTGTGCAGCATTTTCAGATTGTCTTCTTTCACTTAGTAGTACGGATTTAAGGTTTCTCTGTGTCTTTCCCTGACTTGATAGTTCGTTTCTTTTTAGTACTGAATAATATTCTATCAGCCGGTTGTACCACAATGATGTGTGTCCAGTGAAGAACATTTTGGTTGCTTCCAAGTGTGGGCAATTATGAATAAAGCTGCTCTAAATATCTATGTCTGGGTTTTTTTTTTTTTAAGATTTTATTTATTCTCTTGACAGACAGAGATCACAAGTAGGCAGAGAGGCAGGCAGAGAGAGAGATAGAGGAGGAAGCAGGCTCCCCGCTGAGCAGAGAGCCCAATTCGGGGCTAGATCCCAGGACCCTGGGATCATGACCCAAGCTGAAGGCAGAGGCTTTAACCCACTGAGCCACACAGGCACCCCTCCATGTCCGGTTTTTAGCAGACATAAGCTTTCAGCTTATTTGGGCAAATACCAAGGTGTGCAATTTCTGGATCATATGGTAAAGAGTATGATTACATGTGTTTATATTTTTAAAAATACACTAAAGCCTTCACTTTTTTGTTGAAATTCCTGCCAATCTTTTCCTTTACAATTTCTGTGTTTGGTTTTGATTGGAAAAGCTTTTCCCTTCCAAAAATTTTTTATTAATTTTTTATTTTTTATAAACATATATTTTTATCCCCAGGGGTACAGGTCTGTGAATCGCCAGGTTTACACATTTCACAGCACTCACCATAGCACATACCCTCTCCAATGTCCCTTCCAAAATTTCATAAATCCTCACATGTACCTTCTTCGAGTACATCTATATGTTTCTTTTATTTTTACATTTTAACCTTTGTTTTATTTTGACATGAGGCAGACATCGAAGTTCATTTTCCTTTGGCTTTCTTTTCAATTCCCTAAATATTTGATCCTCTAAATATTTGATCCACACAATTCCCAAGGAGTTTCCATTTTTACAAACAAGGAAACTGAGGCAGAGAAGAAGCTCATTGCACTTAAGGCCATATAGCCATTAATTTAGTCGTCAGGATTCAGACTCGGGTCTTTTGATGCTGAGTCCTGTTCTCTCTTCACCATAGCCCTGGCACTGAAAGTATAGTCCACAGACAACACTGGAAACATCTGAGAGCTTGTTAGAAATGCAGTCTGGGCTCCCAACCCACACCCTGGAATCAGAATCTGCATTTCTAACAAGTTAGAGAAGTACTGTTGTGTAGCATATTTCCCCAAATTTAGGGTGTCAGAATCACCTGGGAGCACTTGTTGAGCTCCATGCCTCCTCAATATTTTAACTCAGTGGGTCTGGGGGAGATGCAGAAATCTGCATCTTAACAAGTATCCCAGGTTATTCTTAAGCAGGTGACTCCATGGATTACACCTGAGGAAGACTCTAAAACAACTGAGAAATATTCTCAAACTGTTACCTAAAGCACTAAAAGTGATAGCTGATTATTTCTCCCAGTCTCAATTTAGACATGTCCTTTTAACCAGAGAAAAGAGAGAGCTAGACCATAGCAATAACTCGTTTACATATCCCTATGTGGTAATTAGGTTATAATAATGAGGATGATGATTAAACCCTCAATTTTACATTTAGTCAAATAAAGAAAAATAAGGGCAAAAGGCCTTCGATTTATCCAGAATTTAGTGGAGGCAGTGTGAAGTAGGAGGAATATCTAACCAAGTAAACTGGAGTCTCCTTCCCCTTATTCAAATCTTGTCAGTATGTCTGTGAGTCAAGGTCTCTTCAGAAATAAAATGAAGGTAAATAGCCCGCCAGCCGTAGAAAGAACCTGCCTATCAACTTCTGCAGTTTTGACCCCAGCATCGACTGGGAGGAGTAAACTTCCTGGGAGACTAAGCAGCCTCCGGAGGCTCATTTTTGCCAGCTCAGATTTGCCCGGAAGCCGACGCCACCTGGCCAGAGGTGGGGCTCCGGCGACCTAAGCGGGGCCACTCCACAGACCCGTCTGCGCCGCGGGGCTGGGGGACACCCTCTCCCTCGCGCAGTCCCGCGGAGAGACTCCGTCATCAATAATTCATTAAGAACCTCCTCTCCATTGGCTGACGCCACCGCCCCCGCGCTGGCAGCGACCCAATGAGGAAGGAGTTGAGTGAGCCTTCTGAATAGTGAACGAGCTGCCATGACGTAACGACCAGCGATTGGCTGCGACGGCACGAGGCGGGGCCAGTTCGGGCGGCGGCGAGAGCGGCTGGGGCACCTCAGTGCAAGCCGGGGAGGGTCAGACCCGGAGCCGGGTGGGAGCGCGGGGCAGGCGCTGAGAGGGCGGGCGCGGGGTGCCGACCGGCCGCAGGATGTTCAGCTGGATGGGGCGGCAGGCGGGCGGGCGCGAGCGCGCGGGAGGCGCGGACGCGGTGCAGACGGTGACTGGCGGCCTGCGCTCGCTCTACCTGCGCAAGGTGCTGCCGCTGGAGGAGGCGTACCGCTTCCACGAGTTCCACTCGCCAGCGCTGGAGGACGCCGACTTCGAGAACAAGCCCATGATCCTGCTGGTGGGCCAGTACAGCACCGGCAAGACCACCTTCATCAGGTAACCCGCCCCGCCCGCTCGTCGCCCTCGCCGGGACCCCTGCTCCCACCACCTAGGTGGGGGCGGTCCTCCCCACGTGTGCGGGTGCTGTCACCAGCCTCCCACCGCCCTCGGACGTCCTGCAGCGCCCGCTTCCCCGGTGCAGAATCTCCCCCGCAGCTGTTTCCCCCTTCAGCATCGGCGTGAGCTCAGGTTCACCGTCCAAGCGCGTTGCCTGGGAGCCCTTCGCCTCGCCCCGGGGTGCGGCCGCCCAGGAAGGGGCTGCCTCTCCCCCACGCAGGCAGGAAGGTCCCCGGAACCCCTTCTCCGTGTACTCTGAGCCCTTTTTTCCTTACTCTTGATAAAGGACTCTTCTGACTGGATTTGTTCTGTCACCCTGGCCTGGAGACCCGGGGAAGGGAGGGAAGAGAGCGAGGCTATAATAAGCATCTTCTTGATGAGCGAGTGGGGCCTAGGGCTAGAAATGAGGACGGAGGTGTGTGGTATCGGAATGGGCTATTGAGTCATAGTTGAAGAATTAAACCCCCAGCGCATAACTTCATCGAATGAATGGATGAATGAATGAATGGCAACAGGGGAGGGTACTTCTCCAACACCCCCTTCCATTAAAGTCCTTGTGTGCCGTCCCCCACCAGTGTTGGGGGGAGCGGGTGGAGAGGCCGCTTTTATTAGCTCCTGCACAGCCTCGCCTTTATCCGGCTGTAGGAAGTTAACTGTGTAGCAGCCCCAGCCGGCGCCCAGTGGAACTAAGGGGGAGTGTCATATTACTATTCGTTAGTTTCCATTTCTTAGGTGGGTCATTCCCTCCTCCCTTGACAACTGAAAATATTTGTCATGCTTGCTCTGTCTCCAAAAGCAAACAATTACTGTGCATGCGCTAAGGCTCAGATCATATGGCTTCCTCTGAAGTGATTTTTGTTGGGAAATCATTTACATTGAAACGAATTTCTTTTTGAAGAAGACTGTGACTTCTAAACCAGAAGTAAGACACTTTCAAGGCTTACTTTCTTTGCTTAGGAAATTTATCTTCCTGGGTTAAACCCTGGGTCAGTTAAAACAAAGTGACTAATCATTTAAGCGTTTGGTCTACAGTTTGGGAAATTGTAACAGTCTCTTCATCACTGATGTTCAACAGGTATCCAGAAAACTGCATCTATATTTGGATATATGCTGTTTCTATTAAACAGCAGTCTCTTTTTCTCCACTCCAGTGACCTAAATAGTTCCTACAAATAGAGTAGTTGTCACTACAGGAAATGTGTTCAATCCAGACGTACAGTACAGATCCATTATGAATGAATTCAGCAAAAGCAAATACACTATATCGAAATACAGTTCTAGATAGTAGAGTGAAAGTGAAGGAAGACTGAAGGAATTTGGTGTTTATTAATAAGGTGGAAATAGTATTAAAAATATCACACCAGACACTCAAACCTAAAAATGTCACAGTCACCGGTACCTTGAAAGATGAAAGACAATACCTTTCAGGTCTCGGTAATATTAACCAGTTTTTAAGTATATGGGATACTGATTTATTGAGATCAAGTGTGCAAGAGTGGAAGGTGGGCCTTCTGAAACACACAGATAAAGGATGAGAAGCTGCCATTGTCATAATTATAATAATCGCAGACATGAGCAATGGCATGATCATGGCACCCTGGGCATTTCCTCCTGTCTGTCTCTGGCACAGGGCTTTATTGTGCCCTGTGTGATTAGGGAGCCCTGGTGCTGCTGTCCCCACCAGGATGTGAAGTGACCATCTCTCTACTCACATAGCCTCACTCTTCTCTTTTTCATCGTTTGTGGGGAGCTCTGTGGAATGGCTAAGCATACTTGTAAGAAAGATTTTGAGGCTTGACTCCTGGGAACTTCATCCATATGGACCATTTCTCGGTAGTCACAGGAGACAGGTGCAACCTCAGGGGAAGGGAGGAGTCAGACACCTTACCAAGATGTCACTTGCTCTTTGAGACCTTCTCTGGCCTAAGTGACTTAGTCCTTAGGCAGTGGGCACAAAGTGGACCTGTGAGATTAGAAGGAAATCACGGTGCGCAAGAAGCTTGGTGAGCTACCAGAGATCTGAGTTTGGTTTCAGAGTGGAGGTAGGTGCAGGAGATTTAAGTCCCAAGAGGAAGGCCCCAAACAAAAGGGCAGCTACCCTCTAGAGCCTGCCCTGGGAAGCAGTGGAGTTGGCCCAGGGTGCTGACCCTCCTGGATCCTGCCTGCATCCATGGCTGTCTTTTCTCTGAAGCTTATCAGTGCCTGGATTGTTTGTTTCTAGCCATTGAGCACTAGACGCTCATACTTGGCTATGGGGTGCACCTATTTACATAGTCAAAGATTCCCATCCACCTGACTTCCTGTATATCCCAAGAGGTCACTGGTAACACAGAGCCCGCAATGACAGGAAGGAAACTTCTCTCATTCTAAAGCCAGTCAGCAAGGCCTTTGGTGTGCATCGCATACCTTTAAGAAAACCATTCTTCCCTTCTTTGTCCCTTGACTGGGAAGAAGGAAGAGCCCCACTAAAACATGGTGAGTAAAAAGTTCGTCAGGGATGAGGAAATTAAATGTGTGCCTTGCTCTAATTAAAAGGTCTTCTAGATGGGGTGGATGAAAAATCTGAGTGTCAAAAACTATACTTATTTTTTAGAAGTGTATGGAAGTATATGGAAGGAGAGTCTTGGTGGACCCTCCTCACATGGGTCACAAAACTGGCCCAGAAGGTGACTTCAGATGTGATGTAGGTATTTGTCAAAGTTTTCTTGGGATAGAAGCAGAACAGCTAATGTGCCTACTGTCTGACAGTTTCATTTCTCAGAGGTCAGTTTTATTTCTCAGAAGGCAGAGGATGCTATGAGAGAAACCAGATGTGCTCTACCTCTAACCAGTAAGTAAGACTTGGCCAAAAAAGGAGAAGAGATGGGTATGGGGAAAAGTGGTCATGTTGTCTTAGACTATGTAACAGCCAAGGAAGGGTGGATATTGGGCCCAGCCAGGCTTGTATCCAAAACCTGAGGAAAACAGATTTCAGAGCTTCCCCCAGAAAATCCCTGGGCCCAGGTGCTGTGAAGGAAGACATTTCCTCTGAGAGGAGGTCAGGCTCACCGAAAATCAATTCAAACCACACAGTTGGCATTTTTTTTTTAAAGATTTTATTTATTTATTTATTTGACAGACAGAGATCACAAGTATGCAGAGAGGCAGGCAGAGAGAGAGGAGGAAGCAGGCTCCCTGCTGAGCAGAGAGCCTGATGCCGGGCTCCATCCCATGACCCTGAGATCATGACCTGAGCCGAAGGCAGAGGCCTTAACCCACTGAGCCACCCAGGCACCCTGGCATATTTTGGTTTTTAAAAACTCTGCTTTCTCTCTTGCTCCTACACCCTGTCCCCTTCTCTGAGAAAAATTTATTCTAATGAGGACAAAAGAGGGAAGTCACTCAAGAAACCGTATAGGCTTTAAAAGGGTAGAGCCCAAAGCAATTAGACAAGAAAAAGAAATGAAATGCAGATTAGAGAGGAGTAAAACCATCTCTATTCACAAAGGGCATGATCATATATAGAAATCTTAAGGATTTAGGAAAATCCTAAAAACCTTTTAGAATAAACAAGTTCAGCAATATGTTAGGATACAAGATCACTATACAACCTCAGTTTTATTTCTATGCACTAACAATGAACAATCTGAAATTAAGAAAATAATTCCATTTATAATATCTGAAAGAATAAAATATTTAGAAGTAAATTTAACAAAAGTAGTATAAAACTTATGCTCTGAAAACTACAAAACTTTGCTTCAAGAAATTTAAGAAAACCTAAAAACAGAACAGGAAAGACTTCCCATGTGCATGGATTGGAAGACTTAATATTTTTGGAAGGTCAGTACTGCTCAAAGTGATCTATGATTCCATGCAGTTCCTTCCAAAATCCCAACTGCCTTTTTTACAGAAATTGACAAGCTGCTCCTGAGATTCACTCTGAAACGTGAGGGATCCAGATTAGCCAAGACAATCTTGAAAGACAACAAAATTGGAGTTCTCATACTTTCTCATTTCAAAGCTTGCTACAAAGCTACAGTAAACAAGATAGTGGGATAATAGCATAAGAATGGAGATAGAGACTGACAAACAGAACTGAGAGCCCAGACATAAACCCGTTTGTCTGGTGAATTTGTTTTCCCAAGGGTTCCAAGATAATTCAATGGGGGAAAGAGAACATTCTTTTCAACAAATGATGGTGGACAACTAAATAGCCCCATTGCCAAAGGAATAGAGGGGTGCCTGGGTGGCTTAGTTGGTTAAACAGCTGCCTTCGACTCAGGTCATGATACCAAGGTCCTAGGATCAAGTCCCACATCAGGCTCCTTGCTTAGCAGGGAGCCTGCTTCTCCCTCTCCCTCTTCCCCAGTTTATGTGCGCTCTCTCTCTCTCCCTCTCTCTCTGTCAAATAAATAAATAAAATCTTTTAAAAAAAGGAATAGAGAGTGACTACTAATGGCTACAGGGTTTCTTTTTGGGGTCATGACAAAGTTCTGAAATTAGAGAGTAGTGTTAGTTGCACAACTTTGTGAAGTTACAAAAAACTAGAGAAGTGTATCTTACCCTTTAAAAGGGTAGGTTTTATGGTATATTAATTTTATCTCAGTTAAAAATATAAAACAGTTCAGTCTTCCAACAGTTCAGCATCCTGTGATTTCTTTAATTTCCATAATTGTGCAGTTAGTGTCAGTCAAGTAATTTCTACATCTCTATCCAGTAATTTAAAATAAAAATGGTTGCCAGAGAGAAAGCAAAGCAAAAATTGTGGAAATAAACCAAAAGAACACATGGACAAAAGGAACTAAGGAATATATGTGAGGGGGAAAGAGAGTACAGAGATACCTGGGTGACGCAGTCAGTTAAGCATCTCACTCCTGATTTCAGCTCAGGCGTTGATCTCAGGTCATGAGATCGAGCTCGGCCGCTTGGGCACTGAGCATGGAGTCTGTTTAAGACTCTCTCTTCCTCTGTCCCTCCCCTCTGTGCGACTTCTCTTTCCCTCCCTCAAATAAATAAATAAATCCTCAAGAAAGAAAGAAAGAAAAAGGAAAACAAGTAGCTATCACACAGTCCCTGTATTTTCCCCCATTATTCTTGTCAGTGTAGAAACGTTTGTTTTTTAAGTTAGTAAAGTCAAAGTCTAATATTTTCCTATAAAATGCTTGATAAAGTAATTGTGTTTTAAAACTTTAAATATCAGTTAAATATAGTGTTAATAGGGGGAAAATTTCAAGTTCCATGTGCAAGTGTGGAAACAAGGTTTATGGACAGTATGAAGTGTTAAGAAGCTTTTTGGAACAAGGAAAGGCGCTTTCCGGTATGATTAGAACAAGAAAAAGAATCAGGAAGTGATAGGCCCACTGCTTGGGACTCTTGCTGTAACCTTCAAAGAAAGCAGAACTACTCAGCTAGTATTGTATTGTCTCCTTTTCTCTCAAAAGCAAATGATCCGGAGATGGGAAGGGGAGCCCATAAATACTGGGGGGTCAGGAGGTAGATGGCAGGACCAGTTAGGAAGGACTTGTAGTTGGGCTCAAAGGGCTGTGTCTGGTAATTTTTAAGTAATTTTTAAGAATAGGAGGAGTATCTGAAAACTTGAAGCAGGCTCATGTCCCAGTTTTCAGAAGAAGGGGGAAATAGATGCTGTTAAAGAACAAAGCTCAATTTCATTCCTTTGATAAGCTCTAGAGTCTGTTATTAAAGTGAAGAGAAGTGAAGGCTCTCACTAGGAGGCAGCCTGGTTTACCCATTAAAGAAAATCCCGTTAAGGAAACACTGTGGCCCTTTTGGGTGGTTCTCACTGTCAGCCAGGCCCTGGAGCCCCTGAAAATGATAGTCTGCTCTGCCAAATATCTAGCCATTCGTAGATCTTTCCAAAATGCTGAAATATTTAATTTCTACAGAAGAATGGACTATCTATAATACACAAGATCATACCTATATACCCAGTGTCCATTTATTCAAATAATATTGATTTCCAGGAAGGGTCTGGCTATCCCAGAACTTAGAGTTTCATGGGGAGTGTGGATAAGAATCCACAGGCCATGAGGGTCTGGGTGACCCGAGCTGTGACGCTAGCAGCACAGGGTAGGATGGGGACATAGGAAAGGCCCTTCATTCAGCTTGGAGGTTGGAAAAGGCCTCCCTGATGACACAACCTAAAAGCTGAGCCCTGAGGAATGAGCCAGAATTAGCTGCCCAAACCAGACCAGGAAATGAGGGCAAGAAGTGTCAATGATGAGGCCCAGGTTTCTTGGATAACTGGGTGGGTGGTGGAGCTATCCACCAAAATGGGGACACACAGAGAGAAAGAGGGGAGGCATAATTACGAGTTTAGATTTAAACCCATGTTTAAGTAGACACCCTAGTGTAGGGTCCACAAGGGGGTGGACATACAGGTCTGGAGTGAAAGGAAGACGAGCTTGTAGAACCACAGGGAAAAGTCACCGGAGAGGTGGGTGGCCATTCAGAGCCATCGTAGGGCTGTTTTGGTTGTGAGTAACAGAAACTCAGGTAAAGAAGGCTTAAGGAAAAACGTACTGTTTTCTCATAAAATTGATCAGACCCGGGTGTGCTGGCTTCAGGCCTGGCCTAGGACCCCAAGTGGCACCATCTGGTCTCTGTCTCTCAGCCCTGCTGCCTTCCTCATGTTGGCTTCCCTCTCATGGGGTGGGCAGGTGGCCATCTCTGATTCCAAACTCACCTGACAGCTCAGCAGCCCCAGTGGGGGAAAAAAAGAGAAGCTTTTCCCAACAGTTTCTGCAGAGGTCTTAGGTTTGAGTCTCATTGGTTAGACCTTGGCTGTATACACATCCTGAACCAATTCCTTGAGCCAGGAAAATGAAATACCCATGTCTGCTGTGGGATGGCCGGGCCCCAAGCCATGTAGACTAAGACTGGGGCAACGTGGCACCTCAAAAGGCAAAATACTTGCTGCATGTGTGAGCCATCGGGCAGCCCCCACAAAAGCCAGCGAAAGAGAGGGCATGGTCAGCAGGGCCAGATGCTTCTGAGAAAAGGGTTGAAATGGATCCAGTAGATTAGCCATCAGGAGTCAGGGTGACCTTGGGAAGAACCATGCCAGTAAGTGGCGGTGATGGAAGCCAGGTGGCAGTGGGCTGAGGAGTGAGTGGGAGGTGAAGCGTCAGATACAGAAAATTCTCAGTGACTGGGTACTGCAGTGGAGGAGCTGTGCCCGGGTGACCGGCATTCCAGCAAAAGCCATTGTAAGTTGATGGAAGGGGCCCATGGAAAGTGAGCAGCTGGTATCTCAGAAACCTAAGAAGAGAGAGGCCTAGGGACAAGGGAGGGGGGGCTGGAGGGCAGGGGTTGTGTGGGGGTCACAGCAGTCACGGAGGGAGAACTTGCAGGTTGGCCTCCTGTCCACGTACCACACCACCTGCCTGACAAACGGCAGCAGTTCCCCCAGACGAGGAGAGATGCGAGGAGAAATGTGTTCGGGTTTGTTTGTTTTTAGTTATAAAATTCTCTTCTTTAACTCGCATCTAGAAGCTTGCTTCTAAAAGGCATTCAGGATACTTTTCAAGACCTTGGAAAATTATGAACCAGAAAACCATGGTCCCTGGATCTGGCTATGGGTCAGAATCACTGGAAGCCTGAGAACAAATTCCAGGGGCCTCCATCCCAGACCTCCTGAACTGGAATCTCTGTGGGAGAGGCTCTGAAATCTGGTTTGGGTTTGGTTTTTAGAAACCACCTCCCATGGTAATTCTTAGGTAGCCTCCCCCAGGAAATATTCGGAAACCATAGATAGACAAAGGTTCAGCTAATGGAATCATGATGCTTGAACTTTTTAACTCCTGAGGCGGGTCGGCCTCAACCCAGAAGAGGGAGGCTCCCTTTGGTGGCCTTTCCATGGCATGTGGTCCAGGCTCCATCTGCTCACATTCTTAGCGACCTAGATGAAGACATAGAAGTCATGCTTTCAAAACTGGGAATTATGCAAAAAAATGCAATTTAATAAACAGTCTTTTTCACCTAATATGATATGATGAACTCTTTCTTGTGTTATGAAGTAATCCTCGGAAATAGCTCTCCTGACTGCATCCTAGTCTATCCTACAGCTTGGAACATTGTTTCTAATTTTATGCTGTTATCTGTAATATAGCAGTGGACATTCTTAGCTGTGAATCTTTGTCTCATTTTTTTTTTGCTTTCTAAGAATATCTGCCCAAGTATCAATTACTGCATCAAAAGGTATAAATATTTGTCAAGTTTATGTATATTGCTGATTTTGTATATACATATAGTACATACATGTTTATATTATATTTTATATAAAATAAAACATTATTTTATCCTGAATATGTATATGTACATATAACTTTTCAGAAAAGTCATCCCAAATTAGATTCCCACCACAGAATCTAATATGAGGATCATTATTTCACCAAACTGTCAGTGAAACTATGTATTATTATTTAAAAACAAATAAGTGTGATGGGAAAAAAAAATTTTTTTTAATTTATTTATATATTTTGAGAGAGAGCACAAACAGGGGGAGCAGCAGAGGCGGAGAGAGAAGCAGACTCCCTGATGAGCAGGGAGCCTGTTGCAAGACTTGATCCCAGGACCCTGGGATCATGACCCAAGCTGAAGGCAGACACTTGACCGACTGAGCCACCCAGGCGCCCCTTGCTTTTTTATTTAGCACTATTGAATAATCCTACCTTTTCCCATTAGTACATGAGGCTTTCTCACATGCTAATTTATTAAATATTGGGATCTTTTGGAACTTTCTCTCCTGTCTTATTGCTCTGTTGGTAGATTCTTATGCCCACACCACACTGTCTTAAGGACTGTCACTTTAAAACATTCTTTAAACAGTGACAGGCAGTAACGCTTTTGATCTCACTTCTCTTTATTTTGCAAATACTGTCAATCATCATTTCCTGTTATTCTTTCAGAGGAACTTTAAAATTGCTTCATTAGATCCTCCCCAGAAAATACCTTTGGGATCCATTTGTATTGGAACTGCCTTGTATCTTGGTATTTGCTCTTCCCAAGCAGGAACACAGCATGGCTTTGACTCAGACCTTTTATGGATCTAAGAAAGGTGTTTGATGTACTTACATAGGTTCTATATACTCTATATTGTTCTTAGGTATTTTATATTCCTTGGCTCTTATGAGTCAGATATTTTTCCTTTATATTTTCTGGATGGGTATTGCAAGTATGTGAGATAACTACTGATTTTTATGCATTTTTGTTTTGTATCCGTTCGTTTGATTCAGGTTACTCTCACAGCTCTTAAGTAGGTTCTCTTGGATTTTCTAGGTAGACAGCTGTATCAATTACGTTCATGATTACTTTATTTCTTCTTCTATTTCCTATTTGATTGTCTTGGGAAGCAAGCATCCACACCAAGCTTCTAACTGTGATGACAATTCTTTTGTTATTTCACCTGAGGATTTGCTGTTAGCTGCTGGTTTAATATTTTATAAATCAATCACATTAAGAAGTATCTTTCTATTATGAATTTTAAAAGAATTTCATTTGAAAACACTAGCACAGATGTTGAGCTTCACTAAATGCCTTTTTACTTTTCCATTTAACCAGTGTTCTGTGGATGGTAGTTCTGGGAGATTGTTAAATAGGTATTCAAAAAGGGTCCTAGAGTTCAGGAACTTTGGGAAATGCTGTGTTCTGTAGCCTTCTCCTGAAGCTTTCCAATGCTCCCAGCTCAAGCTCACTTCTGTTATCTGGTTCATAAATTACAAGTCCTCATGTAGAAGACACTTATTAGATCTTCAATGCATGAGGAAACGAATGACTGGAGAAATTAACAGGGCTGTAAACAACAGGGAAACCTGTTGCCTTGGATTCCAGTGAATGTCCTCTCCCTTTCCTCTCCTTCCTTTCTGTCTTTCTTCCTTCTAGCCTCCTTCCAGAATAGCATGGAAGGCAGAGTGGGGTGGCTCATGGTACTGGCCAGTTAGACAGCCACGTGCCTTAAGCACATCTCGGCCCTGCATGGTTGAAATGCCATTCATAACTGGGAAAATTGAGCTATGGAAAGGCTTTATGCAGCAAATTCCAGTTTCTTGATCCCACAGGTTAATGTGGATTCCTTCGCAGACACAGCAGTTTGAAAGATGATGTCACCTGAACAAGGAGCTCTGGCTGTAATAGGTCCATGATTCAACCAAAGGAGAAACAAAAATGAAAATAAAAGTCAAGTTTCATCCTTAAGGAAGACCTAGAGTCTTAAAATGGAAGTGCAGCTTTGCCTGACTTAATTTTTCAGCAACTTAAAGAGGATTAAAATTTTAAAGAAAGCGAAATATTTCTGATATTTATCTCGGCATTCTTTATGAGCCAGAAATGGGAAGCTGTTTCAATGCCCAAGAGTAAGGAAGTGGCAAACCCAGTTGTTAGACATTTGTCTTAGAATAGTCTGCAGCCACTAAAAATTGTTTTTGAAGAATTTCTGATGGCATGAGGAAAAATTAATGGTGCAGAAAATCGAGAGGCAAAATTATTTAAACATTCTGATCCCAATTTTAGAAAGAAAAAATATATATTCACAAGAACAGTGATATATTGAGAGAAAGACCACATTATGTAATTTTTATTATAGTATATTGTTATAAGTGTTCTTTTATTAGTTATTTTTGTTAAGCTCTTACTGCACCTAATTTATAAATTAAATCCATATCATGGGTGGATAAATTAAATCCGTATCATGTAGGAAAAATCAAAATCATTGTGTGTATAGCATTCAGGCATCCACTGAGGGGCTTGGGACATATCCTCCATGAATAAGGGACGACTACTGTATTGCTAAAATGATTAACGCCTTTTCCATTATTCCAAGCACAATTTGGAACCTAGACAGAATGCATGAATGAATAACCAGGGGAGAAAACATTTGCAGCTGGAATTTTGGAAGTCTGTCATTGAATACCGTACCTTGTTTTTAGTCATTCTTAAGCCCATCTCTGAGAAGATGGTGTTTGAGTATTTTGAGGGACTTTTCATCATCCTGAAGATTTCCTTTTCCTCTTAACACAAAACGTTTTTTTGCTATGGCGTTTTGTTTTTTTTTTTTTTCCCTAGCCTAAGCTATGGAAGAAGAAAAGACACTGTCCACTTATACCTTTGCATGAAATCAGCTCCCTGAACCAAGGCTGGGCCAGTGTCCCCAGAAGCCATTTGGACGAGGCCACACCATGGCCTTCAGCGGAGAGGGCCATCCTCCTCACCAACCCCCTGCCCAGCTGCTTGGAATCCCAGATGTCCGTCCTTTTTTTTTTTTTTTTTACATTGAGGGCTTGGAGCAATCACCCCTGGAAGTGGCAGCCTTTTCTGAGAACACAGAAAAGGAGAGCAAGGCGGAGCCAGGGACCAAAGCCCCGTCTAACACACAGGGTGCCAGTTCAGTGGGCTCGTCGGCTGTGACCCGCGGTGATGCTCATCTGTAGTCTTCCCAAGGCCTCTTGTTCCTTTGAATTCTTGTTATTGCAGATAACACTACAAAGTCCCTGGAACTCGAGCTCTGGGAAAGCCTCTGATACATCAATGTTTAACACAGCTGATCAGCCTTGTGCCTGCAGGTGACCTGTTCTTGTATGTCATACCTTGAAATCCCCTCAGACTCTCCAAGGTGGCTGGTTTTGAACCTTGTCCCTTTCTTTGCACTTTGTTCACTTCAACATGCTGTTGTCCTTAGTCCCTCACGGCCTCGGACATGTGCCTGCCCACCTGGCGGTGTGACCTCAGTGTGCCTGAGTTTCCCCATCCCCCAGTGTAAAACTTCTGGGCAGTCAGCTTAGACTGTCATATATTAACTCATGTATTCGACATGTCCTTCTTAGGGTGCCAGCAGCTGGGGGCTGTGTGGGACCCCAACGCTATGGGGCTGAGCATGGTGTAAAAGCAAACGCCTTGGGCCAAGAACGAGGAGCCCCAAGCTCTAAGTCTTGCATGGCCACTAACGAGTCTGACCAGCAAGTCACTGCCGGCTCCAATCCTCAGTCTCTTCACCTATCAAGACAAGGCATTGAGCCTAAGAGAGTTTGGGACTGGAGAGTTCTGAGCGTGTGGATTGCACCCTGCAGGAAGGACGACCTACCAGGAAAGAGGAGATCAGGCCCTCAAACAGCACCCATGCCAGGTGTTCCCGAGGAGTTCCACAAGAGAAGGGGAGGGGGGGAGGGGGGGAGGGACCAGAAAAAAAGGTCGTGGAGGGCTCAAGGAGGGAGGACAGCCCAAAGGAGTTGATGCTTTGCCAAGTGACTCAAAGAGCAAGTAGGATGGATGGTAGAAATCATAAGACTCGATTCCTAGCCAGACAGAGGGAATGAAGTAAGGGGAGTTGGGGCAGGAATTTCAGACCTGGAAGAGACAGAATCAAGGAGGGAATAAAGCCTACCGCAGGTAAGGAGCAAGAACCCAGAGTGCAAGGCAGAGAGGATGGCTCATGGGGAAGGGAAGTCACCTGGGGAGGATTGGGTTGTTGGTGAAGGCTGTCTGATGGAAGTGGTATGTAGAAAAACAATCTCATCTTGCAGGACAGATGGGGGAGAGGGAGGCTGGGAGGCAGCTGGGCAGGACAGAGTGACCAGAGCCAACATGAGGTGCAGAAAAGTGAGGGAGGGAGGCCAAAGCCAGATGGCCACCTGGAGGAGGGCATGGAGAAAGCCGGTCAGCTGCTGGACACTGGTTCACCCTTGCCATGTTCCAGATGCCATGTTAGATGCTAGGGTACGATAGTGAGCCAGACAGAGGGCCTCCCACTCAGGGTGCTCCTGATAACCTGGGACAGTGACGTGCCCACAGAAACATGGCAGAATGTCAGCTCCTGATAAGTGCTCTGATTAGGCTATGAGGAGGAGGGATGGGGAACCAGACCTGAGAGGCTCCTGTGCCAGGAGGCTCCCCAAGGAAGTGCCTGAGGGAGAGCCTTCCAAGCAATCCTGAGGTGGGAATGGCCTTGGCATATTGACAAGGTGGTGCAAAGGCCAGTGTGATCAGACACTCAGACGCTCATTATTTCAACAAGTATTTCTTGAGCACCCCAGCCATGTGCCAGAGATCATTGTACACATGTGGGAAGTATTAGTGAAGAGAAGAGACTAAAAGCCCTGCTTTCCTTTAGCATATACTCTACCAGGTGGAGGCAGGGAATAAGTCATAAATATAATAAGTGAATTTTATATCGCAGTAGAGCCATGGGAAAGAAAACACAATTTTCTTTCTCTCTCTCTTTTTTTTTTTTTTTTTTTTTGCTATTATAGGTAATGCTGCAATGGACATTATCACATAAAAATCTTTTTCACGTGTCTAGGGTTTTTGCTAAAATAGATTTCAAAAGGAAGAACTAACCCCATTTTAAAGGCTTTTAACATAAAGTATCAAATTGCTTGTCAGTGAGATTATAGCAACTGATTATTCCACTAATATACATAAGGGTGTTGATTTTACTACCCCCTTGCCACAGTTGGATACTATAAGCTCTTTAAAGCATTAATACATTGTGTCTTTGGCATTGCTTTGATAATGAAATTGAACACTGAATTTTGACTTCTTATTATCTGTGGGAGAAAGTATCACTAACCAGAGTAACAAGGTAAAGAAGCTATACAGAGCCCTTCCTAGTTCTACTTCTCTTCTGCGTCTGGGGCCCACAGATGGAATGGTTTCTCAAAGTCACCTTTTGGGGGCACCTTTCACTTCAAACTGATTCACATTAGCAGCATACTTTAGCAAATATTTGCCAAATATAAACTGAAATATATTTAAGTATACTTTAAAAGTAGTTTATTAAAGTTCCATCTGGTAGGGTTGCTGCTTGGGAAGTTCTAGCTTCTCTTAGATTATAAACTTGAAAATAAGAAACACCTGCTATTCTTTAAACGATTTCATATTCCAAGTTTTTCCTTGAAACCCCTATTACTCCAAAATTAGTAGGGTTTGTTGTGCTTTTATATAAAACTATATATTTCTATGAACATCCAAAGCTATTCAGACTCTCCTTGGCCATGATGGCCTGACTTACACACTTTTACATGTAAGTTACTTCCCTGCTGAGGATTCACTGCTGAACCCCGGCATCCACACAGCCCTCCACGCCTGGGGAAGTGCTGAGAAGCAACAGGACTGCAGAGAGCCACTCAAGGTGGGACCCAACAGTGGGCTTTCCCCCAAAAGGCAGAGCTACAATTCTTGTCTGGTTTGTCCATTTTGTTGGTGCAAGTGTGAACATCGTAGGCTGTCTTCCAAGCCAGCCATTGCTGTTAACATTGATTCCATGGGAGAGTGCCTGTCAAGTTTACGCCAACACTTGGACCTGAGGCTTTTGTGAGAACTGTGTGTGCTCCAGAGAGCATGGCGACATTGACTGCTGTTCTTCCAAGCCCAGCACCCCACCTCGGTGGTCCTCCTTCCTCTGTCCCACAGATCTCCAGGCATAGCATCATCCAGGCCATGGGATGTGGAAATCAAAGTGGACTTGGGAGGGGTGTGACCTGGACTTGAATTCTAGCTTTGCTGATGACTGACTTCAGACTTGAGATCCCAGAGTAGCTGTAAAACTGAAACTCCACATATGAAATCCACATACTCTGCTTACACACTGCAAGTGCTGGAGTCTCCCAGAGCGTGAGATGCTGCTGCTGGTTTCACCAGTATTGCTAAGACCTGTGTGGAATTTCATAAGAAGTTGTGAAGGGGAACATTTCTGCTCCTAAGGGTATTAAGTAGTGTGCTCGGTACCTGCAAAAGTTTTGAAATTTTTAAAAAAATTTAATTTGAATGTGCTTTGAAAAGTAGCTCCTTCTCTCCCCAGCTTTTCTCTAGGGAGAACAGAGGGAGCTGGCCACTTGCTGTTAGGGCAGCCCCAGGACCTTGCAGGAAGAGAGTAGGGGAGAGCTCTGCTCCCTGACTTTTGAGGAGAATCAGGATTGCGGTGCTATGGCCAGCACACTGCATGAGGGTGCACTAAACCCCCCTTGTGCTCCTCATCACCCAACAAACCACCACCTCAAGCCCAGGTTTAAAACATTGTCTGGAGGGGTGCCCGGATGGCTCAGTGGGTTAAGCCTCTGCCTTCTGCTCAGGTCCTGATCCCAGGGTCCTGGGATCGAGCCCCACATCAGGCTCCTTGCTCAGCAGGGAGCCTGCTTCTCCCTCTGCGCCTTCCGTCTGTTCATGCTCTCTCTCACTCTCTCTCCTAAATAAGTAAAATCTTTAAAAAAAACAAAGACAAACAAAGAAAAACATTGTCTGGAGACAGCCCAAGGCCTGGAGTCCAGCTGCCAGCATTCCATTTCCACTGAAACACACTTACTGTGTGACCTTAGATAAATTGTGTAGCTTTTCTGATGCCCCAGTTTTCCCACCTGTAAAATGGGAGTAATATTAGTGCCCACTTAAGAGTGTTAACAGGGTTTGCACGAACAATTTTGCATGTGGAGGGCTTTGTACTCCAAGTAAATAACAAGCACTTGGTAAATGCTGGGTGCTATTGTCTAATCATTTTTTCACATTTCCTCAAAATTTAGGGGACATATGTAAATGTTAACTATTCTGGTGCTTCTCAACTTCACAGTAATGTAGAAACTTTGGATGATGTAAAAACTAGCAAATGAGACCAATTAAATGTTCAGAATTTAGCCTACTGAGATGGCTAAACAATGTCAGTTTTCTTTATATAGAAAACATAGGTTTTTCAGGGTTGGCCTGATTTCTTATTCTTAGAAAGATGGCAAAATTATGTTGGGCAGTTGAGTGCAATCCCTCTGTCCCAGGAAATAAAATCACAGGTTTGGGCCTAACTCTGATCAGTTGGAATATTTTAGAAATAAATCGCTGTTAGCTTCAAGAATGGAGAGTCAGCTGGGGAAAACTGTGCACTTTCATGCCCTTGAGCTTCTCCCAGGGTCAAGGGTCATACCCTGGCAGGCTTGAGACATGGCTCCACTCGAATCACCTCCAGTGGGGATTCCTTTCTACCGTTCCCAAGCCCTAGAACTTGCTCTGGGTCACTGTCAAGTATTCTCTGAAGGTGTTGCCTTTCCACTTGTCACTTGGTAATGAAGGAAATGTATTTCAAAGTACTCTTTCTTCATGTTCTCCTCGCTGCAAAGGAAGGAGGGAGGAGTCTTTGCTCTGCCCCTGCCCCATTCCATACACACAAATACAGGGAAGTGTGTTTCTTCTGCATGGAAAGGAAATCTTGCTGGGGAGGGAGGGGCTCTGAGGGCCTTCAGCTGAATGAAGTGCTAGCAGAGGAAGGGTGATGGGGAGCACAGATGACAGGGCTCCACCATTTTCCACAGGAAGCAGACTTTCCCCACTGTGTTACCTCTGGTCACCTTGCCCCGCCCCAGCCATATCACTAAGCCAGTCCTTGGCCTGGATCCGGTCAACTGGTCTCCTCGGCCCCCAGAATAGGAACCCTCGGTGACATTTGCTGGGCCCACCTGCCCAGTTGGGTGGGTCAAACATCATATGGCACTGGGCAGGGCAGCATGTGTGGGGTAAAATCCAGCTAGCTTGCTAAGCTGTGGACCCTGGTGCAGGGCTGTGTCTGCCTGGAGGCAGGGGCATTATTGTGCAGTTTGCACATAGGGCCGGTCATGGCCCTGGTGGTGTCTAATCTTAACCTCTTGCCTTGCCCCCGGCCCCAGCCCCTTCTTCAACCCCCATCCGCCATAGCAGCCTCTGTTGCTGCTGAATTCTTTTGAGATGCGCTTCCATGACCATGACCTCGAGGAACCCAAGGGAGCTATAAAGTGCACAAGGGAGGATGACCCAGCCTCACTGATCACTAGTGACAAGGAGAGATGGTTCATTATTTCATTCTCTACATGGAGTGCCCTCTGGGCAAGCATGGGGCTGGGTGCTGGGGCTTTGCATCTGGCTGTAGGCATGGGCCTGTCAGCAAGGGCCCACAAAAGAAAAATGCAGTGCCCCTGGTAAGCACCATCACTGCAGGCATGGGGTGCCCAGGCCCCACAGAGGAGGTATGCCCAACACAATGGAGGAACAGGGACACTTCCCAAAAGGAGGTGGGCCTGGACAGGTTCTAGCAGGATGCCCAGGAGCTGGCTGGGTACACTTCCCTGGGGTGGTGTCTGTTGTGCCAATGGAACCAGGAGCAGGAATTGTGCTGAGCAAAGGTACATTTTCAGAAGACTTAAGAAGTCTGCAAGATGCCTGATCTGTTACTAGGGTTCAGTGGGGAGGGGGGGGTGGGGCTTAGGTCTTTAGATTGTAAGCTTTGAAAATTTATCATTAGTAAATTTTACATTAGTAAAATGTTAATCATTCTTTCCCTGGTGGTTCGATTTCTAGGCCTAGGAAGCTTTCTGGCCTCTTGCTTTGTGATAACTTGCTAAGTTTCTTTTCTGTTTCCTCCTCCAGATACTTACTGGAGCAAGATTTCCCAGGCATGAGGATTGGACCAGAGCCCACTACGGATTCCTTCATTGCTGTGATGTATGGGGAGACTGAGGGCAGCACCCCAGGGAATGCTTTAGTTGTGGACCCCAAAAAGCCATTTCGAAAGCTCAGTCGCTTCGGAAATGCATTCCTCAATCGGTAAGGACCAGCGACCCACTGTCTTTAGTCAGGTTGTTTAAACCTTGTCTTTGGATTCTTGCCAGTTATGTATAAAGCTTCAAAAATGGAATGGTGCATGTCTATTCTAGAAGAGAGAAGCTATAAAGAATATGCTTATTGTTATTTAAATATTTGAAAAGATAGAGAATGATCATTTATTACCTATTCTGGGTGGCCTCCAAGGGCAGAGCTAAAGCCCCAGGACTGGGTGTTCTAAGGCCACACAGTACAAGGAATAAATTTCTAATAATTTCAGCTGCACAGAAGTGGATCAAGTTGTCTTGTAAGGTAGCGAGCTACCCGTCACTGACAGTATTAAGTGGTGGCTGGATGGCCACTGCTCAGGCATGGTGTGCTAGGGATTCCTGCACTGAGAACTTAGCCCAGAGGACCCCTGGGGTTCACCTGATCCCCAGATCCAGCCTATTGATTTTTCCAGGACAGGTCACCTTACCTGCCTACTACCTGTTATGCTTCTCACTCCCATGCGCTGAGCTGCTTCCTTATTCATTAAGGCCGGGCCAAGGAAATAGAGACAAAACAACACAAAAAGTTAAATTTGTGACTTGGTCATCGTATGACGGAAGTGATGTTGTGGGATAGCTGAGGTTCTGTTTTAGTTGGAGCTGTGTTTCATTTATACTTACCCTGGAACCTCCCTCCAGCGCTCCCAGTGGAACACTGGTGTGAACCCAGGGCACCTGCCCTCTCTGACTGGCCTCCCATTCCCTCCCTCTCCCTCCTCTTTGTCACTCCTAGCTTTTTTTTTTTTTAAACCCTTTTCTCTTTCTTGTCTCCTTCCCTACCCCTCGCCCCTCCATTCCCCTCATTTTTATGAGTCTCCTGCCTTAGACCAGTTATGCTAGGGGCGTGAGCCACAGGCATGCAAAGCCAGGGAGGAGTCATCCAAACAAGAAACTATACTTCTTTTTAGATGGTTTTAAAAATAAGGAACGGGGCCGGGTGGGGGGGCGCCTGAGTGGCTCAGTGGGTTAAGCCTCTGCCTTCCGCTCAGGTCATGATCCCAGGGTCCTGGGATCAAGTCCCACATCCAGCTCCCTGCTGAGCAGGTAGTGTGCTTCCCCCTCTCCTTCTGCTGCTCCCCCTGCTTGTGCTCTCTCTCCTTCTCTCACTCTTTGTCAAATAAATAAATTCTTTTTTTTATTACTTTTTAAATCTTTTATAAACATATAATGTATTTTTATCCCCAGGGGTACAGGTCTGTGATTCGCCAGGTTTACACATTTCACAGCACTCACCATAGCACATACCCTCCCCAATGTCCATTTCCCCACCACCCTCTCCTAACCTCCCTCCCCCCAGTAACCCTCAGTCTGTTTTTTGAGATTGGGTCTTTTATGGTTTGTCTCCCTCCCGATCCCATCTTCTTTCATTTTTTCTTTTCCTACCCCCCAAACCCCTCATGTTGCATCTCCACTTCCTCGTATCAGGGAGATCATATGATAGTTGTCTTTCTCCGATTAACTTATTTCACTAAGCATAATACCCTCTAATTCCATCTACATCATTGCAAATGTCAAGATTTCATTTCTTTTGATGGCTGCATAGTATTCCATTGTATATATATATACCACATCTTCTTTATCCATTCATCTGTTGATGGACATTTAGGTTCTTTCCATAGTTTGGCTATTGTGGACATTGCTGCTATAAACATTCGGGTGCATGTGCCCCTTCAGAGCACCACGTTTGTATCTTTAGGATATATACCCAGTAGTGCCATCGCTGGGTCAGAGTGTAACTCTATTTTCAGTTTTTTGAGGAACCACCACACTTTTCCAGAGTGGTTGCACCAGCTTGCATTCCTACCAACAGTGTAAAAAGGTTCCCCCCCCCTTTTTTTAAAGAGTTTATTTATTTATTTGAGAGAGAATGAGTGGGAGAGAGCATGAGAGAGGAGAAGGTCAGAGGGAGAAGCAGACTCCCCAAGGAGCTGGGAGCCCGGTGCGAGACTCAATCCTGGAAGTCCGGGATCATGACCTGAGCCAAAGGCAGTCGCTCAACCAACGGAGCCACCCAGGCGCCCTAGGAGGGTTCCCCTTTCTCCACATCCTCGCCAGCATTTGTCATTTCCTGACTTGTTAATTTTAGCCATCTGATTGGTGTGAGGTGGTATCTCATTGTGGTTTTGATTTGTATTTCCCTGATGCCGAGTGATGTGGAGCATTTTTTCATGTGTCTGTTGGCCATCTGGATGTCTTCTTTGCAGAAATGTCTGTTCATGTCCTCTGCCCATTTCTTGATTGGATTATTTGTTCTTTGAGTGTTGAGTTTGTTAAGCTCTTTATAGATTTTGGATATTAACCCTTTATCTGATATGCCATTTGCAAATATCTTCTCCCATTCTGTCAGTTGTCTTTTGGTTTTATTAACTGTTTCCTTTGCTGTGCAAAAGCTTTTGATCTTAATGAAATCCCAATAGTTCATTTTTGCCCTTGCTTCTGTTGCCTTTGGTGATGTTCCTAGGAAGAATTTTCTGTGGCTGAGGTCAAAGAGGTTGCTGCCTGTGTTCTCAAGGATTTTGATGGATTCCTTTCTCATATTGAGGTCCTTCATCCATTTTGAGTCTATTTTCGTGTGTGGTATAAGGAAATGGTCCGATTTAATTTTTCTGCATGTGGCTGTCCAATTTTCCCAGCACCATTTGTTGAAGAGGCTGTCTTTTTTTCATTGGACATTCTCTCCTGCTTTGACAAAGATTAGTTGACCATAGAGTTGAGGGTCTATTTCTGGGCTCTCTATTCTGTTCCATTGATCTATGTTTCTGTTTTTGTCCCAATACCATACTGTCTTGATGATGACAGCTTTGTAAAAGAGCTTGAAGTCTGGAATTGTGATGCCACCAACTTTGGCTTTCTTATAAATTCTTAAAAAAAAAAAAAAAAAAAAGAAACATATCCTTCCGGCCCTCTGTCATCCTCCGAGAGGCTGATATTTCTCATTGCACAACTCCAGGGGGCGCCATTCACAAGGACGAGGGAAAGAATGATGTGTCCAGGTGCTGTGCAGTGTCTCTGCCAGGGGCAGCACAGGCAACCTCCGGAGATGCATCTGGAAGAAACCAGACTCGAAGAGCTTTCTTATGCTCCTATCATAAATCAAAGAAGGCATTTAAATGGCAGCCAGGGACTATGGCAGTAGGATAGATAGAAATGGAGCGATGATGTAAAGGGAGTCACAGAGAAATCTCTTGCTTCTGACAGTAATTTGCAGAATACTGTCCAGATGATTTTTTTCCACTTACAAGATGCTGTCTGGGAGGCATTTCGTCCTCATCTCCAGAGCAGCCTTGGTTGCACCAGAGCCTGTCTTATGGGAGAAGTGTAGGGGTGGAGCCCAGGCAGGAGAACACCAGAGGGTCTCCCAAGACAATTGAGGAGAAGTGGGACAAAAAGTTCCCCCATCAGGGCCTCCCAGGGAGCGAGCCCTGGTCATGGAGCAGGCAACAGCCAGGCCTCCTGTCCCAAGATGGGTCCTGGAAGTTTCCGGAGGCCTGGAAAGTGCAGGCCACAAGCTCCTTGACCATGAGACACTGCCCGGAATTACATGTTTTTGTTACCACTGCCTTATGTCTTACTCTTTTTGCCTGACAAAGGCTTAAAAAAGAAATAAGCTGCCACTTTTTTCAAATTCCTGTTTTGTGAAGTCCTATTCACAAGGGGAAACCCTGAAAGAATGGCTATTGGCTTGTTTTCTTTTGGCAGATGATTTACTTCCCAAACAAATCTTTTTTCAAATGCCAAAGATACAGCAGATGAATATAAAAAAGCAATTAAGAAAATTTTGAATGGTGAGGCTCATTATCTGGGATCTAAAACTTGCTGAAAATAATCCATGCATTATGTTATCAAGCATTAATTAAATTGAGAATACAAAGAAAAATATTAACAAATAATAATAAGCATTTACTGTGTGTCAGATAGAGTTCTAAACTTTACTGGTATGTTAGCTCTAAATACTCAGCAAACCCCTGTGACCTGGTGCTGCTCTTACCTCCAACGTAAACAGGAGGAATTGATGTACAGACGTTAATTTAACTTCCACTGGGTCACTCAGCTGCTAAGTGGCAGCTCAAATTGGAACTCAGGCCATCTGGCCCATAATCCCTACTAGTGACCACTGGACTGCCAAAGGGCATGACATGTGGACTGAGAATCACTGCCTGCTGCCCCCTATGGAACTTTGAAGGCTGTCCTTAATGTAGCCCACAGAAAATGATAAAGGTGATGATTTTGTCCTCAGTTACAGAGTAATAATTTCACACACACTACTTTTTCTGGGTTAATAAGACAATGCTACTGTGGCCATTCAACAGAAGAGAAAACTGAGAGCAAAGAAGTAGAATGACTTACCCAAGAAAAGGCAGACTCTATTAGAATTCAGTTTGCTTGTCCCTTCCATCCACCACCCTGCACCTGCTGGACGGCTGGCGGAAAAGGGTTTCTGTGGCCGTGCATATGGGACGCATCTCATCGCACCTGAGAGTAAACAGCGTGACTAAGTCATATCCACACAACGGTGCTGTTGTTTCTCCCAGGGCTTATGTAAGAAAAAAAGTCAATTAGCGTAGGGCGCTCAAACATGTGTATGTAAGTATACTGTCCCTGTAATTATACTGTCCCTGTGGGAACACCTGTGGGGCTCCCCTCAAGGCAGGCAAACTCCTCTTGACATAGCATACTTTCTGGGAACAAGGTCCAAATACAGTACATAGCAGGAATGGGGATTGGTTGTCTGCAGGGGAGAACTTTCTCTGCACCCCCGCCCCCCGCCCCCAGCAACCACAGGTCACCCCTGGGATACATGTCATTACCCTGGCCTTCTCATTACAAAGCATTGGTTCAAGGCTCTGCCTCCTGGGGCATCTTTAAAAGAGCTTAGTACTTCACAAGGTGGTACCAGGTGACACCTGGAGGGTGTCAGCCTCGAAGCATTAGGCAAACCCGTGCAGCCTGAGTTTCAATGTGGAAGGCTGGTTTCTAAAAAGGTAACAAAGAGTCGCTGGAGCAGTTTGGAGAAAAGAAGATAAATTCCCAAAAAGGCAGCTTCAAATTATAGACATTCCACACTTGAACAAGGAGTTGAATCTAACATGAAAACGTCTATGAAAACAACGTGAATGTAGCATTTCGAAACTCCACTGCACTCCCTCGCTTTTGAGAGGAATTCCACAGGCAGGCCTGTCGGGGAGCTGCCCATGTGGGAATGTGGTCCCTGAGGCTCTACAGTCTATCACCTGGAGGCAGTTCCTACTCAGGCAGGAGAAGATGGATGGCCAGCATCGCCCCCCCCCCCCCCGAGGGCACAAGGCCTGAAGGCACCGTGTACCTCATCAATTCCAGAAGTGTCAGGACCAGCTCTGACATTCCCCACCCCACCCATCTGCTTCTGAACTGGGTGTTGTGTTTTTCCCTCAGTCTACTTTTCTAAACATGGTAGTCTTTTTTTTTTTTTTTAATCCAGATAGCTGTAGGCATTGTATTTTGTTTAGGATCTAGTTTAATTTTAAATTGCAGTTGTCCACAGAAGAAATTCATCTCATTTCCTCATTGCCTCTGTTTCCTTTTGAAAAATAGCTTTAACCAGCAGCCCCAGGGACTGAAATTTTGCAACTTTCTTTCGAGCTGAAGGAATCTGAGGGGTACTTCCAACATACCTGTCCTTTTAGCCAGGCCTGATCATCGCGACGAGAAAATACAAATCCACTGTCTCACATTGCTGTGAAGATTTAACAATACTAGAACACACAAGTGTATTTTTGGACATATACCCTGTCACCACTCTGAAATTAAACAAAGCTTTAGTAATAGACGTTTTTTTTATACGAATGTTACAGTCACTTAGCACCACTGGGATATTTTTTTTTTGTCTGACTTCCCACAAACATACAGCATCAGTCCAGACACGTGCAGGCTCCCTCAGCTAATTTAGATGCAGAGACGAAGGAAGAGAGGTTTTTGCCAAGAATCACCAGCAAATTTGTTACTTTCTTTTTAATCTGAGTGACAGACTGGTTCTGTTGGTTTATTTGTTTCCTTTGTGGTGTTTACCCATAATAATCGCCCTGAAGCTCTTCCCATTAATCTTTAAGCTCAGGATTTGTGGTGGCTGCTCGGTCACTGACCATTGCTCTTCACCGGTCACTGGCAGCTGCCTCTGTGGTCCTGGTCCTCAGAGACCAGAAAACCAGCTTCACCTGCTGCCCCCAGGCAGACCCTCCCAGTGCCGGCATGTTGCCATTCCTCACTGCAGCAATCAGGAAAGAGAGACTTCAGTGTAGAAAATTACCTATTTGGGTCATACCACATGAAATTTCCAACATTCAGCCAGCCTTGACTTGTAAAACTGGTGATGCTGTAAGATTCAATCAAAGGGGGTAGCTGTGGGCTCCTTAGAGTCTGGATATGAAGTTAAATTTCTCCTGGGTACTGGAAGTTTTGATCAGCCATTCGTGGCAGAACCGTGTGGTGATAATGATTGGGGCTTGGTTGTAAAAGTCTTTTTTGTGTATTGTGTGCTCTTTACTGTGCCATCTTAGGAAGTCATGTCCTCTATCTGGTCTCTCTCAAGTGGGCTTGAAGGGGTTGTCCCTTGTGTCCCTTGTAAGCATCCGATGTGCTCTGAGCCTGATGACAAGGTGGGAGTTCTGGGGCTGGTAGAAGTGCTTAGATCCCTAGAGCTCACAGCGTGAGTGAGCAACGTCTTCTGGCTCTGGCACCTCCGCCCTCCAGTGTTGGACTGAGAGCACATCACAGGGGAGTCTCTGGTGTGGGATTCCAAGGCTGTGGCAGTCACTCCCTTGTTTTGTTTTGTTTTTTTAAGATTTTATTTAGAGAGAGAGAGATCACAGGCAGAGAGGCAGGCAGAGAGAGAGGAAGGGAAGCAGGCTCCCTGCTGAGCAGAGAGCCCCTATTCGGGGCTCAATCCCAGGACCCTGGGATCATGATCTGAGCTGAAGGCAGAGGCTTTAACCCACTGAGCCACCCAGGTGCCCTGGCACATCACTTCCTTGTTGGAGGATGTTGCCTAATGTGATGAGGTTGGCTTGCACACACAAAATGGTGGTAGGAGTCTAGTAGTCAAAAACCCCAGCCCAAGGCCAAACTCCTAGCTTAGCATCCCAGCTCCATTGCCTACCAGCCATGTGACTTGACAAGTTGTGGTATGTACCCCTCAGTGCCCCATTCTCGTCCTGTGTAAACGGCAACACACAGCCCCTACCTCTCAGGCTGTGGTGAGGATTGAGTGAGTTAAAATGTATACAGAAAGTGTTAAGTGCAGCACTTAGACACATAGTAGGGGGACGGTAAATGTTGGTGCCATTTTATGGTTACTGTAACTGCTGGATATCATGACATTGTTTGGAAAGCAAAAGCAGTATGAAGATACTGCCCAGTTCTTTTAAAATGTTGATCATTAAATTGGAATGTTAGCATTTGGAGGCAGTTTTAAAATCCCTACTCCTCTCTGTTTAAAATCCCTCTCCTCCCTGTTTTACTATGTGGCAGGACCTCAGAGTCCAGACTGTTCCTTGATCCAGCCCCCTTTCTGCTAACCCTGAGCCGCCTTTGGGAAGTGGCAGGGGATGGGGGTCAAGCGCAGAGTCTGTGCCCATCTTCCCCTCCTTTTATCAGAGAACAAGAGGCATCAGGGCAGCTCTGGGTGAGCAGACACTGCCTAACAGCTTCCGTGAGGCTCCTGGGCTTAACCAACACAGGTCTGCCTATTTCATGGGAAACTGTAGGAGGCAAGGTCCAGGTACACTTAGGTTAGTCACTCTGGGAAGGAAGAGGAAATCCATCTTGGGACAGCAAATCTGTGCTTGGAAACACTTCAGCACACAAACATAAACAAGAGAAGCCTGACTCAGGGCTGACTGTAATATACCCAGTAAATAACCTTGCCTTTCACCTTCCTTTCTTAGAGCATAAAAGTAATACAGGATTGCTGTAACAGCATTGCATTAGGGTTTTTTTCTGATTATAATTATTTAGGAAACTATGTGTGGTTTAACTCCTCTTGTAAGACGCCTGCCCCCACACAGGGGTCTGAAAGCTGACTCATGCTTTGTGCTCCCCTGCCACAACACCCCTACCTACCCTCCCCCTTCCTGACCCTCTCACCACCACCACCACCACACCCCCCTGACCCCCACCCCAGCCCCAAGCTTTCTTGCTTTCTTTCATGGAGTGTAGTCTGGTTTTGCACACACAACCCAGCCACTATCTCTCAGGGTGCCCCTAGTGAGCTCCCTCCTCCTCTCTCCGCCATCTTCTCCCTTCTCTCCACTGCCCCATCCCCTACCCCCCCTCCACTTACCCCCTCCTCTTCCCCCTCCTCCCCTTTTCTACAGTTATCCCTGTGGGTCCCTCAGCCTGCCCCCTTGTTTGTTGTGAGGTAATGTCTCCACATTCACTGCATCTGACCACATCTTGTTTTGTGGCTCACAGATTTTGCCTGATTTCGCCTCTGCTGTTATGTCAGGAGGCATGCGAGTTGTTGAAAGTTTGTCACTTTGCAGAGAGAGAGTGGACAGTTTACACATTTGGGATCCTTCTGTTTAACTCCACACTAGAATCCAGGGGTTTTGTGTTTTGAAAAAGTTGCTAGTGAGTGTGAGCTTGTGGCTTTGGAGAAAGGTCAGTCTCTCACAGGAATACTTTGTGTAAAATAGTTCCACATACATGCAGTTTTTCAGCATTATCAAATGTTTCAAGCCATCTAATAAAAAAGATGGGACTGTGATAAGAGACGGAATCATTACTGATGAGACATGCAGTCTACCACAAATGTGCTCAGAACTCTGTTCCTACCTCAGTTCCAAGCCTCAAATGTGGTGGTTTTTTCTCTGTGAATTTACAAAGAGTAAATGCTTAGTGATCTCTGTGCACTTCGTTCTCACAGATCTGGTCTCCCAAGTTTGGACAGTGGGATTTACTGAAAAGTCTGGAGGGTGCATGAGGGGCAGGAGAAAATCAGAAATGAGAGGTTCTCTTCAATTAGCCTGACCGTTTATTTTTAACATTTATTGGTTGAGTCTAGCTCAGCAGACATCAGGTATATTAGGTCGCCCTCTCCAGCCAGCCATACCTTCACGGTGTGACCTCAAGATGTCATAACGACTTTGAGCTTCAGCTTTTCCAGCTGCAAAATGACCCTAGTATCTTTTCCTACATCTGTCCGGGCTGACCTGAAAATATAGAAAAGAATGTGTGGGAAACTTGTCCTGAGCACCTTCAAAGAAAGCTACTTTGAAATGTCAGTAATTGTACCTCTTGCTCAGGACTGCCCACCCACTGCCTGTGAGGCCGTGACCCCACCCTGGCCGGGGGACTGTGCCATCCACGTGTGCACTGTGAAGGCTGGCGTGGCCCCCTGGCCTGCATTCCCAGCATATTTACTTTCTGAGTGATCCCACCAGTTCTCCTGAATGAAATAATTGAGCTTTCACTGAGGGTTTTCCAGCCTTCGGCCCACACAGATACAAAAATGACATCTGTTCGTAGCACTCTTTATAACAGTAGAAAATTATTAACCATCCAAATAGCCACAAATTAGTTAAATAAACTGTGTTATGTCCCTTTGATGGAAACTAAGCAGCTCTTAAGAGGAATAAAGTAATTTAACTATACTAGCATGGAACAATGTCTGTGATAGACCATTACAGTTATCCAATTACAAAACAGGAGGAGAGCCACTCTATAGGTTTTGCCTTAAAACAGACACAACGGGGCGCCTGGGTGGCTCAGTCGGTTAAGCGTCCGCCTTCGCCTTCGGCTCAGGTTGTGATCTCAGAATCCTGGGATCAAGTACCGCATTTGGCCCCCAACTCAGCGGGCAGCCTGCTTCTCCCTCTCCCTCTGCTGTTCCCCCATTTGTGTGTGTGCATGCACACGTTCTTTCTTTATCAAATAAATAAATAAAATCTTAAAAAAAAAAAAAAAAAAAGAAAGAAAGAAAGAAAAAAACACACAGTGACTACCAGAGATGCACCTTGGGCTTTGCTGCCTGGATAAAAGGAACAAAATGTTTCCCTCTGCTACTCTAGAGTTATTCACTATTAAAGCTAAAAAGGACCTTACCGGTCCCCATCCAAGTATCTCCATTTACACATAAGGACACAGGCCTGGAGCTGGGAGGCCCTTGTCCAGGGTCCCACAGAAAATAATTGGCGAAGGCTGAGCTGAACCTGAACCCAGTCTGCTGACCTAACAGCCAAATTTTCCTCCCACGCCACTCTGCTTTGGGTAGGCTGAGGCCAGGGCAGCTGACCGCAGGAGGATGGGGATGAGAAGGAAGAAATGGTATCAGGAATGTGAGGGCCAAGGAAGGAGGCTTGAGCTGCACCACCGGAACTCTCCCATGCCCCTGCCACTTTATCCACTCTTTGGCTACCCCTCGGAGTCTGAGGCACCTGGAGGATTTGAAGTGTGGCCCACGGGTACTTGCAGGGCTTGAAGCCAGATGGGCACTGGACTGGATGCTGAGTCACCAGGGCAACAGTGAAAATAAGCCCCAGTACCTCCACGGCCACAGCAGGGAGTGGGCGGTGTGGCTGGACAGGGAGCTTAGGGTACTCCGGCATGGCAGGGCTGTGACCCTGAGGGAGGTATGGTCTGCCCTGGGAGAAGAAGCCCAGGACACTTGGCCAAGGAGAAGCACAGAAAAGAAGCAGGCAAGGCTGATGGACTTTGTATCTGGCTGACCTGGGTTTAAGCTCTGAGTGATGCTGTGTAAGTTACTTCTCTGATGTTAATAGGAATTTCTTCCTCAAGGGGTTACTCTGAGGGACAAATGAGATGGTGTTTGTAAAATACTGAAGCATTCAGTAAATATCAGCTAAAATCAAAGTTAGCAGTTAAGGATCTGGTGGCAGGTGACAGCATACCCGCCCCCTGGTCCAGCACCTGGCCCCGTGGCACCAGTGGATGTGCTGTCTGTGCAGAGAGTCCTTTTGCAGACAATGGCAATAACCTTAAGAGGCCAAGGATCTTGTTGGAGCTTGGAGAGGTGTGGTTCCTGATCCCACCTTTGATCCTTTTTTCCAGATTCATGTGCTCCCAGCTGCCCAATCAGGTCCTGAAGAGCATCAGCATCATCGACAGCCCTGGCATCCTGTCTGGGGAGAAGCAGCGCATCAGCCGAGGTCAGTGTCCCCTCTTCCCCCACCCCCCCCCCGCCCCAACCCCAGCACTGCTGAGGCTCACTGTCACACCAGCAGAGATGTCTGTCAAGAGGGATTCCATCCAATCCCACCCCGACACCGGGATGCCTCTAGCTGCCCTGGACAGATCAGGGGTCCAGAGCCGGGGGGCCCCAAGAAATAACAGGAGGCAGGCATAGAGAGCATCGAAGGTCCTGCCTTTCGGCTGAGAAACTTTCTGAAGTGTTAGCTGTAATCTCTTAGTTCCTTTAAATGCTGCCATCTGCCACTAGTTCCCACCTGACATAATTCTTCTGAGTTTGGGAGGGGACCTTCATATCCCTACTAACCATTCCCTTGGACACATAGGACAACAAATAAAGGAGAGGAGTAGTCACTGCAAAGGAGAGAAGCTGTCCCCGCCACTCTCCCTCCCTCCCCCATCCCACCCCCGTTGCCCCCGCAGCACCCTCCCTTTGTGTCAGCCTTTGTCATGGGCCAGACGCTGCTCTGTCTGCTGGGATGTGGCAAAAAGAGGCCAAGGTTCTGCCTTCAGGAGCTCCTGTTCCCATGGGGAAGACAGACATGGAGCCAATTATCGCAGGGAAATAGAAAGTGAGAACTGTATCTGGGAGGAAGGGGAACTGGCCTGGCCTTGCGATGTTCAGAAAGATTCCCCGGGAGAGGCGACACCTGAGCCAAGACCTATAGGATGAGTGGGAATTACCTAAGGGAGGCCACAAGATGGGGAAGGAGAAGACTGGATGGCACTCAGAGGTCATCTATGGAGGCCCCTGAAACCTCTAAGCCCTCCTTTCTCATGGCATTTAGGGGATACTGACTTTGTACCCTCCATGGACCCGCAGAGAGCTGGGTCCTGCCTTGCTGTGCCTTCATGCCTGAGTCAGGGATTCTGTGGGCCATAGGCCGCCCTGAGGCTTTCAAGATTATTCCTCATAGAAAAAAAATGGCATAATACTTTTCTTCTCTCATAAATACCTGTTAATTTTATTTTCTGTTGTAAAAGTCATGTTTTTTGTAAAGGATTCAAGCAATGAATAGGGACGGGCGAAATATCTCTGTCACAGTTAACACTGGAGTGCTCCAGCTCCTTAGAGACTTTTTCCTGCACATGTACAAACATACCATTTTTAACCCAAATGCCATCTCTTGGCACATTTTCTACAACTTGATTTTTTTTTTGCTGTAATGGTCTATCACAGACACTGTTCCATGCTAGTATAGTTAAATTACTTTATTCCTCTTAAGAGCTGCTTAGTTTCCATCAAAGGAACATAACACAGTTTATTTAACTAATTTGTGGATATTTGGATGGTTAATAATTTTCTACTGTTATAAAGAGTGCTACGAACAGATGTCATTTTTGTATCTGTATGCCTTAGTGCCAGTAGATTTTTTTTTTCAGAGCCAGTTTTGGACCACTCATTTGGCCCCGTAAAAGTTGCTCTGCAGATAAAATGTTTTGTTTTAAGAGGAAAGTAAAGCCACCGCATGTCCCACAGCTTTTCTGAGCTGTCTGTCTCTGACTGCTGCTATCACTTGGTTGATTCTAATCGTCCATATTCTTTTAAGATTTTATTTATTTATTTATTTGACAGAGAGTGAAATAGAGCATAAGCGGAGGGAGCAGCAGAGGCAGAGGGAGAAGCAGGCTCTCTGCTGAGCAGGGAGCCTGATGTAGGACTCGATCCCACGATTCTGGGATGACCTGAGCTGAAAGCAGATGTTAATCATCCATATTCTTCATGGCCTCTCCTTGGCTCCATGATTATAAGTGTCTTTCAGACTATAGCTCCCCTATAGCCGTGTAGCATGGCAGACTGCTTCTGGGAGGCTTTGAAGACCAGTCCTTTTTAACTCTTTATAGCAATCTGACTCACATCCTGGTCTTACGATGGCATGCACTTACTCACATCCCGTGCCCAGAAATAGTCTACGTGGTTCCAAGCAGTTGTTGCTCGGTGGCCCCTGCCATCCTGACAGACAGAGCAGCTGGTGGGGAGGGACCAAGAGCTGATAAGGATGACGGCACCCTGCACCAGGGCTGACGTTCCCAAGCCTGAGTACCAACCTGTGTTTGGTACACAGCTGGTGGCCAGGGGTTCCCTCAGCTGTCCATTTCTACACGCTCACTCCGAAGAATCTATACTATTTTAGAGCTGCTCCAGCTTAAACTGCTGCATACAGTGCTGCATTCCCACTCACCCTCATGCTGCTTCCATCCCTCCAGCCTTGTAATCATGGCACCACCTTCACCAGTCGCTTATGTCGACATTGGATGAGGGAGGAGGTATAAACAATGAGCCGCAGGATGTTTGAAACATCTGCCATTGACTTTATGAGTGGGGCTTTGACTTCCTTATGGGTGTTCTGTCTCTAAAAGAGGAAAGATGGCAGCTGCTGTGCCTTCTGCTTGTCCCTTGGTGCAGCTGATGGATTAACCTTCAAGAAGCAGAGTCTGATCAGGCAGATGCCTCTTACACATCTAGAGGGTCTCTTTAGGTGTGTATCCATAATAGCAGTATGAGAACATCCACCTTATACTGAGCCCTTGCTGTATGTCTACACTGGGCTCATCATTGGGGATTTGCCATCTACATTCAACCTGCTTATACTCATGCACTAACAGAAGCTCAGCCCTGGCCAGGTAAACCCCACTTGCCCTCCCTCCCCTGGGAAAGCAGAGCCTTCCAACGGATTGTGAGAGCCTTTGCCCCAGCAACTAGGCAGATGGGTGACTGAGCTTGACATCTGGGGAGTGGACACAGGAAACACTGTTCACTGGGTGCTGCAGGCGGAGGTTGGGAGGGACTGCATTGGCAGACCCCAGTGTCCAGAGCTCTGGGGGCCAGATGGTCAGTGAGTGTGTAGCTCCAGGAAGGAGTCCTGACACCTTAGTGGTGAAAGCAAAATGGGGACTCTGAACATGGGGTTCAGTAACGTATCTCACCTCACCAGGGGCTCCATTCTTCCTGGCTCATTCCTCTCTCTCATGATATGATAAGCCTGGTTCCTTTTTGTCCGGTGCTGAGAAGAGGGAGTAAGTGCGATTACAAGGAGGACATAGTGTTCACAGTTGTGGCTCCTCTCTAGTCCAAAGTTGTAGGTGATGGGAAGAAACATTTGACATTTCTATGTGATCGTTTGTATTTTGTGGTGTCAGATTGGAGGTAAAGCATGCCAGACCCGCTCTTATGGTTAGAAGAGACCTTTACCAAACAACAGGTGTTGGCAAGGATGTAGAGAAAGGGAACCCTCTTGCACTGTTGGTGGGAATGCGAACTGGTGCAGCCACTGTGGAAAACAGTATGGAGGTTCCTCAAAAAATTAAAAATGAAACCACCCTATGATCGAGTATTTGCACTACTAGGGTATCTACCCAAAAATACAAAAACACAAATTCAAAGGGATACATGCACACCTGTGTTTATAGCAGCATTATATATAATAGCCAAATTACAGAAGCTGCCATGTGTCCACCAATTGGTGAATGAATAAAGATGTGGTATGTATGTGTGTGTGTGTAATGGAATATTACTCAGCCATAAGAAAGAATGAAATCTTGCCATTGCAACAACATGGATAGAGCTAGAGTGCATTATGCTAAGCAAAATAAGTCTGAGAAAGAAAGCATATGATCTCACTCATATGTGGAAATTAAGAAACAAAACAAACAAGGGGAAAAAAGAGAGACAAACCAGCAAACAGACTCTTAATTATAGAGAACAAACTGATTGTTCCCGGAGGGAGTGGGGGGACAGGGAAAGCGGGTGATGAGGATAAACAAGAAAGAGAGAAGTGAGCTTTACCAATTAGGATCCTTGTACTTGCAGAATCGTAACATTTTCTCTAGCAGTCAGATCACTGGACCCCTTGTGTCCCTATTCTGCGCTTCAGAGTAAAACAAGAAGGCATAGTCAACATTTGGGGAGTGTATTACCTAAATCCATTTGGTAGCTCTATAAATAAAACCCACCAAGGTGATTGATTTTGGAACAATTTTTAGTATACTCCATATGGAAACCCGTTACTATTCAGATGTTCCTTAGTTTAATTATAGTTTGTGGAAAATCTTTAGAAACAAAAGATTGAGCTTAGTTACTAAACTGTAGTTTTCTTAGCTGACATAAAAAATATCCATCAAGCCCAGATAAAAATGTTCTGATATATTTATAATAATAATTTTTTTCTAATCAAGTAATAGCTAATAAAAGTCCAAGGAACATTTCCTGATTCTTTTCTTGTAGCCAATAGAAGAATGTTTGGATTTTTAAGATTTTCTAAGTTATCTTCTTGAAAGGTGTGAGCAAAATGTAAGTTAGTTGATTCACTTTTTTTTTTAAGATTTTATTTATTTATTTGACAGAGAGAGACACACAGCAAGAGAAGGAATATAAGCGGGGTGTGAGGGGAGAGGGAGAAGCAGGCTTCCCCAAGAGCAAGGAGCCCTATGTGGGGCTCCATCCCAGGACCCCTGGGATCATGACCTGACCCAAAGGCAGATGCAAAAGACTGAGCTGCCCAGGCACCCCTGGTTTACTCTTAAGAAACACCCTTTGCCCTGACGACAGCATCCAAGTTTGGTTTTTTTTTTTTTAAGATTTTATTTATTAATTTGACAGAGATCACAAAGGGGCAGCGGGGTGGGGGAAAGAGGGGGGGGGGGGGGGGGGGTGCGGGCAGGCAGTCTCCCCACTGAGCAGAGAGCCCAATGCGGGGCTCGATCCCAGGACCCTGAGTTCATGACCCGAGCCAAAGGCAGAGGCTTAAACCACTGAGCCACCCAGGCACCCCAGCCTCCAGGTTTTTTGCTTACCCACACATCCTTATTTTCATTCCCACTTTCTTGTTATTCTGGCTCCTGGCCTGTTTACTTCCTAAAATACTGTTTATCCATGCTGATCCTAAGCATCATCTGGGACTTATCTCTGGATTCAGGCATGAACACAAGTATATTCCCAACTCCTGGTCCGAATCTCTGGGCTCTGGCTCTGATTGTAATGCGCCGGTCGGACAAGAAGAACACTGAAAAATTTGAATGTGGCAGGTGGCATTCTTGTCCATCTATTTAACATAGAAGCATATGGAAGGCGCTTTAGCAGTGAGTAAGTATTCCTGTGGTTTCCTGAAAGGATGAGGTTTTGTGTCACCTTCAACAGCCTTCACTTTGGTAACACGAGTAGTACAGTTTTTCTTTTAGAAATGTAAATTACTCCAAAAGAGAAAAACTCTTAGTCTGAACTTTCCGACAGCTGGATCTATTCCTCTGAGACCAGTACCTGTCAGCTGAAAATTTGAGAGCATCAAGCCCTTCTCATATTAAGTCAATGAATGCAACTGGGAAGAGAGGGGGGAAGCGGAAGCAGGAGTAGAAAATGTCCTGCTGGTAAAAGCAATAAATTACAGTAATGCAGGGGCGCACTGGGTGGCTCAGTGGGTTGAGCCTCTGGCTTCGGCTCAGGTCATGGTCCTGGGGTCCTGGGATCAAGTCCCATGTCGGGCTCTCTGCTCGGCGGGGAGCCTGCTTCCCTCTGTCTGCCTGTCTCTCTGCCTACTTGTAATCTCTGTGTGTCAAATAAATAAATAAAATCTTTAAAAAAAATTACAGTAATGCATATGCAACAAAAGGGATCAAAATGTGCTTCAGATAACATGGCCCTCACAGTAGCTTCAACAATCACATTAGCTTCAAAAATTGATTCATGTTTTAACATTCACATACTGACATCCTTAAGTCCCCTTAACTTTAGCAATGTTAAGGAAAGCCTTCAGGAATAAAAAGGGCATCTATGGAGATGACAGGAAACGTGAATAGGCAGTTTCAAGGGTCTGCCAGCTCCTCCCAAATGTAGTATCACACAAGAGCTGTGACAGACCTGGGGAAAAGGGACATGCAGCTCCAACCTGGAATTAATGAAGGTACAGAAAAAATAGAAAAGCTACAAGCAAACCATAATCAAGGAAGTACAGACACACCTACTTGACACGTCTTTTGAACTTGAAAGGCCAGAGTTTGAAGGCAGTCCAAGAAAGGAGTGAACATTGAGAGGTGTCCCAATAAGACTGACTTCCACCCTCGGGCTTTGGGACTCACTCGGCCTAGGGAGGAAAACACACACATACACAAAGAAGAAGGAGTCTTCTTCCTCTAAGAGACCAAGAAGACCTGGAGCAAGGTGTTAGGCACAGTTGACTGCAGCAAAGACCCTTCTAAGAAGCTTGGGGAGAGCGGAGAGCTGGAGACTTCGGAGGCCAGCAGCAACCTGCGTGGGACAGCGATGTCAGGGGAATCCCATTCTGAAGGTGGGCTGCACAGCCTGGGCTGTGGATGTGAGCTCCGAACTTCATGGAGACTTTCTGAGAGGGGCCTGCTAATGTCCCTGGAACACGGGTATTCAGACTTTACCTGGGTAGAAATAATAACTGAATAAATGGGGGTGGGTAAGGCAGCATTCTCCTTTCCCTCATTCTGGTCGCCACCCAATCACGGATGCAGCTCAGGGCCATTCCAGCTTTCCTGCAGCACTAGAGACTGCAGTCACAAGAGCTCAATGGACCTGCAGCCCCTAGCTCCCCATCCTGTGGTTGCTATGGGGTTTCTTGATTTTTTGTTCTGTTTCTTGGGGCTTGGGCCTAACCACAGTTCGTGCTCTCTTAGCTCCTTTCCTTGTCCGCTGTGGCTCCTCCCAGCTTCAAGGCGTTCCCAGTTTTCATCAGCACGGTCTTGGGCCGTCACCCTTGGATCCAGAAGTTGGGTGAACAGGGCCAAGCCTTGAGGTACACCAGTAGAGACTGGCGTCTAGGTTGACAGCAATTCATTAAGGATCAAGTTCCACTGAGATGCAGTGAACTCTTGTGTGCCAAGTACCAGGCTAGGAACGGGGAGTAGGAAGATGAACAAGGACCTGCCCCGGCCTACAGTGGCCACAGCCCAGTGTGCTCATCCGGCCGGTCACTAATGCACCCAACTGTTATGAAAGAAAGGTGTCCCCTCAACAGACTTAAATCCATCCAACAAACTGTAGGCCAAAAATGGACACGGTCACTGCCCTTACAGAATTCATGTTCTGATGGGAGGGTCAGACAAGGACAGCAGGGAAACAAAGGAACAAATGAATAAATCCTTATAAATAGTGGTGAAGGCCAGGAAGGAACAGATGAGACCCTGAGCACAATGAGAGGGACTGGTGTGGAGCTGCCCACTCTCGGGAGGTAGGGAGGCCTGGGGCTTAAAGCCCAGAGGGAACCAACCTTCAGATTGAGGCTGGGTGAGGTCTTGCAAGTTTCAGCTGTCTGTTCAGATATTTCCCACCCGATATATAAAGGGTATATAAACTAATAGATGTTCAGCTGTCAGATATTGACACACGGATTTCAGTTTCTTTTTTTTTTTTTTTAAAGATTTTATTTATTTATTTATTTGACAGAGAGAAATCACAAGTAGACGGAGAGGCAGGCAGAGAGAGAGAGAGAGAGGGAAGCAGGCCCCCTGCTGAACAGAGAGCCCGATGCGGGACTCGATCCCAGGACCCTGAGATCATGACCTGAGCCGAAGGCAGCGGCTTAACCCACTGAGCCACCCAGGCGCCCCGGATTTCAGTTTCTGAATATTCATGTTTCCGTTCTTCTCCATCCCCACCCCTCACCCCCCAGGGTCTTTTCTGTGACCTCCATCAGCTGGTCTGTAATCCCAGAATCAAACAAATTGTTTTCTTGGGTCCAGTCAAGGGATTGAATTCCTGAACATAGTATAGCGGGAAGCATGGGCAGTAGTTCTGGTCTTCCTGGGTCCAGCTCAGCTGTGTACCGCTCATGTGACCTTGGGGAAGTAGAGAGTCTGTAAAGGGAGAGTAACGATAGAACCTCACATGCCATGTTGTTGTCACCCGGTTAACACACAGAATGCAGGAAACCATGCCCCGCCCAGCGCATAGAAAGTGCTCAGTGCATGTTAGCTGCTCTTATTACTCTCATAATCTCCTTGTATTATTGTCATTGTTGCTGTGGAAGGCCAAAGAGTTCTCACAGGCTGAGCTTAATCAGCCTTCATATTGGTTTCTTGCTTCTTGAAGTCTTATGGGTAGGGGAGATGTTTGTCAAGTGGTCCACAATATAGTTTGTTGCTCAGGGACTGAATATTCTATTTTTAGATAAGTGTTCCTACCTCTTACCTCTTATCCACATCTCTCAGTTGTTTTATTGATGATTAGCTTTTAAATTTTGAAATCATAGGCCCCTCTAGCTGTAGAAAAGAGATACCACTCTAATCAATCATCCAGTTTTAAAAATAATTGATGGAAAAGAATTTTAAAATAACAGATTGTGTGTGTGTGTGTGTGTGTGTGATCTTTTCAATATTCTTTTATTGTAGAAGTGCTGGTATAAAGAGTGGTGCATAATGTTAGGGGCATGCTAGAGACTGTTCATTCAACACACATTTAGATCAATTATCCACTGGGTGGCAAGTACTGTCCTAGATGCCAGGATTCAAAATGAGTCGGACACAGGCTTTGGCCAGGGCACTCATACTCAGTTGGGGTGGATAGACCTGCAAACAAGTCAGGGCTATCCTGTGTGTTACAGGAGTTCCAATCAAGAAGTACAGTGAGTAGGGACCCCACCAGTCCCCAGTGGGGAGTGGAAGGTAGTAGGGACTCTTCTTCTCCCCCTTCTTTTTTTTTTTTTTTCCTTTTGGACTTGCATTTTCTCCCTGTCTCAACAATTTAGTAGGTTTTTTATATATTTACAAAATTGTGCAACCATCACCAAAACCAATTTTAGAACATTTCCATCACCCCAAGAAGAAACTGAATACTCATTAACAATGACTATCAATTTTCCCCCCACCCCCCAGACCCTGGTGACCACTACTTTCTGTGTCTGTGGATTTGCCTATTCTGGACATTTCATATAAATAGAATATGTGGCCTTTTTATCTGGCTTTTTCCACTTAGCATAATGTGTTCAATGTTCATCCATGTTATAATAGGTATCAGTACTTCATTCCTTTTTGGGGTTGAATAGCATTCCATTGTATTGCCATGTGACATTTGATTAATGCATCAATTGATGGACATTTGGGTTTCCACAGTTTGGGCCATTTTGAATAATGATGTGATCATTCATGTAGGAGTTCTTGCAATAACATACATTTTCAATTTTCTTGGGTATTTACCTAGAAGCAGAATTGCTGGGTCCCATGGCAACTCAGTGTTTTGAGGAACTCAGTGCTCCAAAGTGGGTGCATCATTTTACATTCCCACCAGCAGAGTACAACTGTTCTAGTTTCTCCACATCCTCATCAACACTGTCATTTTAATTAGAACCATCCCAGTAGGTATGAACTAGTATTTCATTATGGTTTCAATCTGCATTTCTCTGAAGGCTAATGATGCTGATCATCTTCTCATGTGCTTTGTTAGCCATTGATATATCTTCTTTAAAGAAATGTATATATAGATTTTTTGCCCATTTTTAATTGGATTATTTGTCTTTTATTGAGTTTAACATTCTTTATGTGTTCTCTATACAGTCAGATATATGATCTTCAAATATTTATTTTGTCTGATGTCATGGTTGTCTTTTCACTGTCTATATGATATTGTCTGAAGCACAGAACTTTTTCATTTTAATGAAAGCTAATTTATCTATTTTAATTTCTGTCACTTTGCCTAACCCAAGCTCATGAAACTTCAATACTGTATTTTTTTTTTGAGAGGTTTATAGTTCTAGCACTTGCATTTAGGTCATTGATCTATTTTAAGTTAATTTTTGTATATGGTGTGAGGTTGGGATTCACCTTGATTGTTTTGCATGTGTATATCCAGTCCTCCAGCACCCATTTGTTGAAAAGACAGTACTTTCCTTCATTGAATTGTCTTGGCACCCTCTTTGAAAATCAATTGGCTGTAAATGTGAAGCTTTATTTCTGCACTCTCAGTTTTATTTCATTGATCTATATGTCTAACCTTATGAAGCAGCACGTCTTGATCAGGGCTTCCAGGTAAACAAATGAGTTCATCAACCTGCAAGCTCAGGGCGTTATCAGATAGAGTGAAGATATAGTAAGATGATGGTATGAAACTCCTACCACAGCACCTGTCTGGTGCATAGTCACGGAAAAGATAACCATGGCTGTCCTTATAATTGTTACCATTTTCCAGGCAGCAGAAGGTATGTTCATGAACAGAGGATCATGTGTGAGCTGGAGCCCTTTGGAGGAATGTGCATTGTGGAACATGGGCATGTGTGGGGCCACACATGACAGGAGACTGGGTTTTGTCCTGGAGATTGCACGGAATATGGAGGAGTGTGAGGTAAAGGATGACATGGTAGAGAATTCTGTAGAATAGAACATATGACTTCAACCTCAGACCACGAAGCCATTTTTATGTTTAGAGCTTGAGCTCAATGCTTGCCTCAGAGCTTTGTTTGAATTTGGCAACAACAGAAGTGTCCATCCCCCAGGGAACGGGGCTGACCCACGATGATTTGTTGGCAGATCCTGTTTTCTGGCTGTGCTAAGGCCAGTTAGGGTGTGAGGTCCTGGACACCACTCGCTCCTTGGGCCTCCCACAGGAAATCCTGGTTCCTTTTTGTTTCAGGGAAGTTTGCTGACAGACGCATTCATGGCTCCTTTTCCGCCACTGCCACAGGAAATTCCACACCACAAGTGCTGCTGCTCCTGTCCCTGATGTGAGCCTGTCATCACTGTGACTCAGAAGGGCCTTTGCCCAGCCCTGGCAGCTATTTTTACTTCTGTCAATATTTTAAATGCATGCTTGATCATGAGGAATGACTGCTTCTACCCAAACTTTAAACCTACCTACACTTGTAAAAATTTTTTTTGGGGGGGGGGGTAGGGAGAAAATCACTTATCTTACTATCCTCTATGGAGCAGCTCATGATCTTCAAATATTTCATAGACATTGGGATGCAGAGATTAGTCAGAGAAAAGCTTCATTCCTTACTCTTGAGTAATAATAATGGCTAATACTTCCACAGCACATTGTAAATTGCTTTTCATACATTATTACCTCATTTGCTCCACACAAGAGCTCTATGAAGTATGAAGCATTACCACATTTCACAGGAGAGAAAAATGAGGCATAAAGAGTAAGTAAGTAACTTGCCCACAGTCCTCTAGAAGTGTGGTAGCTAGTCTCAAAAGATGCCTCCTCCTCCTCCCACCACCCCCACCACCATGTACCATGCTCCCGATATTCATGCCTCCTGTAGACCCCTCCCCTTGAATCTAGGACAGCCTTCTGACTCACTTTTTTGACGAGTACAATTCTCCAGGAGTGATGTTTTGTAACTTCCCAAGTCTTAATCATAAGTCCTGAAGTCTCCAGCTGGATCTACAGGCAGCAAAGTGACATTGAAAAAGTCTAACCACCCAGATACCAACATACTGTGAGGGAAGCCCAGGCTAGTCACACAGAGGCTCAGGCACCGCTAGCCTAGGTGAGGTAAGTGAAGAGGCCGTCAAGGACAACCAACTCAGCTGAGCCCTCAGACGGTTCCTGCCCCAGCTGCCATTTGACTGTCCCTTCATGACACTCCCTGATTGAGAACCACCCAGCTGAGCCCAGTCAACCCTCAGACCAGAGAAAATAGTAAGTTATTATTTAAGCCTCTGAGTTTTAAGGTGACTGATAACCAGAGCAGAGAGTAAATGGATGAGTGGGATCCAAACCACACAGCCTCCTTCCAAAGTATGTGCTGTTATCCACAAGAGATGAGGATACAAACCAGGGAAACCTCTCTCTCTCGCTTACTGTCTCTCACACACACACACACACAGAGAGAGAGAAGGCAGCGCTGGGGAAGGGTACTGGTGGGGCAAGTTTCCATTTAATTGATGCTTTCCCCCTACAAACACCAAACTTCTGGGTTTTTTTTACCTTCAGCAATTACTGAAAGGCCGCGCACACTGCCCTACATTCTCATTCAAAAGACATTAGCAAGGGGAAGAGGTTGTCTTATATTGAATATCTTCCACGCACCAAACTCTGCTTGGTTCCTCCTGGTCCATTTCTTCCATGTCAGGCATCAGGGGCTTTACTTTTAAACAGAACAGGATAGACCCTGTCATGCCTTCCTGGAGTACACACCAGGGAGGAGGATGGGTGAGCAGAAATACAAAGCAAATGCATGTTGAAAGGAAGACTTGAAGAAAGTAATTGCTGAGTCCCACAGCAGGGGTGTTCTGACTTAGATGGGGTGTTGGGGGAGGGTTCTCTGAGGAAGAGACTTGTAGGTTAAAACCCAAAGAATAAAAGGATTAGCCTTCCAGGGCCTTGGGGAAGCCCAAGAGGAGTGAAGATCTTACACGGGTTCAGGGAAGGCTAGAAGCTGCTGAGTAGCTGGGAAGTGGTGGTCAGTGAGGTGGGGAGCCCTTGCTGTGGGGGGGCTGTCGGCCTTAGGGAAGCATGTGGATTTTATTCTGAGAGGAATAGGAAGCCATTGAAGGATTATCTTTTTTAATGTCCTCTTGATTACCCAGAATTATTACTATGAGCATCCGGGAGTTGTGGCCCTGAGCAGCCACAGAACCAGCCCTGGGTCTGCCACTCTGCTTCTGTGGGTTTGGTTGCTAGGTTGGTTTTCTCTTTCCTGGGTGTCACTGTCATTTCTTCTGTGGGACCTGTCCTCAGGTCACCCTCTTTCTGCCCCGTTTCTGCCCTGGAGTTGATGAATCTATGAGTGAGGCCAAGAAGCCCTACCGCTCTGATCCTCAGGCCCCAGGGAACTTGGTAACAGGCTACTTCCTGACCTCAGCACGAGCAAAGTGGGGAGTGTGGGGTGGGGCCGCTGCCCGCGGATCCCCACTTGGAGGAGTCTGGGGTTGCTGAGTGGGCCTCCTGAGTCTGCCCTTTCCTGTGTGCTCCACCACCCCCGAGGCAAGTGAAAGAAGAGAGGATTACAAACTTGGGGAAACTACCAAAATGGACTTGAGCTCTGCCCCACATCTCTGGTTTGCCGGTGAACGCTGTCCTCTTGGAGGCCAGGATGGAGGATGTAAGTTGGTGGGGGTCCAGGGCAGGGTGTCTTTGGGTGAGGCGGGAGCCTCTGGCACTGGGCTGGGCTCTGTGACTCACCAACATCCTCCTGGGGAGGGCTGTGAAAGGAAGCAGAGGTAACCGTCCCACCGTGGTCCCTGGGTGACCCAGTGACCGTGGTTGCCTTCACGAGTGGGCTTCTGACAGGAGTCCTGCCTGACACTGCTGTCCTCTGCTTAGGCCTTCCCTCCATGGAAGAGCACACCTCCCCCCAGCATTTCCATACTTCTTTGGAAGTCAGGAGTTTTAGGAACCTCTAATAAAGAAGAGTTTTTTTTATTTTTTTTAAGATTTTATTTATTTGTCAGACAGAGGTCACAAGTAGGCAGAAAGGCAGAGAGAGAGAGAAGAGAAAGCAGGCTCCCCACTGAGCAGAGCCCTATGTGGGGCTCAATCCCAGGACCTTGGGATCATGACCTGAGCTGAGCCGAAGGCAGAGGCCCTAACCCACCGAGCCACCCAGACACCCCGAAAGAAGAGATTTTTTAAAAATGTCTCATTTACCTTTTCAGATGTTTAATAAGTTCACTGCTGTAATGAGGACATCCTTGATATATAACCTGCACCCCTACAGTTAGGTGTGGTAAAAGCCCTCACCCCCAAGTCACTGTGCACCAGTGGGGAACCCCCAGACTGGAGGGTGGGAGTGATAGATTGAAAATGCAGGATTCTAGGTGGAGGTGGAGCTGTAGAGTGCTGAGCAATGCTGACCTGAAACATTTTTCCATTTCTCTGGCGCTTCCCCTCGCCAGCGGGGGTGACCTGGGCAAGTTCCTCCGCCTCTAGGAACCTCAGTCTCCTCCTCTATAAAATGGGAAGAAAAGTTCTTTCCTTGCAGAATCGGATCTTGTGAGGGTGTGAGTGATTGGTGTGAATGCCTAAGTGTTCCAGAGACATGAGCAATGAAGTGTGCATCCAGTGAGAGGACCCGGAGTGGGGCCGGAAGTCAGGTCTCACGCACTGGCACTGTGTGGCTGAGCATCTCGAGCCAGCAGATGTGGACACGTGCTGAAAATGGCAACGCTTTCAAGGCCTCTTTGTTTTCCATGGAAGCAGAGAGGGAGGTGGTGAGAGGCTCACTGTGGGTCCTGGAGGAGGCTGACCTGAGTTCAGATCCCAGCATCCCCACCTCCTGTAGGATCCTCATTTCATGCTTGTATAAAGGGTTGGAATTCTCCCTCCCAGGGTCATTTGAAGATACAGTAACATAACAAGTAAAAAATCATTTGGCAGAGAGTCACGTTACAGATCTGGTGGTTTAAGTGCCCTCATTTCATGGACTTGGATGGTCCCTGCATAGAAGGACCAGGACAGCAGGGTCAGCTCTGCCAGTGCTCCAGCGTTCCCCAGGGATAGCGGATGGTGGCAAGTCCTGGGACTTAGACCAACAGGGACCTTGCTCTTCCAGGAACCCAAAAAAGGAGAGAGGAGGAGAAAGGAAATAGGAGGACTTGACCACAGACCTTTGGAAAGAATACGGGGCGAGTGCAGCTCAGGAAGGGAGCTGGGGGAGCCTGCTGAAGACAGTGACCAACGACCCAGAGGAGGTGTTCTCTTGTAGCCGAGGGCCCTGGCTGTCCGCACGTTTCCACTTCTTTTTGCCATAATCTTTCTGGTATCTGGGGCTATTTCTCACATGTGCCAGATGCAGTTGCCTTTAGAAACCTCCTCTTCGCCTGCGTTATGTCAGTCTCTTTCTCAAAAACCACCTCCTGCTTGAATCCAGATCACAGTGTAAAGCACAAATCAGACCATTACTCGGCATTTCACCTTTCATTCTGCACAAGTATGTGTACCCACCTGAGATGAAAAATTTACATTACAGAAAGTTAGGTGGGGAAACATGTCCCAACGGCACCCCTAGTTCCTCTCCCAGAGCAAACCCTGTCGGCAGTGTCTCCCAGAGCCGGAGGGTCCCGCACACTGCTCTGCACTGAGAATGTTCCACCTAGCTGTAAGCCTTGCAGCCAGCGCTTGTCAGGACGTTGGAGTGTTCTGTCATACAGAGTTGCCCAAATTAACAGCCGGTGTCCTTTGGGTGGATGGCACCCAAATGTGTTCCAAACTGTGCTGCAGAATATAGTTGTGCACACAGTGCAACTATTCACAGTTTGCGTAGTAGGGTGCGAATGGGACTCTACGATATAAAACAAATGAGCAGAGAAACAATCAGACCGGGGGTCTGTTTGCCAGAGGGGAGGTGGGCAGGGAAATGGGTGAAATTAATAAGGAAGTGAGGGGTACAAACTTCCAGTTATAAAATGAATAAGTCACAGAGGTAAAAAGTGCAGCCTAGAGAATATAGTCGGCAATACTGTAATAACATCGTATGATAATTTCTCTCACTGGGGTGAGCACTGAGCAACATGTAGAATCACGAAGTCACTATATTGTACACCTGAAACTAATATAACACTGCATGTCAATTACACTTCAGTTTAAAAAAAAAAAAAAAAAAAGATGCCCTCTTAGTAGTGAAATTACTGAGTCAAATGGAACTGAGGTCTTCTTACAGAGTTAGCCAGTGCCAAAACGCCTTTTCTAGAAGATGTCCCTACTTCCATTCCCATCAACAAAACATCCTCCCCAACTCAGGGCATTACTATTTCTTTCCCTTATCTTCACTTTATCTTTGATAGGTGAATGGCCTCTCAGTATAATTCTAATTCTCATTTTTATTATTAGTATGGTTAAGCACCTTCCCCTATTTTCAGATTATTTCCAAGTATTTCCTTTCTGGGGGTATTTGACCATTTTGAAATACTATCAGTAACTATGTGAACTTTTATTTAGTAAAATAATTGAGTCATTTTTATTTTAAAGTTTTACTTATATATTTGACAGAGAGAAAGACGGCGAGACAGAGAATACAAGCAGAAGGAGTGGGAGAGAGAAACGGGCTTCCCACTGAGCAGGGAGCCTGATGGCGGGCTCGATTCCCAGACCCTGCGACCATGACCTGAGGCAAAGACAGACGCTTAACCAAGTGAGCCATCCAGGTGCCCCCAATGCAGTCATTTTTTATAAAATAAAGAAACCAATGATTATTCACATGGTCCCCATTGACTTGACCTATCTTTCCATCGGTGACATAAACCCAGAAATAACTATCTCTGGGCAATAGTTTGACTTTAGGAGCAGGTTATCCGATAACTTACTGGCTGGCCCTGGTCTTCATGACTGGCTGTTGTCCAAATGCTCACAGAACACTCACACAACACAGGGATTGTTGAGAAGGAGAAACAGGGCAGGGCAGAGGGTCAGAAGTCATTTGTAAGCTGTCTGTTGATCCCAAAGCTGTCACCATCTTGGTTTAACATCTCTCTTGAGAAAAGTATAGCTTGAAGAAATATTGTCTTTTTGCCCTTCTGAACCATAAAATGACAAGATGTATTGTCAAGGTAGAAGCCTTGTTTGGAAATACTCCGTCTCCTCATACTTGGGTGGAGACCGTCTCATTGGCCTTTTGCCTCAAGAAAATCCAGTGTAAGTACCAACTGACCGTCTGATTTATAGATGTATTGTGAGAGGCTTTCTTGCCTTAGGTACACAACGCCCACTTGAAAATGAGGCATGGGTAATCTCCGTGTGCATGACACTTAGTTCCTGGATTCACTTACTTCTATTCTTAGAAGGTGGAGCTGATGATCTCTTAAGCATTTTTGGATGCCTCAGATTCTGTGACTTTTCCTTTGGTAATTTCTGTCAGCACAGAATTGGTGGCAGTTGGGTGACAAATTACACTTCAGGGCAACTAAAGACCCTTCTGGAAACATTCAAGGACCTTCCAATCAGCCCTGTGTGCCATAGTGCATGAGTCCAGGGGTACAAATAGAGTAAAATGAAACTCGTTACTTGATCATTTTTTTCCCTTGGATGTAGTCATTGAGTGTTCCCGTAGCTACCTGAACAGTTTTATGTTCTTATGCTGGTACTATAACTAGCTAATATCTATTGTCTAGATACTATCTAATCTAAGATCTGGAATAAAATCTTTTTTTCCAGATAAGTAAATAAAATTTTTTTTTTAAGATTTTATTTACTTATTTTACAGAGAGAGAGATGGTGAGAGACGGAACAGAAGCAGGGGGAGTCGGAGAGGGAGAAGCAGGCTTCCTGCAGAGCAGGTAGCCCAATGTGGGGCTCAATCCCAGGACGCTGGGACCGTGACCTGAGCCAAAGGCAGGCACTTAATGACTGAGCCACCCAGGCACCCCTGAAAAAAAATCTTCCTGATCATCTAACCCATCTGATTGATATAGAAACTGAGGCCCAGCAAAGCAAAATGGCTGACCCAAGCTCCAGAACTTGGGGCATTTTCTTGGTAAATTTTCACCAACCTCTCTCCCTGGCAAAGAGCCGTAAAATGCCACATAGTATTGCTGTCTCTTTCCGGGGCTCAGTGCTCATTAAATGGCTTTGCTTCCTAACCTCATTTTTAGTCTGAGATGGAAAAGAGATATGAAACCCAGTTTCCCCCTTTGACATGGTCACCTGACCAGAGGCCAGGGTGTTCATCGGGCCAAATATTCAAATAGAGCCTTTCTCTGTTCCCCACCTGTGCAGGATGGTATCATCCCATGGTGTGAGCGGCCTTGGGGGTCACATGCCCCCTGCATCGTTATCTTTACGGCAGCCCCTGGGGAAAGAGAGAGGCTGTGAGTTTGGCTTGTTTATTTTAGGAGGAAACAGGCACCGATAAATTAGTTCACAGACTTTTGGACTAAATTCCAAAGGAAGAAGGAGTTGGGAGAGGAAATAGAGGATAAACAACACCAAGCCCATCCAAGGACAGATTGGTCCTTGATTTTAGTTCAACTGTGGTAATCCAGTGGTGGAACCCCCTGCAGGCCAGGCACAGTGAGACTGGGAACTCTGCAACCACAAGGATTTTCTCATAGACAATTACACTCTCTAAGGGGGAGCCACCACCACCTGAACACTTTGAGGTAGACACGCCCTAAACCCATCCACAGCATGTGCAGATAGGGAGGCCCCTGTTCCTCTTCTCTAGCTGTCTTGTTGGATCTCCAGGACAGGGTTTAGGGTCAGCCCCTCCCAACACCCCGCAGAAACCTAGAACTGCCCCTCCCACTGCTGCCCCTGCCTCCGCTTACCCCCACCCCCCCACCGCACCCCACCTGTGCCTCTGATCAGCTTGGGGTGAGGGGAAGTAGACTGGGCAGAGGGAGCAGAGTGTCTGTAGCTCCTCTCCTGACCAGCTTCTTCCCGATGCTCTGGCCAAGTGTGGCTGATCCAGGGCCGACTCCTCCCCCAGAGGTAATGTGTAGTTGTAAAGACACTACTGCACCCTCAGGGTTTCTTGAGATGGTGATAAGCTGGAAAATACTAGAAATCCAGGCTCTGGCTGAACACCTTTGTAGAAGAAAAGGAAAGCCTTCCTCAGTAATACTGTTAGCGTAGTCACATAGGGACCAATAATCTTTACAGTATGCTTATTCTTTTCTTATTACAAAAAGAGTATATGTTTATTGTAGGACACATAAAACTACTTTACTTTAGAAAGATCGGAAAGAAGGAAATAAAAACCACCTCGAATGCCACCATCCTGGCACACCTGTGGTGCCGTGCAGTGGATAAAAAACACAGGCCCTGGGATGCAAGTCCCTGGGTATGAATCCTGGCCCTCCTAGGAAATAGCTGCGTGACCTTGGGTAAGTTATTTAACCTCTCTGAGTCTCTGGATCCTCACCTGGAAAATAGGGATAATCATAGCACCTGTTTCAGGGGTTACTGTGAGGATTACAGGAGATTTTGTGGGTAGAAATTGCAGGAATGTTGTGAGAATTCAGTAAATATTTGCTGCCATCATTTATTTTGAGCTCTCATTCTCCACCCAACCCCAATCACATTTTCACAAACAGCCTTTTCCAGTTGCAAAGTTAACCCAGACTGTAAACAATACAAGGACTGGTCACACGTGTTTAACTGAAGTAGCTGCTATTGTTAACTGAAGTGACTATTTTTGAAAATATATATTTAATACCTGAGTACTCCCAGAAACTTGATGTCTATTTTGAGGTTATTTGTACTTCCTTAAATTAGTAAGAGCTCTTGTTTTTTTAGAAACTCACAGCACTATTTAAGCCTTGGCCTCTAACTTGCTAAAAATCAGTTACACTTCTCATTCCCTTCAATTCACTTCATTAATCAAATTTATTTAATTGTTTTTTATTTTATATGCATACATATGTATTACATTAAGAACACTTAAAAGGCCGTCCACCCTCTTAAATTTTTAACTGTACAGTACGATATTGTTAACTATAGGCATAGTGTCATACAGCAGGTCTCTGGAAGTTTCTCCTCTTGCTGAACTGAAACTTTGTGCCTACTGCTCAGTAATTTCCCATCCCCCTCCACCCCACCGAGCCCCTGGCAACTGCTGTTGCATGCTATGGTTACATGAGTTCGAGTATTTTAGATCCCTCATATAAACAGAATCACATAGTGTCTGTCTTTCCCTGAGTGAATTTATCTCACTCAGTGTAATGTCCTCCAGGTCCATCCATGTTGCAGAATTTCCTTTTGTAAGGCTGCTTCATATTCTGTTTTATGTCTAAACCACATTTTTCTTAGCCGTGTGCCTGCCAAAGGCATTAAGGCTGTTTCCCCATCTCGGCTATTGTGAATAGCACTGTAGTCAACATGGGAGTGCTAATAATTTTTGAGATGCTGATTTGAAGTTTTTTCGATTTAATTCTCCTGAATTAATCCCAGAAGTGGGATTCCTGGATCATATGGTAGTTCTATTTTTAATTTTTTTGAGGAATAACGCAATTTTATTAAACACCTACTCTGTTCAATAGTGGGTACTGAGTACTAGGTATACAGTGAGAAGTGGAGTCTCTGCCCTCGTAGAGTTTCTGCCTTATTCTCACCAAATGAATACATCACTGGAAAGTGTAAGTGTAAGAAAAATCGTTGATGTGATAAGAATACATCACCGGGAATGTGATTTGGACAGTACAAAGTGTTCTGTGGTGGGCTTTTGGGTTCCAAGCATGACGAAGACTTGGCCCCTGCTCTCGGGCTGCTTATAGTTTAATGAGTGAGCTGTGGCCGAGCACAGAACCTCTCAGGAGGAAATGGGGAGGGAGGGTCTGTTCCACTCAGGTGGGGGAAGGCCTCTTGCAGGGAAGCAACCCAGAGGGCTGGGTAACTGGAAAGAGCAGAGCATGCCAGGCTGAAGGAAGTCTGGGCAGAGGTCCAGAGGCAGGAGACTGTAAGATGTCTCTGAAGAGGGGCAAAGAGCCTGGTGTGGTTTATGGGGTGGGGAGAGTGAGGCTTAGTAAGACACCCTGAGACCAGGCTGGAGAGGGAAGGTGAGAGCTAGTCTTGGAGAATTTGCAAATATCTCTTCTAAAACTAACCAAGGATCTCAACTTTTAGCTCCCAATTGTGAGAAGGAGTGGGGACATTTGAGTGCTGGATTAGAAAGGAAGGAACCTGGGAACAAGAAGTACAGTTCAAAGGTGCTCCCAGCACACTCGTAGGGTCTGGCTGGACGGTCTGCATTGGGCAGTCAACTAGGTGCTGGAGGGACCTCCGGGAGAGAGGCTGGGGTTACCCATACAAACCAGCACAGTGAGAGCTGTGGTGGGGGTATGAGTGGCCTGGCATGGAACAGGAGTTCCTGGCTCTAGAAAGGGCAGGCCTGTGCCCCACCAGTGAGGATAAGTCTAAGCAGAATCTTGGGTCGTGTCCAACTGGGCAAGTGGCTTCACCCACCCCAAGAATGGAACCAGGGGCACGGGCGGGGAGAACCTGGCCTCTGTTCTGGCTGTCCTCCATTGTCTTGCATCCTTTTACTGACACACAACTTGTTTAAAACTCATGTAATTAGCAACTTGGCTCTGGGAAGAAATTGAAGAATTTTGTTTTCTGCTCTATTGAAAGCAGACTGCCAAATTAGTTTTCTCAAGGCCCCCACCCTATATTTACCTGAACCGGGGGGGCAAAAATCTCAGATGTCATTTCCTGGTGGGTGCCTTTGGATGGAGACCACAGCTTCCATGGGTGGAAGGCCCTGATTGGCTGGAAAGGGTCCCTTCCTTCCTGCCCCCTCCCTTTGTTCCCAGAACGTGGAGCCAGGATGCCAAGCTGGGATCTTCCACAGGACAAATTCTCTTTCTCAGCTCCCAAAGCTATATTACTTGTGGATCCATTTGCAATGATAGGAACCCCATTTTTAACCAATTGGGCTGATGACATCTCTGTTTTGTTCTAGACCAATAGAAGTTCCATTAGGTCTAATAGAACTAAGATGTCTATAATTAAATGAATAAATTTTAAAAATACATTGAGCACCATGGGGGCAAGTGTGTTAGTTAGGATGTGGATTCCTGTACCTTCCATACACACTCACTAAATAATGCAAGCATACATGCGTTGCCCCATGTGCCTGTGTACAAACACACACACCCATCCAGGTGTGTATGTACCCTGGGCTATGTTGTGTTGGATTCTCATAAACTCAGAGTGTTGTCATCCCTGACCATCACCATGGGAGACTCTCTCAGCCAGAAGGTAAAAGACCTGTTAAATGACACAACTCTCAAAGTTCCAGTGGATGGGCCAAATTGTACATTAACCTTTTTGGTGAAGACTGATTTCGACTAAAGCCTGAGGCTCCTGCTTTCACTACATTCAATTCCCTACCCAGCCAAATGTGCTACAAAGTCGGCTTGGCAAACAGATTTCAACTTCCTGGTCCATCCAGCAGTTTGTGGAAATGTTTATCTTCAAACAAGTTTAGCAGCTTTGAGTACATTCTCCCTTCCTTTCCTTCTTTCTTTCTTTTTTTTTTTTTTTTAATTTTTTAAGGCAGTCTTATTGCAGTAGAACATAATAATGTCCAGTTTGATGAGGTTTTTTTTAAGATTTTTATTTATTCATTTGACACAAAGAGAGAGAGCACAAGTAGGCAGAGAGGCAGGCAGAGAGAGAGGGGGAAGCAGGCTCCCCGCCGAGCAGAGAGCCCAATGCGGGGCTCGATCTCAGGACCCTGAGATCATTGACCTGAGCCGAAGGCAGAGGCTTAACCCCCTGAGCCACCCAGGTGCCCCCAGTTTGATCAGTTTTGACCAATGTGTGTACCATCATCAAGAAGTAGAACCTTTCCATTGCCCTCAGAAGTCCCTCTTTGTCCATGTCACTTTGTAGCCCCATCCATGGGCCCGCTCCCAGTCACTATAGCTTGGTTTTGCCTGTTCTAGAATTTCACATACATGGAATCCCGTGGTGCATACTCTTCAGTGTCTGGCTTCTCTCACTCAGCCTGGTGTTCCCGAGATACCCCCGTGTGGCTGCACGTAGCTCCTTCTTTGTATTACTGAGTGCTGTTCCACTGGACAGTTTATCCATTCACCTGTCGAGGGACATTTGGATGGCTGCCACTCTGGGGTTAGTATGGATAAAGCGAGCAGCCTTTGTTTTATAGAAGTATATCCCTCAGCATCCATCCCGAGCACATCCTAGGCATTTGAGAATTATTAATTAATCCATTTTTGACTTTTGTATGTGAAATGTATTGTTACATTTCTAAATGTTTAGTGTACTTCTGAATTCCAGAGAGAGAGGTGTTCCGAAAGCTTATTGAAAGCTACTTCTGGGAATTTTGAACACAGTTTTGCACAGAGAACCTTCAGTCCCTCAGGAAGCATGTACTGAGGCCTGCTCTCGGTGAGCCCCGTCTTGGTGCTGTAGGGAGCAGTGTAAAAAGGGCCCCTCCCCTTGGGTGTTACAGCCCAGAAGGGAAACAGCTGTGGCCTCAGATGGTGCAGTTCTCTGGGGAGCTCTAAGACCCCAGCGGGAGCCCAGGAGCAGGCGGTGGCCTTTCGGAGGCAGAATTTGGTCTGCGTCAGAGCTGTGGTATTTCCACTCAGAAGTGGGCAGCAGGTGGAATGGGCTGTTAGAACTACAGTGCATGTCTGGACCAGAAACAGGCCAAATCCAAACATAACATCACTGTGTAGGCCGTAGGCCCAACGGAATAGCAGCCGAGGGCCATGGTCAGTGTCAGGGCCACTGGTTTCCACTTTGTTTAAGTGGCGGCTCTGTCACAGACCCACTTGTGTGGCTCTGTGGCTGAACTCTAGTTGGTAATGGGGACCTGACCGCCCTCTGTAACCGAGTCTTTGAGAAAATTCGTTACTCCCCTCCTACTGGGTAACAACGTGTGCGTGCCCTATTTATCCCGGCCTGTATGGCTATGCATGGGCTTTTATAAGCCGGGAAGTATCTGAGGTTAGAATCACAGCTTTATTTTAGGAGCAACCCAGGGCCTTTAGGACCAACTGGTAGAGCTCCACCTGTTTCACAAGCAAAAAAAGAAAGGCCTCTGGACTTTGAGGGCCCACCAACTTTATTTATAAGGAATGGGCGATTCTCTGCTAAGTCATATCTTCTATTAGCTACTTTCTGAGTGCCGATTCTTCCACTTGGCTCGAGCGTCATAGGGCCGTCACCTTTACTCTAATTAATTGTGTTTTGTCTGTGGCTGCAGATTTTACTTGACCCCAGGAAGGCATCCTTCAACATTTACCGCACTCCCACCATGCCCCCGTTGCTAAGGTTTCTTAAATAACCAGTAGATAACATTTTGGAGAGCTTTCTAGATGTCAGGATGATTCAAATGTTTCTCATCTGTTAACTCCATAGCCCCATGAGGTATGTGGATGCTATGATTAGCTAGCTTCATTTTACAGATGAGGAAATGAGGCACAGAGAGAGAGGTTAAGGAACTTGCCCTAGTTCATGAAACTGGTAAGTGATGGAGCCAGGATTAGACCTCAGGCAGCCTGAGTCCAAAGCCTGTATATACTCTTCTTTTTTTCCCCCCAGCTTTACTGAGGCATAATTGACAGGTAAAAATTGTGTATACTGAAGGTATACAACATGATCTAGTGTACATATACAGTGAAATGATTCTAGCAGCTAATCAACACATCCTTCACCTTACCTCGTTAGCGCCTGATTTCTGGTTGTATGTAATTTGTGTTAACTTTTTACAGGAGAGAAATAATAGATTTGCAAAAAGAGTCATGTTGATGAAAACAGAAATAGTATCTACCCCAGACTCATGAATTGGTTGATTGATTAATAATAAATTTGGGTGCTTGGGTGGCCCAGTTGGTTAAACATCTGCTTTGGCACTCAGAGTAGCGGTGCTCACATCACCAGGAATCGCCAGTTATCTGGGAGGTTTAAAAACTGCGGGCTACCAAGCCCAGCCTCGGGGATTCTGATTCCATGCTTCTAGGGAGGGATCTGTAAGTCTCACCTTCAGCAAGCAGCTTACTTGAGTCTAAGACCTTCCTTTGATAATCAGTGATCTGCAGGTCCTTCTGTGTCACCATTTACTTTCAGCAGACTAAATAACGTCATTAAATTAAGTTGTTTCTTTAACATCAGCTGGAACTTTTTTGGTAGATAAGTCCTTGGTACCTGTCTTCTCTCATGAAGATTTAAGAGTCAAGCAGACCTATTCGGCCTTCAAAAGGAAGGAAATTCTGAAGAAGTCTAAAACAGGGGTGGGTTTTGAGGACATTGTGCTAAATGAACGAAGCCAGTCACAAAATGGTACTGTATGATTCCAGTTACATGAGGCACCAAGAGTAGTCAAATTCACAAAGACAAAATAGAATGGTGTTTGCCAGGGCTGGGCAAGGGACGCATGGGAAGTTAATGTTTAATGGGTACTTAGTTTCAGTTTGGGAAGATGAAGAATTCTGTAGGCAGATGGTCATGATTGCACCACAATGAGAATGTGCTTAAAGCCAATAAACTGTATACTTTAAAAATGGTAAAAGTGAGGGCTGCTTGGTGGCTCCTCAGTTAAGCATCTGACTCTTGATTTTGGCTCGGGTCTTGAACTTGAACTCAGGGTTGTGAGATCGAGCCCCTCATCTGGCTCAGTGCTCGGTGAGGAGTCTGCTCCAGATTCTCTCCCTCTCCCTCTGCCCCTTCACCCCCGTCTAAAATAAACAAATCTTTTCTAAAAATTATTTTAAAAAATATTTTTAGTAACAACAACTATGTATGAAATAAATGAGCAGACCAACCTCTCCCAGCTGTGGTAATTATTTGCTTTCTCCTGAGACACTTGGTGATTTCTTTACCTTTGATTATACTCCCTAATGTGTAACAAATAATACCTGTTCAGTGACAAACAGAACACAGTTCTATCTACCTGTACTTCTTAAATCTTTAGTTCTCCTGGTTACTTTAAAACAAGAAAATATGGCCAGAGATAAGTAGTGGCCTCGCTCACGGTAAACTTCTATCTAGCAGCTCTGTTCCCACCTTTTACTTCAATGAAGCATTGGAATGACATCTTTTATAACTTTTTTTTTTTTTGAAGATTTTTTATTTATTTATTTGACATACAGAGATCACAAGTAGGCAGAGAGAGAGGAGGAAGCAGGCTCCCTACTGAGCAGAGGGCCCGATGTGGGGCTTGATCCCAAGACCCTGAGATCCTGACCTGAGCCGAAGGCAGCGGGTTAACCTTCTGAGCCACCCAGGTGCCCCTGGAATGACATCTTTTAAAAAGACGTTTAAAATAACTACTAGAAACCCAAGTTTGGGGCACCTGGGTGGCTCAGTTGTTAAGTGGCTGCCTTCGGCTCAGGTCATGATCCCAGGGTCCTAGGATGAACCCCACTTTGGGCTCCCTGCTCAGCAGGAAGCCTGCTTCTCCCTCTTCCACTCCCCCTGCTTGTGTTCCCTCTCTCACTGTGTCTCTCTCTATCAAATAAATAAAGAAAATCTTTAAAAAAAAAAAAAAGGAAAAGAAAAGAGAAACCCAAATTTAAGTGAGAGTTTAAATATGGGTACTGTCAAGGCCAACCACTTAACCCAGGTGGTCCTTGGAAGAAGAGATTTGTGTGTCTGTGGCTGAAATTGCATGTGTGCAGGCAGGGACAGCAATGGGGGTACCAAGTGTCTTTGGGCGCTGACTGGAAGAGTATTTCTGATGTGGGGAAGATTATTCACCAACTGTGATTCTTGGCAGCAAACCAAAGAAGCTGATTCTGATATAAACAGAAAAGGAAATTTGCAGAAAATCAAGTTGTTCACAGGATTAATAGGATGGAAAACTAGTCTCAAAAACGAGGTGAGGAAGCTACCACCACCTGACTCTCAGTTCAGCACCACTGCCATTAGGAAATTCTCATTTTGGGGACACCTGTGTGGTTAAGTGTCAGCCTTGGGCTCAGGTCATGATCCTGAAGTCCCAGGATCAAGCCTCACATCTGACTTCCTGTTTGCCTAGGAGTCTGCTTCTCCCTCTCCCTCTGCTGCTCCCCCTAATAGTTCTCTCTCTCTCTCAAATAAATAATTAATATCTTTTTAAAAAAAAAAAGGAAAGAAAGAAATTCTCATTTTCCCTGTGACTTTGTTTCATTCCCTCAAGATCCAATACCCTTGCCTGGTAGAAGGAAATGATTCTCTGGTTCTAGGTCACCTGTCTGTACCCCAACCTGTCAGTGAGTGGGGTGACGGACTGTCCACTACATCTTCAGCATCTATGGCCCACACGGGACCCTTGGCCCAACAGGAAGGGTGCCCAGAAAATGCAACTCCTGTCCACTCCAGTGTCCACAGGCAGGTCCTTCTGGTGGTCAGTTCTAAAACATCTTCCTGGCTCCCCGGGCACAGAGCCATCATCTGCTCAGGATCTCTGAGCCAGGGTCTGGGGCTATCGGGCTGACCCAGATCAGTCTGGAATGACAGAAGCTCCTTGGCAGGCAGTTTGCCCTGTCCTGGTAGGGACAGAACTCCAAGTGAAATCTGCACTCAGAATCTTTACGTACTGCTGTGCGACCCCCATGCCACGGGCCTTTGATTTTCTTCTGTTTTCACCTGACTGCTGATCGTGATGAAAATCAACTCTGGACCACATTCTAACAACTGCCTTTGCCCTCTTTGTCCCCAAGGAATCAGGGGGTGCCACTGTGGGACAGAATAGAGAAGTGAAAAGTCTGAAAAGTCTGAACCAGGGAACACGCAAACCTGTAATGACAAGAAACACCACACTCAGGGCGGTGCTTCCCCCGGGGAGGGGTCTGCAGGGAGTGTTGCGTTTTTGGAATGTTTCATGTTCTTTATTAAAATTGTGTCTAAATCCTTCTGTTCTTCAACTAGTTCTCTTACACTTGTTCTTCAAATTTATGCAAACTTTCATCTACTGACCCCCTTTATGTTTGAAAATACATCATTCTTTAGATGCTTTCTCATCTACCTTAGAACCCTCGGAGTTCATCAGTATTCCAAAATTAGCATTAATATTTTTTTTATTTGTGCTGTCATATACGTATCTCTCGGCTCCTGAGTGTTGATTTGTTTTTTAACACTTTATGGGAATGTTATCATGCTGGACCTATCCTTTTGGAACTGGTTTTTTACTCACCATTCCTTCGGAGATCTGCCTGTGTTGATGAGGGAAAATCTAATTCATCCTCACGGGTATGCAGGATTTTGTTATAGAAAGTACACTTAAATCCTTTAAAGCATCTGAGGCAAATAAAGTGAAAGGTCAAGGTTTATTTAAGTTATGTGATGGGTACATCAGCATTTATCATTTTATTTTCTAGACCTTTACGTGTGTTTGGAGATTCTCAAGACCTATAAAAAGGGGAACAGGAGTCAGGAAAGGGACCATCTTGGCCCTCCTTGGGCTATGTCAAGCCTGAGCCCACAGCTAATCAGACTGGGATTAAAAATAAACCTTGTGGGACTGGTCTTCTCTTGTTTGCTTTTCGAGGGCCTCTGCCTCCCCTGGGGGAGACCCAAAACAGGCCTTGACCAGGGCCTGTGAGAAGTGTTTACAGAGCTGTGTGATTTGGAGCCTATTGGCATGTGGCCAAAGTGAACTAAACAATTTGTTGTCGGCCTGGCCATTTTAAAAAAAGAAATTGGCAAGAGACCACTTCATACAATGGCTGTGAGACATGATCTTTTAAAAATATTTATAACTTACTTACGATATAAATAGTCCAAATGATAAATATTGGTCACCGTTTTGGGGCAGGCCAACATTTGGCCTTCTTAACACCTAAGAACTTAGGATAAGAGAAGACAGTTCCTCTTTTGTTGTGCTTAGTGGTGACACCACGGGACCCCAAGCAACCCCTGAGTTTTCTTCCTTCTCCACCTCCGCTACTTTCAGAAAAGCAAACCTTTGGCCGAAGGGAGAGTTTTGATCCAGGGCCTGTGGCTTTATAGACTCATTGATCCAATTTGTCATCAATCCCAAGGACCATACCAGGAGAAGTAAGAGACTTGTGGGGACTAAATGAAATCACAGATCTAGAAAGGATGCCCCATCCAAATGACTACGAGCACCTTTTCAGGCCCTGTTTTTTCCCAGGGGAGGGCTCCTGGGATCCCCAGCATTGACTCCTGAATGTGTCCAGCCCCAGGGGGCTCACTTGAGGTGATTTTCAGGCCATCAGACCTCCGTCACCTCCTTGGAGGTGGCGCTCTGTCCTTGGCAGTCGCCGGCGCACCCACATGTCCCCTGGTCCTGAGTCCCAGCCTCACTGATATGCCCTTCTCTCCACCCAGGCTACGACTTCTGCCAGGTCCTGCAGTGGTTCGCAGAGCGCGTGGACAGGATCATCCTGCTCTTCGATGCTCACAAACTGGACATCTCAGATGAGTTCTCGGAGGCCATCAAGGCCTTCCGGGGCCAGGATGACAAGATCCGCGTGGTGCTGAACAAGGCTGACCAAGTGGACACACAGCAGCTGATGCGCGTCTACGGGGCCCTCATGTGGTCCCTGGGCAAGGTCATCAACACACCCGAGGTGCTCCGTGTCTACATCGGCTCCTTCTGGGCACAGCCCCTGCAGAACACTGACAACCGCCGCCTCTTTGAAGCCGAGGCCCAAGACCTCTTCAGAGACATCCAGAGCCTTCCCCAGAAGGCGGCCGTGCGCAAACTCAACGACCTCATCAAGCGAGCGAGGCTAGCCAAGGTGAGCCAAGGAGACCTCTTCCCGTGTCTCCTCTCTAGGGGAAGGTGGGGGCGCAGGAGGGGATGGAACGTGAACAAGGTTCAGAAGAGAGCCTCAAGATCAGGAGGCCTGTTTAGATTCTGGCTCCTACTCTGTGATCTCAGGCGGATGATCCAACCTTTCCAAACCTGTTTCCTGCTCTGTAAAATGAAGCGCATAAGAGCACGTCATAGGATGCCTGTAAGGATTCAGTGGGACCTCGCTTGCAGGGCACACAGGGAGGGGTCAGTGCGTGCACCACCTGGGTACTGCTGTTGTCTTAAGACAAGGGGGATGTAGACAGCTAAGCCAGAGAGGTGGCCTTGGTGGAACCTGTAGGGTGCTGAGATGCCACCACTGGTCACCCTTTGCCTAAGGCATGGACCCCAGTGTCCCCAACTCTGGAACCAGAGTTGTCATAGGAGGAAGGCTGGGTCAGCCCAACACCCTAAGTATGCTACTTCGGGGGCCGCAGCAGGTCCCCACACTGGGTGGGGTGCCCACAAGCATGCCTGCTGTGGCTTTGGGCTCCTCCACCCCATAGCTGGACCTTTTGGCAGCCCCAGGGGTGCACATCCAATAGGGTGAGCGGTCATCTGCTCGCCATCCTCAAACACTTGTCACATCCCTGAAGAGAGAAAAGCACATGACTCCTCTAAAAAAAAGTGTAGGGAAAAAATGATTCTTTAAAAACTGTGTGCCCCTTTCATAAAATCCCATATTCCTCTCCTGCTGGAAGTGCCTACAGATTTCGGCTAGTGTCAGTGATCATAAGAAGCATCCAGGAGGGCGCCTGGGTGGCTCAGTGGGTTAGGCCGCTGCCTTCGGCTCAGGTCATGATCTCAGGGTCCTGGGATCGAGGCCCGCATCGGGCTCTCTGCTCAGCGGGGAGCCTGCTTCCTCCTCTCTCTCTGCCTGCCTCTCTGCCTGCTTGTGATTTCTCTCTGTCAAATAAATAAATACAATCTTTAAAAAAAAAAAAAAAAAAAAAAAAAAAGAAGCATCCAGGAGCTTAAACCAATGTAAGTTCCCAGGCCCTGCCCTGGAGCTTCTGATTCGTGTGTGTGTGCATGTCTACGTGTGTATTTGTGAGTATGCATATGCGTGTGTATGTGCGTGTAAAGCTCCCCAGGTGATTCTGATAATCAGCCATGTTTGGAAGCCGGAGGTCTAACCACTCCCTAATTTCAGAAGGACGCAGTAGAATAAGCAATCTCTCCAGGGTCACCTAATCCACGAGTAACAAAACTAGAACGAAAAGACAGCACTCCTGCTCTCAACCTAGCCCTGTGCCTTGTCGCGTAAGCTAAAACCAGTCCACAGGCCTGCCTGGCCAAATCCACGGGCGCTCTGGTCAGGAAGGGAGGAAGGGTACTTCCCCTTCATCTTCTAGTGGGGAAGATGCCCCCTCCCTTATTCTCTTGCTGCAGAGAGAGTGACTTCTAGGCTGGCCTTGGGGGCCAGCAGGCCAGCCTTCTGGAATCCACCACCACTTTGCCTCATTGCAGGCCCCTTTCGCTCAGCACCAGGGCCAGAACTAGGGACCCTAGCGGGTGCAGGAGGAGGCCCCAAACCCCCCATTACAGAATGATGATCTGTGTGCTGAGTGAGGTGTGGACACCATGCTCTGAGGAGGGGGCCTGGCCAGGGGAGGTAGGGAGGGCTTCACTGAGGGTGACTGCTAGACAGGCTATTGGCCTTCTCACACCTCCTCATCTCCGCCCAGCAGCCTCTGTCTTCATGCCAGTGGGCTCACCCAGCAGCCTCTCTCCTGTATCCAGAGAGACAAGGGACACATGGGTGGCTCAGTGGGTTAAGCGTCTGCTTTGGCTGGGGTCATGATTCCAGGATCCTCGGACCGAGTCCCACAAAGGGCTTCTTGCTCAGCAGGGAACCTGCTCCTCTCTCTGCCTACTGCTCCTCCTGCTTGTGCTCTCTCTCTCTGACAAATAAGTAAAATATTTAAAAAACGAAAGAGATACCTGGCGACATCTCTCTCTGGCCCCACAGATAGACCCTCCATCTGCTCTTGTACCCTCGGCTCACATCCCGTCCTGGTGCGAGCTCACGCATACCCCTGTCTTGTTCAGTTGCTCTGTAGCCCCGGTGCCCCTGTGAGGCACCATTCTTTATCCTGTCTTCCTGGTCCAGCTGCTTCCTGTCAGGAGCTGCAGCCATTTTTCTTACATTTCTACTAGGAGGTCCTGCTAACCAGTTCATAAATCCATTTGCAGCTTTCTTGAAGTGCTTTCTTCGTGCGCTAGTCCTGGGCCTAAGGCCTAGTGGCAAGAAATCTGCTTTTGCCCCTTCAGTGGCCCCTTGGCGTGTGGTACTTCTTTTCTTCGGCTGAGACATCCGAACTTACACTGCAGGGCCCACGACACCCAACCTTTATTTATTTTTTTTTTTAATTTATTTTTTTTTATAACCAAGATGGTGGATGCTGTGCTAGCCTTTGTAGATTTCAGGATTGTCTTGGAACTATTTAAAACACCCATGGACATTTCTACTTCACCAGTCACTGCTGAAGGCCTAGTGATTCAAGGCACAGCTGTATTCGGTCACAGAAATAAATAGAGAGCAGAGAGTCCACTGGGAGCGCCAAGCGCCTTGGGAGTTCTCTGCCCTCCTTGAGCGTCAGGCCCTCCAAACGGACGGACCCGTGCGGCCACAGAATGCTGCTCTGTCCTGACACTGGGAATAATGAAAGCCCTTGTGCCCATGCAGGGGCTGGGGGGGCAGGGTGGCAAGCAACTTGCTGAGCTTACTTCTAGGAAAAAAGCTTGTCTTTTTTTTTTTCTTCCTAAGAATAGCATCTGGCTTGTTCCTTTTCATAAAGGAAAATGTTTGAAGTGTGGCTGTTTCCAGCCGGAGCTTCTCAGTGCCAGGGTGCTCCCAGGGCAGTACCATCCTGCGAAAGGGGACAGGAAATAGAGGCTCAGGCAGAGAAGGAGCAGAACTCAGCACGGTGGCCTTAGCAACAACCGATGTCATCTGCTCTATGCCATCTGTGACTTTCTGGCCGTTTGTGAATTTGTTGTTGCTTAAATGGATGAGGAGTCACTCGAGTTTTCCTCTTTGCAGTGTTTATATTACGTGAAAATGCTCTTTGATTTTGGCGTACTGATCTCTGTTTCTGTTGATCAGGTGTTGCTTTGCTAGCCATCCCTTCCTGAGGGGCTGCGGGGTCCCACAAGCTCTAGCACGAGTATTTCATGCATTCCTTCCTCTGATCCGATCCATAACTGCACAAAGTCGGGCATTATCTTTGTTTCTCTTGCAAGAGAACTGAAGCTCAGAGACGTGAAGCAGCTTGCCTGAGGCCTCACAGCCTATGAGTTGCAAAATATAAACTCAAATCTCAGTTAGTTTGGCTCCTCAGTCTGGAGAGCATTCACCAGAAGTGCACAGTGGACAGCCTCTGTAGCTTCTCACTATTGTTTTTTGTGTCCATCTGTCATTACGTGTAGTCTGTGAAATTGTCTATGGGAACCCTGCAAAGTTTAGAGGTTTATCAAGCTGACGTTTTGAAAACATGCAACGAGCAAGTTTTCAGATGTCACTTAGGAAGTGTCAGGTCGAGTTGGGGTGTGGACTGTATCTATTAGGCAGAACTCACATTCCATCCAGGAGTGAAGCATGTGTGTCCTGTCGCTAATATCCTGCTGGGTTCTGCAGTGATCAAGCTCTAGGTACCATAAAAATGACACTGTAGTAATTGAAAAATGGTACTCTTGGGGGCGCCTGGGTGGCTCAGTGGGTTAAAGCCTCTGCCTTCGGCTCAAGAAATGATCTCAGGTCCTGGGATCGAGCCCCACATCGGGCTCTCTGCTTGGCAGGGAGCCTGCTTCCCTTCCTCTCTCTCTGCCTGCCTCTCTGCCTACTTGTGATCTCTGTCTGTCAAATAAATAAATAAAATCTTTTAAAAAAAAGGAAAAATGGCACTCTTACCAAAGATCTCTTGAAATTTAATGATTTCCCTGGTTTTTCTACTTTTATGTATATTTTTTACATCCCTCTAGTTCAAGGAACAAGAAAACTTTGGGGTGGGTTTTTTGGTTAACCTCAAAGACCGCATCTTAAGGATATCAGTAGGCATCCTTTTCTGAAGACTGTTTACAATTTAGGGTGCTAATCCAGATTCATTTCATGATTCTTCAGGCGATTTGGGGAAAGCTCAAAACAGCACTGAAAAAAATACCATGTAGTTTTATGCAGCTGTCACTAACCCAGCCAAACAGAAGAAATTCAGCTCTTCCAGACAAACCCCAAACAAGAGTTGTTCATGGAATAAAGGAACAAAAATAGTGAGGGCTCCACCCTTTGTAAATGTTGTCCAGGAGCAAGAGAGGTTCCTACCCCTCTAGTGGTCTTCACACAACAAAAAAAGTGAGTCAATGCTTGAGGAAGGAACAGCTCAAAATGAGAAAGAAAAGGAGAGGTCAGTGGTTTTCCGAGTCCTCCGCCAGGTCTGTGGCATTCAGTGTTGTCTTCAAAGCGTGTTCTCCTCCAATCTCGTGTAAAGCACAGAGCCTAGCTTTGTGGTCTGTCTGCCTTGCCAATTCCCTTTGTGGAGCAGTTAGATGTTTTGAAATTCACCAAATGGACCCAGGTGAAGGTGTGAGGACCCTTCTACAGCAGCTGATGACACCCCACTATGCTTAGCGTGCCATGGGGCTTTTAGAAATCTCTCTGTCCACTGTGTATGCGTGTGTCAGTATTTGCGCCCAGGCAGGGAAGCCCATCTCCTTGAAGGCTGACCTCACACGAGTGGGTGGGCCCCCATGGGGCCCCCTGCAGCTGTTCCGGATGAAGAGCTGTGGGCTTCAGCTTCAGTTTCAACAGAATGACAGACCCCAGCATGAGGGAATCCGGTGAGTGGCTCTTCTCTGCCACTGATAGTCTCCCAGGCTTACTACTCCACAGCTCCACTTTCTGGGTCTCTAGTTCATGAACTGATTTTTTTTTTTAAGATTTTATTTATTTATTTGACAGAGATCACAAGTAGGCAGAGACAGAAGGGGAAGCAGGCTCCCTGCTGAGCAGAGAGCTGGATGCGGGGCTCAATCCCAGGACCCTGACATCATGACCTGAACCGAAGGCAGAGGCTTTAACCCACTGAGCCACCCAGGCGCCCCTGATTTTTTTTATATATCCTCATAAACCCACTTTTTAAAATGTGCTGATCCCCTCGTGTTCAATGCGCAGTGCAACTAGCTGGGCCTCCAAAGACACAGCTCTCCCAACATTTTGGGTTAATGTGCAGATGAGATAACATAGTGAAGAACCATGTTCCCACAGCCCGAGTCCCCCTAAGCTGCTCCTCAAGATCCAAAATCCATGAGGATGTCCACTCCTACTGACCATGAGCTCTGGAAGCTTCCAGCACTCGCTACCTGGGGCTGCCCCCACGCCCAGGAGGAACATATCCAGTATCACTCTGAGTACGTGCTTCTCTGCCTTGGAGATGTATGGACACTTGTCACTGGACACAGTTAATGAGCTTATAGCAGAATCTCTACATGAAATAGATAGAAGTTCATGTTCATTTAAAGAGAAGGACATCTCTTTTTGCTCATTGTGTGATTAGCCCAGACAGAAACTGACATTATGATGCATTTGACTTCGCCCAAATCATCAGCCTTGGATGAGTTGGGGCTTTCCCTGTTTAATACTAGAGAAAGGGTGAATTGGACAAGATAAGAATATCCAGAAGCCCCCTAGGGTTCAATGTCACTTATATGTGAATGAAGTGCTTGGGACCCATATCCCTCATATTACTATTCAAATATATAGAACTTATTAATTTTTTCAGTCACTATTAACTCAGTAAGAGTTTATTCTTTATTCAGTAAGAACGAAACAACCACAAGCCTTCTCAGGTTTTACTAACCCTCTGACTCTGGGGTCTTTGGTCATTAGGCAATAATAATTAACATTTTTATTTCTTTTTCAAATATATCCAAATCCATGACCTCTTTTGATTCTCATCCTAACAACCCTGTGACGTAAGAGCTGTCATTTCCAGTTTGCGTGTGAGTCAGCTAAGGTGGGGGCCTCGAGTCACCTGGCATGGCTCCACAAGTGGGCGGGAAGGCCTGACCCTGGCCTTCCAGAGCCAGGTCTCATCAGGCCTCCCCCTTCTCCGCTCGCTCTTCCCCCTAGCTCCCTCCTTCTCGATTAGTTTTCTCTCATTATAAAGAACAAAATGACCTAGACCAAGTCCACCTCCTTCCCCAGGGACCATCACCTGGTCTGGCCCTCAGTCCTGTGTTTATCTGGGAAAAAATCCTTTGACACAGAAAGGCAGGAATGTGCCTCCAGGTTATCCCCTCTGTTTACCAAGAGTCTTTAGAAAATTACAAGGTGCCATCCTGCCAGAAGATTGCGGTCTTTACCCACATCCTACATGGTATTCATAGTGGTGTTTGCAACAATATATGCATTTTTTGGGTACGGGGAAGGAGACTCTAAATGACCTTCCCATACAGCATCCCTGGGACTTAGGGACAATCAAAACCCATCAAGTCTCAGTCTTCCACAGTTTTTCTATAGGACACAGTTCACATTCAGTTCCAGATTTTCAGCAGCTTTAGTAAGATTTTTTAATGCATCCCCCAGAGAAAGCAATTAACTCTATAAAGACAGGAATGAGGCAGCTGAATGCTAGTGACAGTTCTGCACCTCCTAACTGGTGGTGTGACTTTGAGCAAGTCATATGAATTTCCTGGAACCAAGAGTTCATTTAGATACAGGGAGTCCCTTCCAGATGTAATGTTCCATGATTCTAAGGATTGTAATTTACCTTGTAACTCAATACACGTCTACTTTTTTTTTTTTTTTAAGATTTTATTTATTTATTTGACAGAGATCACAAGTAGGCAGAGAGGCTGAGCAGAGAGCCCGATGCGGGGCTCGATCCCAGGACCCTGGGATCGTGACCTGAGCTGAAGGCAGAGGCTTTAACCCACTGAGCCGCCCAAGCACCCCTCAATACACTTCTCAAAAGCAGGACCCATACACCGTATCTGGGGCAGGAGGGGGTGGCCAATTAGAGGTAGCACAACAGGAGATTCCCGCAAAACAGGCCAGTGGAACTTTCTGGAAGTGGAGGTTGAGGCTGAGAGCAGCCTGCAGCATGAGCAGGGCACCTGAGGGTGGTGACTCGGACAGTGCCAGGCAGGATGGAAGGAAGAAGGAATTGAGGCCCAGTTTCTGTCAGGGCACCGGAGGCCTGGTGTCCAAGGGCAGCCCACCGTCCAGCAGTCTTGGCCATCAGCCAAAGGACCGTGTGGACTGTGATGAGGGAACAGGTGCAAGGCTGTGGTGGAGAGCTGTAGCAGGTGTCAGGCCAGGCCAGGTAACACAGGCCCCCGGGAACTAGGCAGTGTTCAGAAACCAGGTGCCAATCCCAGTGTGGCCGGCGGCTGTTTGGGGAGTCAGCCTTCCCTGAGCACAGGCCTGGCAACTCGAAAGGTCCACATTAGTAGGTAGTGAGGAAGTCTTGGGGAGCCCTGCAGGGGTCTGGCAACTGCCCCAGGCCTGAGGCCTGGAGGTTGAGGTTCAGTAAAAACCCTTGTAGATAGGAGACTAAGCAGCTTGGGAGTTCCTGCTTCAGGGGGTGCTGGCCCCAGCACAGGGGCAGGCCCGAGTATGGAAGGGAGAGGGACCCACAGACCCGGTACAGAAGTTCCAGGAGGGTCTGGAAATGACGCAAGGACAGCTAGTGAGCAGCTGGTTCTCCCAACTGAGTATGGCAGTCCCCCCAAGTCCTTCGTTGTGATACAGTGCCCTCTACCAGCCCCATCAAACCAAGCCAGGCAGTCACTATCGAGGCAAGGAAATTTCTAGTTTTACCATTTATTCATCATACCTCAGGAATGCAGTTAAAGTCTGCCACTCTAAATAAAGGACTCCCAAATTTGGGGTTTCTCTTTCTCAAAGAATCATATAAATGGTTTAAGCTGTTTTCATTTGAAAAATGGGTAAGTGTACTCGTGACAGGTTTTGACATCTCCCTGCCTATCTGTACTTGTGGCAGCAGCAGACAGCACAGTGCTTGCTTCTGTTGAACGACCTCTGCATAGATGGGAAGGTTCGCATTGTCTGGTCTGAGCCTGTCAGTGTTTACATTACGCCCTTATTTTAGGTTTCAGATCTTAGCAGAATGTTCTGGGTTGCACCCAGTGTGTGTCCTTACGCAGAGGCTTTCAGCTGGGGTGGAGGATGTCTCTGCTTACCCCCTTTATTTGATTGCCATTCTTCCACAAGATGACAGAAGTCTGTTTTCTTTAATAAAGGAGCTCCCATAGCTGCCTAGTCATTTTCTTTTTGTCACCACTGTTCTGTTTTTCATCCATTCTCATTTTATTTTCTTGACTTCTAAATGACTCTACAGAATTCTGGCATACAAAGAGAACTTTTGTAAAGAACATTTCTTCTCATCCTAAAGTTGGAAATCAGCAGAAGAGTGGAAATGTTGACAAAGGGGTGACACAGCCGAGCAGAGCCCCCCACCCCCCTGCAGGGTTCACCACCCCTCGGGTGACAGTCCTGGACCTGCTCCTGCCAGCTCATCAGGGTTTCTGAAGTTTCCCCTTCGTGCACCTGGGGTCCCTCTCCCAGTGGGAGCTTCCGCCATCCAGCCTGGTACCACACAGCTGGGGTGGGAAGGGCTTGTGCAGAAAGGACTTCAGTGCCATCTGTAGAGAACCTGGGGTTCAAACTCTCCATGGGGAGGTTATAAGACTTTCCATCTCCCTGTTCACTTGGCACAGATTTCCATGAAGATTAGCCACTTACTAGCCATTTACATCAGATCAGCCATTTGCATCGGCCTCCAGTTTCATTTCCTGGTGCCCTGCTGAAACTTTCTTCAGGTCTTCCGGTTAATTGCCAGAACTGAGGTCTTTCTGCCTAGGCCCCACCCATCCCGCTCGCTCCCTGCGCAGACTTGGAACAGCCACTCAGAGGCACAACTGAACTGTGCCCAAGACCTTGCCCAAGTCAGTCCCCACCCCCCATCCCCGGCCTCACACCACTGGCCAGCTTCCAAAGCAGGGAGCTCATTAGCATCACAGTAGGTTAGCGGAGGCTCGTTCTGATCCACCTATCAGCTCCTGGCACCCCCAGCAGTCTGCCCTCCCTGCCTCTGGATACGTGTCGCAGCCACATACACAGCACCCCAAATACGGCCCACAGTGTGTTACCTCCGCACTGCCATCCATGCTCTCCACTCCTGGACGGCAGCAGCCCTCCCTCATGTGCTCCCTGTCTTTGGGGCCCAGCTCAGTTGTCCCCTTTTCCTGGCCCTCCTTTCCTACAGCCTTTATCTGCCACAGCCCACTCCCCGTCCTGGTCCTTCTTGGTGGGGTTTTCTCTGCTCACTTTCCGTTGGTAGTCTCAACCACTCCTCTGGTTCCAGGCACCACCTCTGCTTCTGCTTTCAAACCCAACACCCAGGCCAACTCGGAGCTGGGGGTGCGGGAGGAGGGCCAGGGGGGCCTCTTTCTAGGCACCTGTAGACAGTGCCAACTGGGGGATCTTTCATGTACCTCACATTCTGTACACCCAGAAGCAGGCTTATAATGTACTCCCCAACCCCTCACCCCCGATCCCCTCCCTTCTGTCCTGAGGGCCATGGTCCTGCTGGGCACCTGTTCCATGTTATGATACATTTAAGACACCGACCTGTGTATCTCTCTGGTGCAGTTCTAAATAGCGTGTCCTTACTGACATGTACCCCTTCAGGTCCATGCCTACATTATCAGCCACCTGAAGAAGGAGATGCCAAGCGTATTTGGAAAGGAAAACAAGAAGAGAGAGCTTATCAGCAGATTGCCAGAAATCTATCTTCAGCTGCAGCGAGAATACCAGATTTCTGCCGGGGACTTCCCAGAAGTCAAGGCAATGCAGGTACTGGGAGCTCATTGTAGCCTCATGGGTGTATAACGGAGAGGCAACACCACCTTGTCTGCTGGTTGCTGGGTACGCATGAGGGTTTCATGGTTTAGGATAGAAAACACAGGTCGCCTGGGTGGCTCAGTCACTTAAGCGTCCAACTTGATTTCGGCTCGGGTCATGATCTCAGGGTTGTGAGATCAAGCCCCACGTCAGGCTCCGCCCTGGCTGTGCAGCCTGCTTAAGATTCCATCTCTCCCTCTACCCCACATCCCTCTTAAAAAGTAAAGGATAGAGAATGCAATGAATGCATCTTCCTAACGGTGATCCATGATAATAGGCTTCTGTGAATAAAGCAGAGATTGCCTGCCTCCCCAAAACATTGAACCAAAAAGGGACACATTTTAAGAAGTAAATTTCTACGATAAAATATTACTCAGCCATCAAAAGGAATGAAAATTTGCCATTTGCAACAATGTAGATGGAACTAGAGGGTATTATGCTAAGCGAAATAAGTCAGAGAAAGACAAATACCATATGATTTCACTCTTGGTGGAATTTAAGAAACAAAACAGATGAACATTGGGCAAGGGAAGGAAAAATAGAAACAGAGATGGAGGCAAACCATGAGAGACTCTTTTTTTTTTTTTCTTAAGATTTTATGTATTTATTTGTCAGAGAGAGAGAGCACAAGCAGGGAGAGCTGCAGGCAGAGGGAGAAGCAGGTTCCCTCCTCAGCATGGAGCCTGATGCTGGACTCGATCCTAGGACCCTGGGATCATAGCCTGAGCTGAAGGCGGTTGCTTAACCGACTGAGCCACGCTGGCAGCCCCATAAGAGAATCTTAACTCTAGGAAACAAACTGAGGGTTGTTGGAGAGGAGGGAGAGAGGTGGGGGGATAGGGTAACTGGGTGATGGGCATTGAGGAGGACACGTGATGTCATGAACCTGGCTGTTGTGTGCAACCAATGAATCATTAAATTCTACCTCGAAACTAATAATGTATTACATGTTAACTAAATTGAATTTAAATAAAAATGGTCAGCCAAACTGACCATCATTTTGTCCAGAGAAAGGACCCATCTCTGCACCAGAGGCCACTGTTCTCCCTGAACAGCAGGCCACACAAACGCAGACGCCCATAGCTAGTGAGGCAGGCCAGGCAAAGAAAAACCACAACGCCCTCTTGGATTCTTTCTTGTCTTCCCACATTTGATGGAGATGTGGGTTCTCAGAAACAGGACTCTCCCAGGAGAAAACCAGCCTACGAGTACAGTGAGAACTGTACCCCTGGGGGTGGGGGGGCTGGGGGGCTGGGCAGTCTGTGCCCTGCTTCTGGCCACACCCTGGAGACCTCCAGGTACCATCTTCTGCCCTAAGCCACCAAGAAGGATGGGGCTAGAGGAAGAGCAGTAGGAGATATGCCCCTGGAAGGTGGCCGACGAGCTGCCTGGCTGCCTCAGAAAAGCATCAGAGGAGGAGAGGCAAAGCGGTGGGACAAGGATCAGCAGGGAGCAAGAGGGGAAGCTTTGGCCCTGGGGAGTTCCACAGCATAAACCCTTTCTATAAAGGACACACTAGCATAGGAGTGGGCCATACTAACTGTTGAGATGGCAGGGTTCAAGATGGTAAGAGCATGTGGGATATAGGAGGTAGTCAGGTATGACTTAGCTGGCTTCAAAATAAATCCAGAACACCTTTTTTTCTTCCAGAAATGAAATAGGTAGTCCCGTACTCAGAAGATGAATTGGGGGGTGGGGGTGTTTAATCACAGGATGGCTAATTGGAGGGCTGCAGGGCCTCTGGAGCGGTCTTCCTGGGCGGGTCTGCCTCACACCCTTCAGCTATGCCCTGTACCCCGTGACCAAACTGAGGGACGGTGATCTCCTTGCATCCTTCAGATCTTTTTTAAGGGAAATTGGCTTCTTGATTGTAATGAAAGCTATGAAGAAAAACACAGTGCACACTATGGCCTCATTAGCCTCTTGAGCGAGCACAGCACCCCACCCACAAGAAGGGGCCGCTCCCAAGGCCTGAGGCATTGCCAAGCCCAGCAGAAAGCCACTGTAAGCCTCCTTTATAGGACCCGCAGGCCTGTCCCAGGTGAAGTCCCATAACACCGGTAGTGTGCCCCCGACCAGAGCTTCTCATAGCCATGTTAGCTTAGCCTTGGCTCAGCCATGTCAGAGGAAACCAGGCCTCTCCGAGTTGGAGCAGAGGGGCAGTCCCTGGGGAAGAAGACAAGGAAGCATGAGCCCCTTAACTAGCATCTCAGGAGAGGCCTTAGCACCATCAGCAGACACCTGAGGGCCCCCAGCCCTTGGAGCGAGGAGTGCATCCTGACGGGTACCCCCCATTTACCCATGTTCATTCGCTCACTCACCAAGAAATATTAAGTGTACCGTCTCAGGCACTGTCCTGGGCCCCTGGGATAAATCCGTGAGCAAACAGCACAACAAACAAGCAGCTGTTGTGCTCCCTTGTAATTCATTGATTCACTCAGTGATTCTCTCCCTCCTGAGGCTCCAGGAGTCCAGGGACCCATGTCCTGGGCACCACCATATCTCTGGCCCCTGCCACGTAGCAGGTGCCCCATGTGTAGTTAGATGAGCTCCTTGATAAGTTAGTGTGTGTTTCTATCCAAGCAGGCTGAGGGGGTAGTGACATTCTGGGATCCTGACCTCACCCTGACACCCACACAGCTTGTAGAGAGATGGGGACACCTCCTTGGGAAGCTGGCCAGGTGCTGACCACAGCATCCCAGCCCCTTCAGGGACTCCCCAGGAGACAAAGCAGGCCTGGATGCTTACTATCACCTGATACTTCGAACTAGTTTGCTGTCACCCAGGAAGCTTTGTGGGCGTTGATGGTGGGGGCCAGGGTCTCCATTGTCTTGGATTCTGTGGAGCATCTGACCTCCCCTCCAGCACAGGTGTTCCTCCTCTCATCCACCACATCTGGGACGGCAGTGGGGACACAAGCTGGGAGAGAACTTTGTTAGGATCTTTGCACATCTGAGGGCCACTCAGAGAGCTCCCCGAGGCCAGCTTTGCTCTGACCTCCCTGTGTCCTCACAGACCACACTGCTTGGGGTGACTCAGTGGAAGCAATGATCTGAATGTATTGAAGGCCTTTATGTGGTGCTGAGAGAGGCCTGTGACCTGCTGGTAAAGTAGCCCTCATCTGCCCTGCCTCCTTCCGGGAGGGAATTTGATTTAACCACACAGTAGGGTCCAGATTGGAGAAGGAGAACACGAGCAAGGCCCCTTGGAGCGCAGACTCAGTTTCCCTCCTTCGAGAATGCGCCCCCCGTTTGGCTGACCAGCTGGCCGCATTCCCACAGCAGAGGGCAGCAGAGCCCTCCCCACTTGCTCAGCCCAGCTGGAAACTGGGAAAGTGCTTCTGGTGAATGCCGGGAGTGAGTGGGCAAGAGGGAGGCCAGCAAAGACCCAGCCAGGAACTGACCATTGTGCTTTGGGAGGGAGAAGTTCCAGGATCCGGGGCTTGGTGGCTTCCATGGAGGCAATTGTTGACGGGTTAATCTTTAAATTCCCCAGTGTGTATTCAACCCAATACAAAGATGTCTTTTTGGAGGGAACTCAGTGGAGGGCAGAGATGGCAGAGGTTTACCTCAGACCCCATACTCCCTTGTCAGGCCTTGGGATGAGAGTATAGGGTTTGTTTCCTCTGCACCCTCCAGGCAAGGGGTGGCTGCTGCTGTTACTTCCTGTCCATCCCTGCAACTATGTGGCCATTTCCCCTTGCCAGATTTCCAGAGGTTTGCCGTCTGAATGCACGTACCCCGCGGGAGGGTGGAAAGTTCGGGCAGACACCACCCTCCTTCATCTGCTTGGCCAGACACTGGGGCTTTGTGTGTGCTCAGAACTCAGGCTCATTCATGAGGCAGGAGGGTAGGTGTCTGTGCACCCAGGGGAATCCAGACTTGTTTACCCCAGCAGCACTTGGATTTTTGTGTAGGCTGCCCGCTCTCCTCCTCCTGGGCTTTCTCTTCTCCATTCCCCTGGCTGACCAAGCGAGTGGCAGTTAGAGCCTGAAGTGTCGGGAACGTTGTTGAGTCCTGGTGTTGGGGCACCATACGGGTGACACAAATGGGAAGGGGTTTAGAAACCGGGCCTGCCCCACCTTGCGGCTCTCAGCGGGGCACAGGCTGCCCGCAGGGTATCAGCCCAGCCCAGCCCTGCATGGTTTGAAGGGGTCACAGTTTGCTACTGAGAAGAGTGTTGGAGGTGCCTCTCTACACATCCATCGAGCTGTTTAGCTTTTAACTCTGTCCGTCCATCTGAAGCTCAGGGCTGCCCTTCTAAGCAACAGCACAGAATGTCTGTCCTACTGGCACCCTCTGGACACCACAGTTTTGACTCTCCAGTGGAAACACGTCCAACCACACAGGATAGAGTAAATGAGGAATGGCCCGGCTGGACCATTCAGTGTTGTGTGGGTCTTAGGAATAAGGTTTATAACAATTATTATCAGGGAAAGATATGATACATTTTTTTCTTAAAAATGCAAGTTGTCAAACAGTGTGGTCTTATTTCAGTTAAAAAGTGTGTGTGTGTGTGTGTGTGTAAGTGTGTGTGTGTGTGTGTGTGCGCGCGCGCATGTGCCCGTGTATGTGCACACATTTATAAAAATGGCTAGCAGTGTGTGCCCAGAGAAAGTTAGCAGAAGTTATTGCTGGGGGATGGAATTGTAAGTGATTTAAATTTTTTATTTTATCTATCAATTTTTTTCCCCAAATTTTTACAATAAAGTTGTGATATTTATGATTCCACAAAGCTCTGCTCCCCCACCCCCCACCAATTGCCCATCACATTACTTCTGCCCAGAACAGTGAGGTCTGAGTGAAACCTCTTTTACTCAAGGGTCTTCCTACCTCATCTCCAGGAAATTGCACACCTGGACAGCCCCTTGCTGGCCTTCTAGAATTTTCCTAACAGAAATATTTCACATAAATCCCATATAAAAACTTCCTTATCTGGAACTTTCTGCATTTATTCAGCAAAACTGTTGTTGAAAACATTTTTCAAAGATCAGAAAAAGCCCCAGGTAACTCTCACAATTCAGAAAAAGCATGTCTCTTACAACGAACAGATGGCTTCTTCCCTCAGGCGATGAGAGGGTGTGCCCCCCAGGACCCCAGACACGGCTTCTGAGGAGCGGTAGCTTTTCTCACCTTTGAAGTCTGATGTGATAGTACTTTCCTCTCCCCTTTAATTACTTAGCTTTTCCTTTTCTAATGACTCTCTTCTATTTCATGTTATCATTTTTCCATTGTAAGCTAAGTCAAACCCTTTTTGAAAATAGGCAGAAACTAAAAATATTAGAATGTTTTCCCTCTCTTAGAGCATTAGCTCCCTGAGGGCAGAGACTGACTCCTCATGATTATATTATCCCCAGACTCCAAATCCCGGTAATCCCCAGACATCCCATCCTGGTAATACCAATCCCCAGACACCAATGCCTGGTAATACCAATGGCCAGTAAATGTTGGATGGGTCGATGGATGAAGGATGGATGGATGGATGGATAAACGGATGGATGGGAGGCAGAGTAACCAAGGAGAACCAAGGTAGGAAGGACTATTTCTACAGAACCATCCACAGAGCCTGTGTGTCATCTATAGTTGGCTCCTGTCCGAGTTGGGCAACTGCTGTGTCCCAGGGCCCTCCGCTGTGCACATCTTCCTGCCGCTCTGCCTGTTGATGGGCCCGTTCTCCTGGCAAGTGATGCCGAGCCCTGCCCTGCCCTGACTAGTGATACTCAGCCCTACTGGCTGGATCTCTACTCACCCTCCCAATCCCTACTCTTCTCCCATTCACCAGTTTCAACTTTTACTTAATTGTACCTTAAACAATACTTTTTCTAACTGATCCAAAAACAACATTCTTAAATAATTGTTTTATCTAAAAAGACCCTTTGACACAGCTTCATGTTACAGCACAAAAGAACATTCGTCAAGGGGCAGGAAGCCATGGGCTCTTGTTTTGGCTCTGTCAGAACACCCCATGGGCTATGCATCCAACAGGGTTACTCACCCCTGCTCCTCCTTGCTCCCAGCATTGCTGTAAAGATCAACTGAAGTGTGTCATTAGATCACCTTAAAAGATAAAAAAGGATAAAAATCACCGCCTGGGTGACTCATGGGTTGAGTCTCTGTCTTCAGCTCGGGTCATGATCTCAGGGTCCTGGGATCGAGTCCTGCATCTGGGTCTCTGCTTGCCGGGGAGCCTGCTTCCCCCTCTCTCTGCCTGTATCTCTGCCTATCTCTCTCTCTCTGTCAAATAAATAAAAATCTTCAAAAAAAAAAAATAAAATGTTGAATCTCTAGAGCACCAAAAAAAAAAAAAAGGCAAGGTTGAAGGAAGGGTATCAGAAAGCCCTTGGGGGACTGCTATCCCTCACATGACTTCCAGACAAAGATTGGTTGCTGTAAAAAATTGTTGTCTTCCCTGCATCTTGTTTCTTGTTCCATAAGCCAATCCTGGATCTGGTGGATTCAGATGTTGGGACTCCAGCAAATAGAGAGAGAGCTCCGGAGCAGCCTCGGGATGGGATGTCTGTTTACAGGACAGTTCTGCCTGCTGTCCTCCCTCTCCCTGCCTGCTTCCTGAAGTGAGGGCCTGTGACCAACTCTGTGGTTTATCCTCTTGCAGGAACAGCTGGAGAACTATGACTTCACCAGGTTCCACTCGCTGAAGCCCAAGCTGATTGAGGCTGTGGACAACATGTTGAGCAGCAAGATCTCGTCCCTGATGAACCTCATCAGCCAGGAGGAGAGCAGTATGCCCACACAGCTTGTGCAAGGCGGGGCCTTCGACGGCACCACCGAGGGCCCCTTCAACCAGGGCTACGGGGAGGGCGCCAAGGAGGGCGCCGATGAGGAGGAGTGGGTTGTGGCCAAAGACAAGCCTGTCTACGACGAGCTCTTCTACACCCTGTCACCCATCAACGGCAAGATATCAGGAGTCAACGCCAAGAAGGAAATGGTGACATCCAAGCTGCCCAACAGCGTCCTGGGCAAGATCTGGAAGCTGGCCGACTGTGACTGTGACGGCATGCTGGATGAAGAGGAGTTCGCACTGGCCAAGCACCTCATCAAGATCAAGCTTGACGGCTACGAGCTGCCCAACAGCCTGCCCCCCCACCTCGTGCCCCCCTCCCACAGGAAGTCCATGCCAAAGGCCGACTGAGGGCCGGGCCGCTCTCAGGGCAGGCCATGGGCAGTAGGGAATGAGGGCAGGAGGGCCCGAGGCCCGTGCTGCCACTGACTCACTGACCCTGGCCACAGTACCGCCCACTCTGTGCCTCAGTTCCCCCACCTGTGGAATGAGAAGGGCAGACACAGGACACTAGATGAGGTTCTTTCACCTCTAAAATTCCTGAGTTTCTATTCAAATGTTGGAAGGAGGGGGTGGATAAGGAGATGGAAGGGTTGAAAAAAAGGAGAGATTTGACCAAAGAGTCCTTGGAAGGCTGGAGAGACGTAGGCAGGAGGTGGGCTGGATAGAATTTCACAACCCCAGGGAGTGAGCCGAGGGCCCTCCCAGAGCCAGCAAGACTGTGCTGGGCCACACAGCACAACGCATCTGCCTTGGCTCCTGTCTGTCCCTTAGAGCGTACTGGGAGGGAGCAAAGTTGATCTTATTTATTTCATTTCCTGCTGTATTGAGAGTGGAAAACAACAGCACAGAAGGTTTCTCTTCTCTCCAGGCTGTCTACCAAAGAGAAGACTGCTTCCCCACCGAGTCTGTGCCTGTGTTTGCTCCCGTCCACCCCTGCAGGCTCAAGCAGGACAGGCAGCCAGGCCAGGGGAGAGCATCTCTGATAACCAGCATCCTCCTGACTAATCCAACAAGAGCTCCCCCACCCACCCCAGACCCTGCCCCGCAGAGTTACATTTGGTTTGGAATTTGGAACTCAGAAACTTTATTAGCCCCTGGCAAGATTTCTGGTATTCAAGTCATGTCAAAGTCTGAAGGCTGGCTTTTCTTACTGGTCTGTCCAATAATTTGTAGCAAAGTCTATTGATCATAACCAAACCACAATAAAGGAAAGAGATGGTTCTCTGCAGCCATCAGTTAGTGTGGTGACACCTCCCCAAGGCTCCTTGGTCAATGGCGGGAGTTAAAGTTAAACCCGCATCTTGGTGCCTGCTGTGTGCTGGGCCTAGGGACATAAGGGGAACACAAGGCGAGCCTACCCCATGCTGCCAGGTAGAAAAGGTCATTCTCTAGCTTTAGACACTATTTTTTAGTTTTTAAAAAGTTGGCATTTTTATTATGTCCAGTTTTTCTTTCTTACAGGAAAAGCCTTTATACAGAAACAGGACAGAATCTTTCATATGAAACCTTTTCTTCAAAAGGCTGTGAGTTCATATGGTGCCTGCCCATCACAAGGCAGGATTTGGTTCCCGAGTGTTCTCTCTCTGAGTCTTGGTATAAAGCTCTCTGGTCCACTTGCCCAGGTGCCCAACAGACGGAGGTAGAGACAGGTAACTCTCACTGCCACACTCCCGTCTGTGGGTGGCAGCGCTGGAGTCGCTTCATTATTAATCATGCAGTACAAAAGAGAGGCACAAAACAGGGATAGCCCCAGGGCCCTAAAGGGAAGGAAATCATTACAGTCCCGCCCAGGCCTTCCAAAAACCACATTTTTTTTTCTTTTTCTGATTTCCCCTGTAACATCGGGGGCAGAAACGCAGACTTAAAATTTTTATTTTGGGAAAGCTTTGATCCAGAGGCCAGTCCCACACTCCCTAGTTCACTTTCTAAATAATGTCACTTTAAGAGAAGTAAATTCATAATATGATTTTTAATCTTAATGAGCACTTTTAAATTAATTTTAAATTAGTCAGAAACATAACCAAAAGGTCTATGTCAGTACTATGATGTAAGCAGATGGTTTGATGAAAGCATGAGGACTGCCCAAGTGTGTGCCCACAAGGGAGTCCACCAAAGGGCAAAGCAGAGGGAAGAGAGAGAATTCATTGATCCAAAGGTTTAGAGATGCCAGGGTTCACTGATTTTCCATTGAGAATTATCCTGCTCCTTTAATTCTTCTCAGTCATCCTACATAAAGATATACATATACATACACTGTGTGAGTATGTTTTCTTGATACTTGCCATTGGGTATATAGGCAGATGGGCAAGTTTTGTCTATGCAGAGACATATAGGAAAGCTTGCAGCAGACTGAGGTTTCTGCTTTCTTTGCGGAAGGAAACTTCTGGTGGCACTGTGATCGCCACCCCCATGCTGTCAGGTGACAGAACATCTGGCAGTTGCCTCCTTTCCCTACTGAGGAAGAAAGAAAAAAGGAAATCCCTTGCCCATTTTTCTTAACATCTTCTCTTAAAACATGAAGTCATTCATCATGAAAAGTTGATTAAGAACTTTGAAAAAAAAGCCCTGGAAAACCTCAGGGATGGCTGCCAAGGATAGGGACTTGTATGTTCCCAGGTCCTGCACCAAGTTCCTTGAGTCTGTCCAAAACTCCCCTTATCCTACCTCCCCATGCAGCAGGGCTGGGGGACAGCAGAGCCCTCTAGAATTCTGTTCACACTGCCCGACCGCACTGCCCTCCCCACACCACCCCAATTTTAAAAAGTAGCCTCTCCACAGAGTTTGCAAGCTGGGCAGGAGGGCAGAGGTAGACAAACCCTAGCACTGTGAGACGCCATGCTCTCCATGATTCCACAGAAGAAGATCGAAGAATCTTGACTCTACAGCCCCAGGTCCCATGTAACAAACCTCCACAGCCTCGAGTGTAAGAGGAAAGCAGTTTCAGCCTCCTCCTCCCAAAGTCAGCTTGCAAGCTGGAAGCCTGCTGATGAGGCCCTCCTGAACCAATGTGCAAAGAAACAGTGTACCAAGACCTCTCAAAACCCTCTGGTTTCACGGCGACATGCAGACATCCAGCCTGCTCCAGCCTCATGCTCCAGTCCAGCATCCTACGTGGATTCCTTCCTCACCCGTGCCCTGGGATGGCCCAGGGGTCCCCCTGCAATGGGGAGGGGCATGCATTCAGCTGGCTTCCGCCTTTCTGGGACTGGACTGGGTTCTCCTCGGAGCACTCGTCATGACACAACTATAGTGTCTTCCCATCTGGAGCTGTGGTTCTTCCTGCAAGACGGTGGTGGGCCTTTGAGGAGTTAAATTCTGGATCACGGGACTGCATGTCCAGGCGGGTGAAAGAGCATGTGTGGAGAAGCCAATGCCTCCTGCCCTCTTCTTAATGCCACCCCCCCCCATTTGCCCATAGGGGAAACCTCCGCAGAGCCCTGACCCCCAGTCGTCTGACCACAGCCCTTTGCCGTGCTCCGTGGTCTCCTGAGGAGCTGCCCGCCCACCGGGCATGTCTTACTGCAGCCCACTACCCAGTCAGGGGGCTAAGAAACTAGTCATGGCCCGACAGCCCCCACAGGGACCTCCCCACTTTGCACCGTTACACTCCTTCATGATGCTCAGAGTAGTAGACCAGGCAAACTGCCTTGAAGAGAAGGAAAGCGGTTAACAGAGACGTTCTTTATTTCCTCTGAGGAATGTAGCAGAGAAATAACATTCTTAGGACAGATAACCATGGAGTTTATTCAGGTAAACACGGGCCTAATTTAAGAGTGTTAAGTTATGTGTCCATTAGCCAATGCAGTTAATACACAATGCTTCTATTTTTTTGTAATCGTGTTTAGAAATGTCAAACCAAAAAAGAAGACACAATCTGTTGATCAATAAACTTCTGAAAAATTTACTACCTTTCCTCCATTGATTCTGGTTTTCCAGTGACCCAGTTGTCTCAGGAGTAAAGCGTGGGGGCCAGGGGCAGCTGAGTGGGGAGGCGCCTGGATGGCTCAGTCATTAAGCATCTGCCTTCTGCTCAGGTCATGATCCCAGGGTCCTGGGATAGAGTCCCACATCGGGCTCCCTGCTCAGTGCGGAGCCTGCTTCTCCCTCTCCCTTTGCCTGGTGCTCCCCCTGCTTGTGCTCTCTCAAATAAAATCTTCCAAAAAAAAAAAAAAAAAAGTAAGGCAGGGATCTAATGGAAATGAGGCAGAGGAGTTAGGGGGGAGGGTGTACCCCTTCTGTATGCTATCCTTGTGACTCCCAGCTCTTCCTATGTCCTCTAGGCTGGGAGACTCCCAAAGCGGGGCTTCTTGAGCTGGAAAGCAGCTCCATCTGCTGGGGGCAGAGGCCAGGTCTGGGAGCAGACCCCAGGTGAGGATGACTGGAGACCAGGATGGAAGGAATCATGGGGGCTGGGGGCCTTGTGAGGCTGGGAAGGGCACCACTGAGCACATTCAAGGGAGCTGGATCCCTGCGGCCTCCTCCTCTCCAGCTCAGGGGCAAGCCACTGCGCCTGAAGGCGCAGGAGTGGTAAGGTTGGCGCCCCCTGGTGGCTGGCACTGCTCCTGCCTCTTGTCACCCACCCCCCCACACCCCCGGCCCATAACAGACATCTGGGTTTTCCCCACTGTCACCCATCTACCCTTGCGGTGATTCAGACCCAGAATTTCCTTTGCAGAGCACTCCCTACTTCCCCACCCTGTTTCTGAGCCACAAGGTTTGGGTGAAATAGACACCTCTCCAGGGTAGGTCCTGACTGGCTCAGCCAATGAAAGTATTTCATCCTCCCTGCCCCCCTTCCCATCACAAAAATTGGTTCAGGAATGGATATGTAGCTCAATTCAAGCCTATGAGAGCCATGCACCTCAGATTCCTCTTCAAACTCTTGAGAGAGGTGTTCTCTCTTCTCTGAACCATGAAGTGTAGAGAAGTGAACTCATTAGTACAATACCAATGGCATTGAGAGGACTGCCCAGAGCTACTGGGGGTAGAGGAGCAAGGTTAGGCTGGCAGCAACCAACTCCTGGAGCATGAAGATGAAGGAAGCATCGAGAAAGGCAGAGGGAGTCCAGGCCTGTGGAAGCATCATCTGAACTGCTGGATCAAACCTCTTTGATCTCTTTGACTTTAGGATGCCTAAAGTCCTCCTCTTCCCAGACATTTCAGTCCTCTGGGACTTTTATGTTGTTTAAATCTTTTTTATGTTGTTTAAATCTGTTTGACTTGAGATCTTAGTTACTCACCACACAGATAGCTCAAAACTAGGTACTGACTAACAAGGAATTCTCATTTAAACAGGGGCTGCAATCAGTGGCAGCGAAAGAGGAGCCAGGCCTTGCCGCATGTGCAATGGCTTTAGCGGCATCTGAGCTGAGGAAGAAGACGAGCAGTCCCCCAGCCCCACTCAACAACCTCATAGGACAAGCTCTGTTGAGGTCTGTGTTCAAAGCATCACACAGCTCCAGCCTGTCCTCTGGTGGTCACATCATACAAGACACCCTGGGCCAATGCTCTTGATAGGAGGAAAGAAAAACTGGGAACAAGAGGGCAAGTGGCAGGGAACCTACTAGAAGGAGCAGGATTTTTAACTGGGGCTGATAGGATAGGAAAATGTGGATCATGAAGAACAGAAGGCACATTCTAAGCCAAAAGAACAGCTGAACCCCAATATGGGCGGGAAAGCACTGGTCCAGTTGAGGCGATGGGGAGACTTCATAGGCATGAGCAGAGTTGTGCTCTGGGAGGTAAACTAGGGAACTGTGCATAGGCTGATGTGTGGGCAAGATGTCAAGTGGGGGAATGCTGATGGGGCCGTGCAGGGACAGTGTAAGCAGAGTAGGAGGGTAGATCGAGGGGTTCTGGGGAGCATGGAGCAGCTGCCATTGAGGACTGATTGGATCTGGGGCTGTGAACGAGGAGGAAGCTTGGGCTCACTCTGATGTTGGGAAGCCAATGGCAGGAGGGACCTCATAGGGAGAGGGCAACGGGAGGAAACTTCTCTCAGATGAGGGGAGCTGTTGCCATCCTGGGAGCACCATGCCCTCATTCCCAGCCACAGCCCCAGGGTTCCAGAGTGCTCTCTGTCCTGCCCAGCTCTGGAGGGCAGGCTGTGGCCGCTGTTCCTCTCACCAGCCTTGGCTGCCCGGGACACCCGCCTGAGGAGTATGGCATCTCCTCTCGGAGTCTCCGGGGCTGCTGGGTGAACCCACAGACACCCACCCCAGACCAGTGACTATGACCCTGAAGTTAGCCAGAATATTTTGTGAAGCCACCCAAATGAGAACCCTCTCTAGCCTGCAGTTCAAGATTGCTCAGGGAGAGGGGCACCTGCGTGGTTCAGTGGGTTAAAACCTCTGCCTTTGGTTCGGGTCATGATCCCAGGGTCCTGGGATCAAGCCCTGAATCCAGCTCTCTGCTCAGCAGGGAGCCTGCTTCCCTTCCTCTCTCTCTGCCTGCCTCTCTGATTACTTGTTATCTCTGTCTGTCAAATAAATAAATAAAATCTTTCAAAAAAATAAATTGCTCAGGGAGAGAGGGAGGGAGAGTTGCCTGTGGGCTCCCTCTATAGCCCCTGCCCTGAGCCACAAGACCCAGATAAAACCCCTAAAAGTGAACACTCTGTCCCTGGCTTTGAAGGAGACTCTATCATTCCCACATCCTTTGCGTCTCCAAGTTACCCCTTCCCAGGGAGAGTCCCCTTCAGAAAGTGGCCCCTGGGTGTGAGGGGGCAGCCACAATTGGGCCCTGGCCGGAGCCCCAAGTCCTAGGACTCCTCTCCCTCTATGGTGGCATTCCCCTGGACAGGACGGGCGCGCCAGTGTGCTCCCTCCCATCCCCACCCTTGTGGGTGCTCATAAAGAAGCCCTGCAGGGGTGCCAAAGGGCAGTCCCAGACTGGGAAGTGGGTGCAGAAGCTTCTGACCAGGGGCTCTGCTATGTTGGTGCTATTTACCTGGACAACAGCAGCCCCATGGCACTCCCACCCAGAGCCAGCTCGGGGTGCTCCCATAGGCCTCTGTGACTTGGCAGCCAGGACCCCCACCTGACACTGGGAGCATCCGAGGTTGGGGCGTGGGGGAGGATGAAGGAGGCCCTCCTGGGACCACAGGCTGCAGCATTCCGGAGCCACCCCCTCCCAGTCCAGGCCCCACCCTTTGGCAGGTGGGAGGACAAAGCCTGCTGTGTGGCGTCACCCCTGCCCCAGGGCTCAAGAGGAGGGCCAGGGCGTGGTCCCAGCTCCAGTCTTGGCCTCTCCTGTGGTTCTCTCCCTCCCCACGCAGCCCCTGCTATCTGCCGTTTCCATCTGTCCAGTAGGGTCCCTTCCAGGCACAGACATCGCCAAGGTGAGTTTCTTGTTTCCCCCTACCCTGCCTGCCCTTTTCATGCTGAGGAACAGCAGCTAGTTCCCGTGCCCCAAGGAATCTGGAAAGTGGGGCGGGTAGGGGAAAGGGCTCTGAGGCATTCAAGCGCAGGGCACCAGCCAGGAGCTCCAGAACTTTACCTGGCTGGGCCCTAAACCACAAACTGCCCCTCCAAATGTGGGAACCGTCACACTCCTTCCCCAACCTCCCTGCCCCTCAACATCTCTGGCTTAGAGAAATATCCAGTGACCTCTCATCCCTAAAGGGCTGCAGGCCTGCCAGCTGGTCGGCCCCACAGTCCCGTCCAGAGCCGCAGGGCAGCTGTCCCAGTCCCGCCATGGACTCCGCATATGAGACAAGCCACATTCGCAAGCTGCAGGCGCAGCACAAGCGGATGCAGGAGAAGACTTTCACTAATTGGATCAACAACATCTTCCAGCACGGCCGGGTGAGTGCATCGGGGCATGCCCGGCAGCCCGCCTCTACTGTTCCCGCCCTGCTCCCTGGCCAGTGGACTCGGGGGGCCGGCCAGGAGGTCATCTGGCTGAGACTTCGAATCCCAGACCCCAGAGCCCAGCTGAAGCCAATTCTGTTGACTCTAAAGCCCACCTGAAACCAAGGAAGCTGCTCTGGGCTGCACCTCCCAGGGACTAGGGATAGGCCGGGCAGCTGGGGAAGGCTGACCCTGTGCCTTCCCCCCCCTCCCCGCCCCTTCCAGGTGGCTATCAAGATCCAGAACTTGTACACAGAGCTGGCTGATGGCACCCACCTACTTCGGCTGCTGGAAATCATCTCAGGGGAGTCCCTACCACCCCCCAGCCGGGGCCGTATGCGGGCGCACTTCCTGGAGAACAGCAGCCGAGCTCTGGCTTTCCTCAAGGCCAAGGTGGGGGCTGGGGAGAGGGGATCAGCTGGGCTCCTAGATCATCTTTCCTGGGCTGGTCAGGGCAGAGCAGAGGATCTGGAGCCTGAATCTAGGCATAGTGGCTGGGATACAGAGGTCCAGAAAGTCAAGCCCTTCCTTGAACAGCACTCTCAGCTTGGAGAGCACCAGACTGGCTGGAGTGGGGACAGCTGTCATGGTATGGGCGAGACTGAAACCCACCTCTGCCTGCAGTGAGAGAATTGTGGGATCCTTAACTTTCTCCTTTCCTATATAAGGAAATAATTTACCAGCCAAGACCCATGGTCCATGGGCCGGCAGAGCCCAGATGCGGGGCTGTGGGAGGCAGGCTGAGAGGAGCAGAGCCCTGGACACTGAGCCAAGCGGCAGAGGCAAGAGGTACAGGTCTGCTTTAGAGAAGCTGGATCAGTTAGCTGGCAGGGGCCGCAGCAAGCAGGAGGGAGCCACAGTCTCCTGAAAGAAAGAGCCCAGCCAAAGAAATAGTCATTAAAAGGAGGCAAAACTCCATGGCCATGGAAGGACCCTCATGGCCAGCATCGGGGGCTAGGCAAGGGTCCTGTATACTGACAGCCAGGATTGGGGAAGCCCACAGGGCTCCTGGCCTCAGGTCCGGAACCCATGAGGTAGCTGTTCCTAGAGCCTGCAAAATCTCTGAGCTGGAACTGGCTGGGCTGAACTTGAGTGTGTGTGCCTGTCACTTACGTCCAGGGTGAAGGTCACGGCCCCCTGGGAGCCTGGCATGCCTGAGAGAGGCCGGGGCATTTAGAAGCCAAAGCTAGGGATGGGGGCACTGCTGTCCCCAAGCCTAGGGAGGAGCAGAAAACTGACAGCCACAGGATCCCAGGCTCTTTTTGGTCTCAGGGACCATAGCCTGTGAGCCAGCCACCTTCCCTCCGGATAGTTGGGTAGAGTGGGCACCCCGTGGCCCTTGTCAGAGGCTCTGCAGCTCCCCTTGAGCACAGCTTGTCACTGATACATAGTCTATGAAGGTGACAGCCTTGTCTCCACTCCACATACTGCCGCCCCAAAACAGGGTTCATGAGCAGAACGTGGGATTCACTCGCTTCTGGAGACCGTGTCATTTGCTGGGCACTCCATGCCAGGCTCCAGGACCACGGTCATCAAAGCCCAGACCTGGCTGCAAGGGGCCCACGGTTTCAGGGAAGACAGTTGACGTGAACTCAGCTCAGTGGATGCTGGTAAATGTTTAACAACCAGCTCTCCGCGCAGAGGGTCATTCGTAGCATTTGCTAATTTCCCTGGCATTGCTACGGCTGATTCCAAGCTACCAGTGTGATATCACTAAGCACAAGGTGGGAAGATCAGACTTCACAAGCTGGTAAGAGCAGACTCCGACACCCCACCCCCCAGCTGCTCCGGCTCCAAGCTGAGATGAATACCAAAGGGCTCAGGTGTGCCAGGAGAGGAAGGCTGAGCACCAGCTGGACCCCACGTGATACCCAGGGATGCAGCCCCTCTACTAGGCAGGTGGTTGGCTGAAGCCAGCTTCCCGCCAGGTCTTACAGAGAGCCTCCCCTCTTCTGCCCCATTCAGTGCATCTGTATCCATTACCACTATTTGCCAGCCACTCTGCTAGGAAGAGAAAAAGAGAAAGAGACATAAGAGAAAACCAAGATCCCCACCCAAGCAGAGTCAGGGGCTTGAGCACATGTGTTTAAGGAGGAGGAATAGTCCCTGGGCTTCTATTTGACATAAGGTGGCTATTGAAAACACGCTTGAAAAAGTGGTATTTGGTAAAGACTTAGAAGAAGGGAGGGAAGTAGCCATGTGGCTATTGGGGACAATATTTTTAGATAGCAGGGACAGCCAGTACGAAGGCCCCAAGGCCTGTGCCTAAAACCCTAAGGAACAGCCAGAATCCCACAGGCCTTGGAGCGCTGTGGTCCAGGAGAGGAAGACAGAGCCAGAGGGTGAAGGGGCCCAGGTCCCATGAGGCTTTGATGTTTACTCTGTTCCTTTCTCCCCTCATTCATTCCTCTTCCCTGTCCATGCAGGCAAGATCTAGGGCAGCAGGTTTTCAACTTTAGTGCCCAGGAAAACCACCTGAGGAATTTGTCCAAATGCAAATCCTGGGCCCTGGCCCACAAGAGTCTGATTGGGTGGAGCTCGGGAATCTGCCTTTTTACCAGGAGATGGACCACTGAGGAAGAGGGCTGAGATTGAAGTGCTCCCAAGCACCCCCATATGCCCTGAGAGGCAGAGGCCGACAGTTGCTGTTGTCTCTTGAGCCCATATATTGACTATGATGAGCTTTTATTTCCAACCCTTATGGCAGAACCACTGATCTCGGCTCCCATTTACCTGTACCCCACATATAGGGAGGTCCCCCACCCTGGGGGTCCAGCCCATTTCACCAGGCTGGGGTTTTGCTGAGAAGGACTTGAGTCCAAAACAGCAACCATTTAAAAAGTCTTCACCTGTGTGGCATTGTGCCCTGCGTCTTCCTTCCTTGGGGACCTCCTGGGACAGGATGGACCCTCCCATCTGGCAGCAGACCCCCCCCCCCCAGCTTTTGGGTACTCAGTCTTCTCTGGTACATGGGCTTCACAGCTGAACCCAGCTAGCTGTGCCTGCAGGTGCCAATACCTCTCATTGGGCCAGAGAACATCGTGGATGGAGACCAGACCCTCATCCTGGGACTCATCTGGGTCATCATTCTGCGTTTCCAGATCTCCCACATCTCCCTGGACAGGGTATGTCCCAGCTACCACCTGCACCACCCAGCCCAGCCCTGACCTCACCTCTGGCCCCTGGGGACAGAGCAGTTCCTCCTGACTCTTAGGAGCCCCACAACAGACCCTGGTGTCCACACAGTGAATATAAACTCTTCAACAACGGGCAAAGAATTGAGAATGTCAGAGAGACTATAATATCCTGAAATAACAACTAGATCCATGAACTTCCATCCTGATCTGGGACAAGCCATTCACAAGTGAGCAGTTTAGGAAACTGCCCAGTGCCCGCCTTTCACCCCGACTGGTTGTTCCCTACTTGGCACTAAAGCCCTCTAACTCCTATTACACATCTAATGTGCTGCTGGAGGAAATTAAACACGTGGAGGGAGTCCCAGCCCCAGAAGTTTCCAAATCCCCAGTATCCTGAACATCAAAGAGATTGTCCTCTGTCCTCCGCTTGTTCTCCCACAACCAAATTGAAAAGAATAAAAACATAAAGTCCTTATATTTATCAGTTTTCACAGTTTGGTGGTATCCAAAACTCCACCTAACACTTAATTCCACTAGGATATAAAAGCCAACCTAGAAAATGAGACCCTAATGAAAAGAAGCCATAGATCTGGCCCAAATCCAGGAGGACCCTTGACTGTGACTGTGAGCCCCAGGACAGCAGGAGCTTTGCCTGGATGTGTCCCCAGGGTCTCGCACCTATGCGATGAATGATTGGATGGGTGAATTTCTAACTGGCCTCAAACCCAGTTAGAGTTGGAGAGGAAGAAGGAGAAGGGCCTTTGGGGCAGTGAGGGTGAGGGAGGGAGTGGGTAGAAGAAGAGTCCCACTGAGGGCAGGACAGGGACCAAAAATGGAGGCTGGACGTGGCGGGGAGGTGGGGGGCAGGAGACAGGAAGAAGGAGGGGGAGAGAAGCACTGAGGGGAAGAGATATAGCAAGGCAGGGGTGCAGGCAAGTGGAACCAAGAGCAACAGAGTAAAGGAAACTCTCAGTAAGAGAAACATCAAGGGCGACAGGGGTTCAAAACCAGAGGAAGATATCCTTGCCTGCCTACTCTGCCCTCAGCAGCATCGAGGTGGCGGACAGGGGGCGCTCACCCGTCAGAGGCAGGCTGTCAGCCATTACAGGACTGGCAAGCCTATTGGTGGAGGGATGCTGGGCAGCCTTCTCCTTGCCCCTCTGCTCCTCCTTGTGTCATCCCTAGAATGGAAATAGTAATAGTGTCCCCCTCGTGGGGCCATGAGAGGTTGGAAAGTCACGGCCCTGTGCCTGGCTGGCAGACAGCCCACGGGGACCAGGAGCCAGTCTGCCAAATCCCAGCCTCAATTTCGTGGGGCCCATTGTTAGCCCAGTGCCCCCCGCCCATGAGAAGGGCTGGAGAAATGACAGCTCCCGCTGTTGTGGTCACCAGCGGGGACTCAAAACCAGCTGCTCAATGGGACAGTGTTCAGGCACTCCACTTTGGAAGGATGATCTTTCTCCCTCAGCCCCAGTCCCCGCCCACCACAAATGAAATCAGTGAAAGAGAGAGCCATCTGCACCTGCCCCCTCGTTGGGGACAGAGAAGGATCACAAGCAGGCCCAGCTCGCCTCTTCCGAGGCTCCCAGGTCCCGCTGCCTTCCCAGAGTTCCTGCATGGTGACCCGCTGTCCCACCCTGCCAGGAGGAGTTTGGGGCCAGCGCTGCGCTGCTGTCTGCCAAGGAAGCTCTGCTGGTCTGGTGCCAGAGGAAGACGGCCTGCTATGCCAATGTCAACATCACCGACTTCTCCCGCAGCTGGAGTGACGGGCTCGGCTTCGGGGCCCTCATCCACGCACACAGGTATGCCTAAGGGAGAGCAGACCCGGCGCTCTCAGCCTCTCAGCCTTCCCCCTGGAGGCCCCCAGCACTAAGCCGAACACCCACAATGGGCTTGGGTCCCAAACCTGCCCATCTCCCACATCCCTGGGGCCCATGCACCCCACAAACGGAACGGACGTAGAGCAGGCTGATAGCCTTGGCCCTCCCCTGTTCTTAGGAAATCCTGGGGGAGTTGGCCCGGTTTGCTTTGACCCTTGCCCTTCTCCACTTTCTGTGTCCCTGACTCTATTCTCAGTCCTTTTCCCGGCAAGTGGCCGGGAAAAACCGGGAGCTTCTCCCCCTTCCCAGAAGCCTGGTCCCTGAGGGAAATTAACATGCCCCCACCCCAAGAGCCCGATTCCTTCATGACCAGCTCAGATTACCAACAAGAGAAACTAATGTATGGTAAGGTGTAAACAGCCGACAGGAGCTGGTTGGCCTTTTTAACAAGTTCCCTAGACCCAAGCAATAAGTGACTCTGGTGAGGAGCTCTGCCTGCTCTCTGTCCAGGCCAGACCTGCTTGACTACTGTTCCCTGCGTCCGGAGCATCCACTGCACAACCTTGCCCTGGCTTTCCGAGTGGCTGAGCAGGAACTGGGCATTGCTCAGCTGCTGGACCCCGAGGACGTGGCAGCCCTCCAGCCTGATGAACGCTCCATCATGACCTACATCTCTCTCTACTACCATCACTTCTCCCGCCTGCACCAGGAGCAGACGGTCCAGAGGAGACTTGCTAAGGTTGGTGACAAAGCAAAGGTGGCATCAAGGAGAGGTGGGGTTGGGACGCCTGGGTGGCTCAGTTGGTTGGACGACTGCCTTCGGCTCAGGTCATGATCCCGGAGTCCCAGGATCGAATCCCACATCGGGCTGCCAGCTCCATGGGGAGTCTGCTTCTCTCTCTGACCTTCTCCTCGCTCATGCTCTCTCTCACTGTCTCTCTCTCTCAAATAAATAAATAAAATCTTAAAAAAAAAAAACTTTTCTCCCTGTTGCCAAACGGCAACAATAATGCCTGGGGTCATAGAAGGCTGCCGTGAGTTTTGAAGGGTGTTAGGCACAGTGCCCAGCGCGGGGTCTGGCGCACAGGGAAAGCCAGGTGAGTTCCATTGCCTCCAGCCCTCCCCCTCCCCCTGCTCTTAGGCTGTTAAGCTCCTAATGGGATAGAAAGGCTCAGAGAGCCGGACTCTGTAAGGACAGCCACAGAAGCAGCTCTGCTGAGCTCAGTCCCAGTTTTGGGGAGCTCTCTTCCTCTCCAGGCATAGTGGCAGGTGCAGAGGTCTGGGAAGGCTGTTCTTAGGGTTGGTGTCTCAATTGGGCATGAGGGAGACGATTGAGGCCAAGGGTTCTGAGCTGCTTTAGGGATGTGGGGGCCTCAGGGAAGAGAGAGATGGCTCAGAAAAAGAACGGGACTCCCGGACATGAGACCAAATGGGGTAAAATAAGATGGAGGAAGCCAGGATGGGGGCCCCACGCTTCTGGGTCTAAGTGTGCAATTCAGGCAGACCTGCTTCTCTGGGGGCTGGGAGGAACCCCACTTTCATGCAACCTCAGCTTGGGGAAAGAAGCTGCCACCCACCCTAGGAACCCTGGTGGTCAACTCAGCAGCCAAAGGGGGAGTGCCTTCAGCCCAGGGCCTGTGCCCCAGTGCTGCCCTGTGCCCTTGCCTCCTCCAGATCCTGCTTCAGCTCCAGGAGACAGAGGAGCTGCAGACCCAGTACAAGCAGCTGGTGGGCGATCTGCTAGGCTGGATTGCGGAGAAGCAGGCACAGCTGGAGGTGCACGATTTCCCAAACTCCCTACCGGCCATGCGCCAGCTCCTGGTCGCCTTTGCCCACTTCCGCACCCAGGAGAAGCCACCACGGCTGCAGCAGCGAGGGGCCATAGAGGCCCTGCTCTTCCGGCTACAGACTGCGTTTCGGGCCCAGAACCGCAAGCCCTTCCTGCCTCCCGAGGGCCTGGGCCTGGCAGAGCTGTCCCAGCTCTGGACATGCCTGGAGCGGGCAGAGGCCTCCCGGAGCCAGGCCCTGCTGCAGAGAATCCTGCAACTCGAGCGGTTGGAAATCCTGGTCCGGCACTTCCAGCACAAGGCTGCCCTTAGGGAGAGCTTCCTGATGGACACAGAGCACATGCTGGACCGGGCTGCAGCTGCCTCCCCACCAGCCAGCCTGGCCACAGTGGAAGTAGCTGCCCAGAGACTAGGCATGCTGGAGGCCAGCATCCTGCCCCAAGAGGGGCGCTTCCAGGCCCTGGCCGAGATTACAGATGTCCTCCAGCAGCAGCAGCACCCTGGCTGGGAGGAGGTGGCCTGCAGGTGAGCCCAGGGCACGGAAACTATCCTCAAAACAGGGTAAGGCCTTCCTATCATACCCTTATCTTTACGTGTGCCCATTCCTGGCCATAGGGGTGTAATATGGTAAGGGCTCCCCTTGGGAAGCCCAAACTCCCACCAATGCCTGAAGTTCCAGCATCTGTAATGGACCCCTTTTGGTAAACCATCACCCTTTCTACATACTTCTTATTAATTCACTCACTAAACATTTATTGAGCATCTACTATTTCCCGAGCACTAGACTAGTGCTGGGGATTTAGTAGTGAAGAAGACACACAATAATCCCTCCCTTCCCAGAGCTTACACACATCTAAGGAAAACAAACTATATAGATAGATAGATAGATAGATAAAAAATAGAGATAAAGCATAGGAGATTACAAGGTGCCAACAGAGGGAGAGGAAGGTAGACTGGGCAGTCAGAGGAGGTTCACTTTTGAGCAAAGACCACTGAGGAGTGAGGGGGCAGCCATACAGATGGGACAGACTCTCCCAGGCAGCAGGAATGGCTTGTGCAGTGCCTGTAAAAGATAGCACAGAGGCCAGTGCTGACCGAAGGGACCGGCAGCAGCTGAGGTCCCAGAAGGACAGGGCCAAAGGCTGGAGCCAGATAGCATGCTGGGTTCTCTAGAGTGCCCTAAAGACTCAGAGGGGAATGAGTCGTGGGAGAGCCTGAGCTAAGGAGTGCCACAGTCCAACTCCTCTTCTACAGTGATCACTTTGGAGGCCATGTCGGGGACAGATGGAAGAAGCAGAAGCAGACCACATAGGAGGCTGCACAATAATCTAGGCCAGAGAGAAGTAACAGAGGCCAGAGAGAAGTAACAGAGGCCATGAGAAATGGTGGGATTCTAGAAATATTTTGAACCCAGAGGGACTTGCAGACAGACCAGATGTGGGGTGTGAGAAAGTGAGTTCTCCAGATTTTAGCACAGGCACTTAGAAGGCTGGAGTTGCTGTCTATCATCTGAGATGGGGCCTGGAAAGAAGGATTGGGGGCCCTGAAGACCTGAACCTCACAGACCCTTCCTCTGACTTCTCTGTCTGTGTCTGAGAAGCAAGAATATGATGGCCCAATCACCCCAGGCTAGGATGCTCCAAGGCCCCAGCCTCCAGGCTGAGGCTCCTCCCTAACAACCAAGTCCCCCACCAGCTATAGCCCCCAAGGTGGCTTCCCCATAGCAGCCCAGTAAAGACCACCCTTATTCTCATGTACTGCAGGCAACTGGAGATCACTGGGCGCTGGGAGCGACTTCTTGAACGTCTCCAAGGGCAGAAGAAGCAGATGGCAGACCTGCAGGCTATGCTGGGCTTGCTGCATGAGGTGGAGAGTGCCTCCAATCAGCTCAAGGAGCTCCAGGTGGGCCCTGTACCAGCCAGCATCCCCCTCCCCCAGGCCAAAAAGCAGGTGAACCAGCACTATGGGGCTGCAATGTTCACTTGTCCACCCCCGGCCAGGTGCTGGCTAGCTCCACAGCCTGTGGGCAGCTGCTGGCAGAGACCATGGAGCTACTGCAGAAGCATGACCTGCTGGAGGCCCAGGTGTCCGCCCACGGAGCCCATGTGCGCCATCTTGCCCTTCAGACCATGGAACTGGACTCCTCCCTGGGCACTGGTGCGGAGGTGCTGCAGGCCAAGGCCCAGTCACTGGCCCAGCTCCACTGGAGCCTGGTGTCTCTGGTCAAAGCCCGGTAAGAGCTCATCCCACTCTTCTACCTACTGCAGAATCTTCATATAACCCAGTAACCTCCTGCCCATGTTAAAAAATACTGCTGACTTGGCAACTTTCTCCACATTGTCCCTCGCCCCCAAGTCTTCTGGGTCCCCTGCTGAGTCATCCAGAACAAGAAAACTCTTGTCTCAGGGGAAGTGTCTGAATCTGGTGGGGAGCCCTCCCCAATCCCTTTGGGGCCCCTGCCTTCCCTCAGGCGGGCCTTGCTGGAGCAGAGCCTGCAGCTGGCGGAATTCCTGCACCACTGCGAGGAGGAGGAAGCCTGGTTGAAGGAACGTGGGCGGCTGCTGGAGGATGATGGGGCCCTGGGCCCGGACCTCAGCCAGATCAGAGCAGCCCTGCAGAAACACAAGGTACCCTCCGCCTGCCACCCTGCCAGTCCCCACCTTGCGACCCCCTTCTTCCCTTCACCCAGATCCCTACTCTGCACCCCGCCAGGCCCTGGAAGCCGAGCTGCGCCACCACCAGAACGTGTGCACTGATCTCGTGCGGAGGGGATGCGACCTGAGTGCCCGCGGGCCCCCCACGCGGCCAGATCCCCGCAAGAGGGCCAAGGCACTGCAGGGCACGTGGCAGTGGCTCCGGGCCGGGGCGGCCAGGCGGGGGGCGAGGCTGCAGGCGGCTCTGCTAGCCCGGCAGGTAGCGGTACGGTGGGCGGCGAGCGGCGGCGGGTGTGTGCGGGGCGTCCAGTGCACAGCCTGCCCTCCCCCCCCCACCCCCCGCAGTACCTGGCCGACGCGGCAGAGGCGGCCTCTTGGCTGCGGGAACAGCAGTCGGCCCTGGAGAGCGCCCCCTGCGGACCGGACCCGGAGGCCACCGAGGCCCTGCTGCTGCACCACCGGCGGCTGGAGCGTGCGGTTCAGGCCTTCGGGGCCGAACTGCGGCAGCTGGATGAGCAGGCACGCGCGGCCGCAGCGCAGGTGTCCCTCACGGTGCGTGGGGCTGGCAGGGCCCCAGAACTACGGGCCTCCGGCTCCAAATGCACGCGTGATCTCAGCGAGGCCCCTGTCTCCCGTGACCACACAGAAGATGGAGATGGGAGGGCTTTTGTGGCCGTGGACCAGGAAGCCTGGGCTTCCCCTGGGCTTGTGGGGGCGGAGGGGGGGGTGCGGGGGACGGGGCACCCCTCCGCGGCAACATCCTGCCTCCTGCCCAGCCCAGTGCGTGGCATCCCGTCTGCCCACCCAGGGAGGTCATCCAGTGCGTCTGGCTTTGCTCATTTTGCCCACCAGTTTCCAGGCATTAACCAGGTTCCTGCTGGAATGCCCCCTCTTCACTTTTACCACCCCAGGGACAACCTCTAGGTGCACCATTTGGAGCCTTCTGTGCTTAGGGGAGCCCCAGTGGATGTGCTGCCCTCTGTCTTATCAGCACAGGTGGTGTCTGCCCTGAGCTCTCCGAAGAAAGCCCTGAGCCACCTGGGGACCTGGAGCGAGGTCTCCTGCTACTCCAGCCCCCCAGGCACCCGGAAGATGGCCCTCTCAGCTGAGCCTGACGCCATCTTTGACCCTAACACCATACTCCAGACACAGGACTGCCTGAGCCGAGACTATGAGGGCCTGCGGGCCCTGGCAAAGGTAACATTCTTGTTCTAGAAGATGTTCATGGAGCCCTTACTCTCTACTGGACCCTGAGCTGGGAGCCCAGGGACAGAGCCCTTATTGGACATGCATCCTGGCTGCAAACAGCTTATGTGCTGGCAGAGGAGATGAGAAGTCAGTAGACAGCTGTGGATGTGATAGGAGCCCAGGTCAGGCTGGCAGACAGGGAGGGCATCCCTGAGGGAAGAATACTTGGGCTGAGACTAGGAACAAGGAAAGGCTAAGAGCAGGTAAAGGCGAGGGGGGTGCTACAGCAGAGACAGGGACACAATGGCCTAGGCAGGACCTAAGCCAAGGCAGGAAGGAGGCCCAGGAGGAGTAAAGGCCAGAGAGTCTGGAGCCCAGCAGTGAAGCCGGGAGTGGTAGGCAGCAGGAGGAGAGCCTGGAAGGGAGGTGGACCAAGCTAGGCAGAGCCAGGTCCCCCAGAAGTAGGGCCCTACCAGAGAGCCAAGGGCTAGATCAAAAGGGCACACTCTGCCAGGGTCCTTGACCTGATGCTGAGCTCTTGTCAGCTCCCTTCCATAGTCCTCTGACAGAGGGCTTTGTGCCCACCAGTGGGGAATTGGGGTGACAGGACCACTCTGAGGGCCCCATGGGAAGTTGACCCTCACCACAATCCCTGGGCCGGCCTCTCCTCAGCACCACAGGGCGCACTTGGAGGAGGCAATAGCCCTGTGGGGCTTCCATGGCTTCTGTGGGGAGCTGCGGTCCTGGCTGGAGAAGCAGACAGCACTGCTCCAAGCCCTGCAGCCCCAGGCCCACAACTTGGAGGTCACTCAGCTCACATATGAGGTACTGCTCACCAAGGCTGGGGGGGGCGGGTCTCAGCTGCTTGGCCCTGCCACTTCTCCTTATTCCCCATCCTTCTTCCTCCCTGCCCGTTCCTGCCTCTCCATTATTCGCTCCTGTGCCTGACTGATCCATGTTCACTCTAGTCCTCTCTGGGAAGGAAGAGCAAGGGGTCTGGCTTTGGAGTTTTTTTATCGAGCATAAATGACATGTGACATTACGGTAGTTTCAAGGATGCTATATAATGGTAGGATAGTTGCAGGTATTGTGAAATGATCACCACTGTAAGTCTAGTTAATATCAACACATAATGTTCTATATTACCATAAGGACTCAATATACGTGTACATTTTACAATAAGTTTGGTTAACAGCCATCACCACACATAGTTACATACATTTTTTTCTTGGGATGAGAACTTTTTTTTAAAGATTTTTTTAGCATTTGTCAGAACACAAGCAAGGGGAGTTGGCAGGCAGGGGGAAAAGCAGGCTCCCCGCTGAGCAGGGAACCTGATGTGAGACTCGATCCCAGGACCCTGGAATCAGGACCTGAACTGAAGGCAGATGTTTAACCAACTGAGCCACCCAGGCATCCCTTAGGATGAGAACTTTCAAGATGTGCTCTCTTGGCAACTTTCAAATATGCAACATAGTGTGATTAACTGTAGTCCCCATGCTAGACATTCCATCCCCATGACTTATTTTATAGCTAGAAGTTGGCTAGAACTTCCTCACTACCCTGGCTGTGGGAATGGGCTACTGGGCTGAGGTCAGCAGCAATGCAGAACAGCTGAAGCAGAGATATCCTGAAGGTATTCCCAGAATTCAGCAACAGCAGGAGGAATTGAGCCATTACCCATGTCATCCACCCCCAGCTCCCTACCTCTGGCAGCTACCAATCTGTTCTCTGTGTCTGTCTTGTTTTGCTTTGTGCTTTTAGATACCCCCATACAAGTAAGATCATACAGTATTTGTCTCTCTCTGACTTACTTCACTTAGCCGAATGCCCTCATGGTCCCTCCCATTGTCCCAAGTAGCAAGACTTCATTCTTTTTCTATGGTATGAAAGAAATATTTAATTCTTTTGGATGCAGTAGATATATATATATATAGATATAGATATAGATATAGATATATATACCATATTTTCTTTGTCCATCCATTAGTGGACAGTGGGGCGGCTTCTATATCTTGGCTATTGCCCGTAATGCTGCTACGGGCATGAGGGTGCAGATATCTTTTCAAGTTAGTGTTTTCATTTTCTTTGGATAAACGCCAGAAGCAGAGTTGCTAGACCATAAGGTAGGTCTGTTTTTCATTTTTTGAGGAACCTCTGTGTTCTTTTCCATAGTTGCTGCACCAATTTACATTCCCACCAATTGTGCACAAGGGTTTCCTTTCTTTCCCTTCTCCACATTCTCACCAGCACTTCTTTCTAGTTTTTTCCAGAACAGCCATTCTCTAGTGATCTTTGGTTGTGGTTTTGATTTGCATCTCCCTGAAGATTAGTGATGTTGAGCATCTTTCCCTATGTCTGTTGGCTATCTGTATGTCTTCTTTGGAGAAAGAAGATTATTGGCTCTTGGTGTTGAACATTTTGAATTTGTTGTTTATGGTGTAAGGTAAGGGTCTAGTTTCATATTTGGCATGTGGCTGTCCGGTTTTCCCAGCACTATTGAAGAGACTATCTTTTTTCCCAATTGTATATCCTTGGCTCCTTTTTCATAAATTAATTGACCCTATGTGCATGGGTTTATTTTGGGGATCTCTCTTCTGCTCCACTGATCTATATGTCTGTTTTTATGCCAAGACCATGCTATTTGATTATTATAAATAATTACTATAGTTTATTATAGTAAACTGTATAGTTTGAAATCAGGGAGCATGATGCCTCTGACTTGGTTCTTTCTCAACATTGTTGTAGCTATGTAGTCTTTTGTGTTTCCATACAAATTTTAGGATGGTTCTAGTTCTGTGAAAAATGATGTTAGAATTGATATGTATTATATTGAATTTGTAGCTTGCTTTGAGTAGTATGGACATTTTAACAATATTAACTCGTCCAATCCATGAACATGTTATATCTTCCCATTTATTTGTGGGTTTGTTTTTTTTTTTTAATTTCTTTCATCAGAGTCAGTTTTCAGTGTGTAGGTCTTTCATCTCTTATGTTAAATTTATTCTAGGTACTTTATTTTTAATGTAATTATAAGTGAGCTTTTTTTTAAATTTCTCTGACAGTTCATTATTAGTATACAGAAGTGCCAGCTATCCCTGTAGATTGATTCTGTGCCCTGTACTGTTGCTGAATTCATTTGTTGTAACAATTTGTCAGTGAGGTCTTTATGGTTTCTGTATGTAATACATGGTCATCTGCAAATAGTGACAGTTTTACTTCTTTCTAGTTTGGATACCCAGCTTTGAATTTTTTTTTTAAGATTTATTTATTTATTCATTTGACAGATTACAAGTAGGCAGAGAGGTGGGGGTGGGGGGAAGCAGGCTCCCTGCTGAGCAGAGAGCCTGATTCAGGGCTAGATCCCAGGACCCTGGGATCATGACCTGAGCTGAAGGCAGAGGCTTAACCCACTGAGCCACCGAGGCACCCTCTGGCTTTGAATTCTTAAAAAGCCCTCCAGCCCTTTAAGGACAGAAATCCCAGTCCTTTGAGAGGGAAGCAGTTCAAACACCTAGGCAGCAGAGCATGTCTGAGGTAAATTGTAGTCTTGAGGGCAGCTGTGAGAAGAGGAAAAAACCCTCAAGGCCTGGTCTTCCTTTCCCTAGAACTTCCTCACTACCCTGGCTGTGGGAAGGGGCTACTGGGCTGAGGTCAGCAGCAATGCAGAACAGCTGAAGCAGAGATATCCTGAAGGTATCCCCAGAATTCAGCAACAGCAGGAGGAATTGAGCCAGAGGTAAGAATGAGGGAGTGCAGGACGGGCTGGATCCAGTTCCCCAGGCCTGTGGAGCCTGCTTATCTACCTCCCAGGATGCCAGGAGGAAACACTGTGTGCGTCAGGGAGGAGAGGGTGTGGGAATGGCCAGCCTGTTAGCAGCCATTGTGTGAGCCCCCAGCCAAGGTCCTGGGATGGATGGGGATGTCCCTGTGATGGAGACATCCCTGTTCCCTCTGGTCAGGTGGGGGCAGATGGAAGCCCTGAAGAAAGAGAAGGAAACACAACTGGCACACACCGCAGATGTGTGCACTTTTCTGCACGAGTGTGGATCCACACAGGTCCAACTGCAAGACCTGATTCTCCAGCTGGAAATCCTACAGCTGGGGCAATCCACGGACAGCCACTGCACCCTGCAGCTGGCCCAGCAGAAGATGTTAACGCTGGAGAGGAGAATCCATTACCTGCAAAGGACAGCCATGAAGTACAGCCTGGGCTTGGCATGGGGACAGGGCCCTGGGAGGCAGGGGAGGACTGAGCAGGGTTGCGGGAATGAGGAATGGGACAGAAAGTGGAGGATGGGCAGGATGTGCTGCCTGAAGGACAGGGACACAGGTGGGGGAAGGGTACAAGGAAATGCCCATGGAGAAAGGGCGGGCCACATAGGCTTGCTGCCCCTGGGGCAAGGGAGGAAATGGGAATGAGGGATCCCCACCCCTTCTCCTGGGGAATCCGAGCCTGGACACCAGGACTCCAGGGCAGGGTCCTAACAAGGCGGTGGACCCCATCTCCCAGGGCTGAGGAGCTGGGCCCCCCAGAGAGCCGATCCCTGCAAGAACAGGTGGAGCCACTGTGGGAGCTGCTGGAACGGGGACAGCAGCAGGTGGCCCGACAGGCCAGGGCCTGGGCTGAAGCGAGGGCGCGGCAGAGCTTCCTGCAGGAGAGCCAGCAGCTGCTGCTGTGGGTGGAAGGCATCTGGGCTCAGCTGCGCAGGGAGGAGAAGGTGGTGGATGTGGCCTCAGCCCAGCAGCTGCTGATGGAGCACACAGACCTGCAGGTGGAGATACAGCTGCAACAGGAGAGGTCAGGAGGGGAGGGCAGACAGAATAGCCTTCAGGGGACAGGCCACCAGAAAGTGAGAGGCAGGAAACTGGGTGTCACCCAGGGGAGTAGGCCAAGCTAGGATCCAGCAGGTGCTTGGAGCAGGTTTTAAGGAGGGGGATATAGGGGCGCCTGGATGGCTCAGTGGGTTAAAGCCTCTGCCTTTACCTCAGGTCATGATCCCAGGGTTCTGGGATTGAGCCCCACACCAGGCTCTTTGCTCAGCAGGGAGCCTGCTTCCCCCTCTCTCTGCCTGCTTCTCTGCCTACTTGTGATCTCTGTCTGTCAAATAAATAAATCTTTAAAAAAAAAAAAAAAAGGAGGGGGATGTAACCAAGAACTGGTCAGGTATCCTGTGTACTTCTGGGGGTGGGGTGAGGTGGAATACAGGGCAGAATCTTAGCTTCCCGGAAGGTTCTGTCAAGTGCAGATTTGGCCATAAGCCATACCCCACCCAGGTGAGCCTGATGGATTGCTTTGAGTATTCACTTCTGGATGACACAGACCCCACAGGCTCCCATAGTCAGATGGCTCCTCCCCGGTCTGGCTAGACCATCGGTCTTTCGGGGATGTCAGCCCAGGTCTGTCAGGCAGGCAGGGTCACCACGCACAGTTGACAGGCTGTGACCACACAGGAGGACCTGAAGGTAGCCGAGTTGGGCACCGAATCCATCCCGTCCTCTGTTTCCAGACTCTACTAATGGGTTAAGGCTGCCTCACCTCAGAGGAAGCAGAGCCTTTTCCGAATCCACACAAAGGTGTCACCTGTCCCCAAGCTGTGTACCCATGTGCTCAGCTGGCTGAGAGAGGCACCCTTTCTCATGTCCATGGCCATATGGTGGCCGAGGTGCAGTTTGAGGGATTCTTCTACTTGCCTGGGCATGGCCAGTGGGATGGGGCCCTGGAGCAAGTGTGTGACCAGCAGGAAGCGTGGCCGCCATGAGACCTCAGCAGCGTGTCTGGCCCATTATGGTCTGCGCCTCACTAGTGAGCTAGGGCACAGCTGTCCTAGGGGACGAGTACGCCACTGGGGCTAACCAGCCTCAGGTCCCCCCTGCCAGTTAGCCCTTTATCAGAGCTCCAAAGTGAGTGACCAAGGGAGAGGGGAGGAAGGGACAGCGAGAGGTGCAGATGGGGTTTGACACTCCGCCTGTCGTTCTGGACAGGCTGCAGCAGCTGGAGGCTCAGGGCCAGACCCTTTCAGTCTTGGACTCCCCGGACTCCCAGGAGGTGGCCCGCGCTCTGAGCCTCCTGGGCCAGCAAGGCCCGGCCCTGCAGGCCGCCTGGGAGCAGAGACGGCAGCGGCTGCAGGAGGGGCTGGAGCTGCAGAGGTTTGGCGGAGATGTCGATGGTTTCACTGCCACCTGTGCCAGACACGAGGTCTTCCTGCAGCGGGACAAGCTTGGGGTAGGGGGCCAGGGATACAGGGCTGCAGGGCGCTTCCCCATCACTGGGGGGGAGCTTTGAAGATGGGCAGGGGATGGGGTGGGGGTTGCTGGTGGCCCTGGAGCCAGCAGTGGGCAAGATGGTGCTGACCCCATCATCCCAAGCATGACCTCCGGCCTCTGCCCCCCAAGGACGATGTCGGGGAGGTCCAGAGCCTGCTGCAGCAGCACCGGGACTTTGGGTGGCTCCTGGGCATCCTTGGCCATCAAGCAGAGGCTCTGCGGGCACGTGGTGAGAAGCTGGCCCTGAGCCAACACCCTGATGCACACAAGTGAGCCAAGGCCCATGGGCACAGAGCACACCCTATATGGCCTGCTGCCCCGAGGCTGGGAGAGGGTGTGGGCCTCGAGGTGGCAGCAGGGCACGCCCTGAGCCGAGTCCCCTACCCCTGAGCCCTCCCCCACTCCACCTGGCCTCTAGGGTCCAGGAACAGCTGCAGAGTGTCCAGGCACAGTGGACCAGGGTCCAGGAAAGGAGTGAGCAGAAGAGGAGGCGGTTGCTGGCTTCCCTCCAGCTGCAGGTGAGGCGGCCAGCCCAGGTGGACGAGGCCTCCCGGGAGGAGGGCCTAGGAGGCCCCTGCTGCGTGAACACTCGTGCACAATGCAGAGCCCTTTATGGTTTGCAAAGCACCTTCCCACATGTTCTGTTCTGCCACGGACCCGCATAGCCCCTCTTGTGGGACATGTGTTACAGCTCTGATTTTTACAGGCTGAGGCCACACTGTTGAGGCAGGACTGAACAAAGTCCTGATAAACTCTCTTGGCCTTCCCTCATTTGGCGACTCCCGTTGCCCATCATTTTGGGCCACACTCTGGGCTCACACTTGGGCCATGGGCATCCACTGCAGACCTCGGCTCTGTCAGAGACTTGTTCAGCCCCCATGGGGACTCAGAGCTGTGCCGGTCCACAGGCCTCCTGTGGCATAAGCCTATTAGGAGAGAGAAATGGCCATATGTGATCTGAGGTGGCCTGAGTGGTGGGGACTGACCAAGGGCTCCTGTTACCTGGGCACAGGACACCATTGGGGAACCCCAGGCTGTCCCTCCCCGGACCTCCTCCTGCTGTGAGGGGAACATTTCCCTCCCCATCTCCGCTTTCCTGTCCCCACTTGTGAGCAGTAACCCAGGCTCCACCTTGCACACTGTGTCCTGCTCTTTCCCAGGGGGTCCATGAGACCCCCTTTCTAGAGGTCCATGCATCAGCCCTTCCCCCTGGCTCATGAGACCCATTTTCTCCTGGTTCTTGGGCAGGAATGGCAGCAGGATGTGGCAGGTCTGGTGCTGTGGATAGAGGAGAAGGGGCTGAGGGCAGCAGAGGAGCCTTCCCGAAAGCCCAGCGACATCCTGCAGCAAGCTGCATGGCATGAAGCTACCAAGCGTGAGCTGCTGGCCTCCTCTGGGCACGTGGAGGGCCTGCAGCAGGTGGGGGTGCTAGACAGAGGGTGCAGGGCTCATGCCTCTTCAAATCCCCAGCCCAGCTGGATGGCCTGTTTTCATGGAACAAACTTGCCGAAGGAAGACTCAATCTCAGTCTCCTCAGAATTAGGATCCCCCAGCTTCCTCCTCCACTCTGCTGGATACCCCTCTGTCTTGGTGCCCAAACCAGCCCAGAACATTCCCTTCATGTCTTCCCACCATCCCCACCCCACCCCCCGGCTCTCAGGGCAGCTCTAGCACCTGCCACTTCCACCTGACCAAAGCCTTCCCGTCTGCTGCGGGCTCACCCTGCTCACCTCGGGGGCACCAGCCCAGAGCCCGCCTAGCGCTGCCTACAGATCGGGGGGCTACAGGAAATTCTTGAGCCCTTGCAGCCTGGAGAACACAACCTGTAGCAGACTACCCCTCCCCCCACCTCTGCCATCTGGGTCCCGCCTGCTGTGGCCCCTCGTGGAAAAGCAACTTGACACAATTCCCTCCATCTTTGTGTCTACTCCAGGCGGGGAGACGGCTGCTGAGCGACGGGCACTGTGCCGGGGAAGCTGTGCAGGCCAGCCTTCAGGGCCTGAGCAGCAAGTGGGAAGAGTTGAAGAACAAGCTGGCCCGGCAGGGGGACCGGCTCCAGCAGACTAGACAGCTTCTGGGGCTGCTGCAGGTCTGCTGAAGAGAGACCCAGGGCACAGGAGGGAGACTGAGGCTTTGCTGGGCCAGGATGGGGAAGGGGAACAGGCAGGACAGACAGGGGCAGGGAGGAGTCTGGGGTATTCTGCTAAGTCTGGAGGGGCCCTGGGGAGTCCTGCCGTCTTGAGAGGCCTCTGGCTGATGGCAAGTGGGGCCTGGCTCTGACAGTTCAGAATTGTCTCCTGTGTGCCCAGGGTGTAGTCAGCACAGCTGGGATACCTATGGAGGAAGAAGCATGAGGGAATGGGAGTGTTCATGAGGCTCTGGGGCGTGGGGCGGGTGGGAGGTGGACGGTGAGACTCTGGGGTCCTCAGTAGGTCCTCGGCGAATCTGGTAAGCGGCAAGCAGTATGGTCTCGGAGTCCAAAAACTTGCAAACCTGTGCTACAGAGCCTGATGCAGGACCCTGCACTCTCCCCAGGATGCCAAGGAGAAGATGAAGCAGCTAGAGAGGAGCCTCCAAAGCGCAGAAACAGGGCAGGACCTGGGTTCGAGCCGGGAGTTACAGAAATGGCACAGCCAACTGGAAAGCGAGAGCCAGGCACTGGCCAGCAAGATGGCTGCCCTCGTCTCCCAGGCCCACCAGGGGCTCACTTCCCAGACCATTGTGGAGGAGACCCAGAAATACCTACAGAGGTACCCACCTGCTTGTTCCATCTTCACCCCACTCTATGCTACCTCCCACCCCATGAACATGAGGACAGTTTACCCAGTGAGGCCAGCAGTGGCATCTACATGACCTACTTGTCCAAATCTCCTTCCCTTATGAGGAGGGTCATTCCCGGGATAGGAAGGCCAGAGACCCCAATTCTAGGCATCCTCAGTACCCCACAATCTGAAGTCAAGCAGGTTATCTGGGTGAAGTGTTTGGCCCTGGGTCCTTTCCAGCTGCTTCACCATCATCAGATGAGGCTCTCCCCTGTCCTCTGCTTTGTTCCTCATGGGTCCCTCGCTGGACTGTGGGAAGTCCTGAGGGCCTCCCCACTGTCCCACCGACTGTTTCCACTGTCTACCATGTCTTCTGCCTTCACCCAGGTTCAAGTCTCTGCAGGGACCTTTGGCCGCCCGGCGCCTACAGCTGCAGGCCTCAGTGGAGCTGCATGAGTTCTACCAACTGAGCAACCTGGAGCTCACTTGGGTGGCTGAGCGCATGACCAGAGTCGGCTCCACCCAGTGCTTGAACCGAGCCCAGAGACTTTGCCACAAGCACGAGGTAGTCGCCCCCTGTTCCTCCCAGGATCCCTGACCTCCCACTCTGAGATCTTAGAAGCCTTCTGTCACTAACATGTTGTCCCTATTCCCAAGTCTCTGCCCCCCGTTATTCTCTGCCCGGTTTTGCCCCAGTGGGGCCTAGAGCCGCATGCACAGCTCTGTTGCAGGGGCCCGGTGCCTAAGGGAAGCCCAGAGGCAGCAGTCCCCATCCCATTCTGTGGCAGGAGCTGGGGGCGGAGATGAGAGCCCACCAGGGACAGGTACAGCACGTGCTGGGTTCTGGACAGAGCCTCGCAGCCTCGGGGCACCCCGAAGCCTCACGTGTCCTGGAGCAATGCCAGAAGCTGGAGGGCCGCTGGGCTGAGCTGGAGCGGATGTGGGAGGCACAGGCCCAGTGCCTGCAGCAGGCTGTGGCTCTCCAACAGGTGGGACACGGAGAGCCCCCGGGGTCACACTGTGAGGGAGGTCTGCAAGAGCTGGGCCTCTCAGGGGGGCGGGTCAGTTGGCAGAACCCCGGCCCAGAAGCTGGCAAGTCCCCAACAGGCACAGAATCCTTTGTACAGGCTGCTGGAAAGCCTAGTGCGATGTCCCCAAGGGTTGGTGGAGGGTCCCAGCTGACATCATCAGGGTGAGGTGGCCTTATTCCTGGCAGTGCTTTCTGGCTGCATCGGAGCTGGAGGACTGGGTAAAGGAAAAGCAGCCTCTGGTGGACAATGAGGACTGTGGTGGAGATGAAGCAGCCACCTCCAGGCTCATCAAGAAGAACCAGGTACCATGTCCCGGCAGCCTGCACACAGCCTGCCCTGGGGAGACGATGAGCCACTAGGAGAGGTGTATCATGCTCACCAAGGGCACATTCTCCTTCCCAGGGGCACAGAGCCCTGCTGTTTCTTCCTGAAGACACAGCCAACTCCTTTCCTGCCAACCCCCAAGTCTGGCAGGGCCCCCTGCCTATCCCCAGGGCTCCCCTCCTTCAGAGACAGCTCTTTGAAGAACTCTGCCCCCTTCTTTAGTCTCCTGACCCATTGACACCCCTGTGGGCTCAGGATTCCCCTGCCTTCTTCCTCTCTTGCCCCAGCACCTTCTCCCATGTCTTCCTCGGGGTTCTTCCTCCCACACTTTGAATGTCACCCTTTGAGTTAACCAAATGCCCTCTTGATACCTACCTCCCCTGGCAAGCATTCCCCTGCCACAGTTAAAGGGAGGGAGGCCCAGTGCACTCTCCTCCTGGGCTCAGACTCTCAGGACCTCACAGCTCTGAACCCCACAGCAGCCCTGGTTCCGGCTGGCAGTGACGCGTCCTCTTGTCTGGACGTGGTTTCCGTAGAGCCCTCATGGTCGGTGTTTCCACGTCCTGGGATGGAGGACTCTCAGCCATTTGTGCAGAGCATGCCTGGGGCCATGCCCTTGTGGGGCTTCGGTGTCCCAGACGTCCTGGGCAGCTCACTTAACCCCAGCCATCGCTGTCTTCTGTATTGTCTGGGTCTAGTGCAGTATCTCCTACGTCCGCCCTCTCCCGGCCCCAGTTACCCAGCACCTAACCTCTCTTACTAAATAGTGAGTCCTCTGAGGACACAGAACTCCACGAGCATTGGGTGGGTGGATGTTGGATGCATGGCTGGGCAGATGGGGTGGGGATGAATGGACAGGTGGATTAGTGGGTATGTAGATGGGCAGACGGTTGAGTCTGAGGATCCGTGGCTGAAGGGAAGGGTGGGGAAGATGCGTGTGTGTGTGAAGGAGCCATCCAGTCTGCACCGGGCCTGGGTCGGTGTGTGCTGGCAGGCCCTGCAGCAGGAACTGGCCCTCTGCTGGAGCTCCATGGAGAAGCTTGACCAGAGGGCGCAAATCCTCGCTGGCCCTGGGGCTCCGGAGCACCTGCACGTGGTACGGGAGAGGCTCTGGGAGCAGCTGCGGGCACTGCGGGAACGGGCGGCCACACGGTAAGGGGGTGCTGTACCCGCTCTGGGTCTGGCGGGGCCTAGCCATGGTTGACCGTTCCCATGCCGTGACCCTGAGCTGGAAGGAAAGCCTGGCCCCCCAGCCCATAGAGATGTGTCAGAGGAGCCCTTGCTGGGGGTTACTCTCCTCCTTCCGTCATGTCCACAGCAAGGCCCGCTGGGCAAGAGCTCAGCCCCCAGCTCCCTGCTCCCAGCTCCGGTTGCTTCCCTGCATATGAGCCCACTGCCCTGCCCTGGCTTACTTCTCCCTGAATCCAGAACCACAGGCTTTCACAGAGACCACGAATATGCTCCTTCAGGTTCCCCCCTTCCGCTGGGCCCACTCTCCCCAGGGGAGTGGGCAGCCAACCTATAGGAACCACAGGCTGTCCCCACAGGGGCCAAGAGCTGGAGGGGACTCTGAAGCTGCATGAGTTCATGGGGGAGGCTGAGGAGCTGCGGACCTGGCTGGCTAGCCAGAAGCAGGCGGCTGGGCTGGGGGAGAGCCTCGGAGAAGACCATGAGCACATCCTGGTGAGCAGAATAGGGCTGGGAGGACACCCTCAGGGAGAAGGCCGGGGGCAGTGGGCCGGCCCAAAGGACTGTGGAGGAGGGGGCTGTGGGAGTCCTGAGTGCTGGCCGAGGACAGGCCTTCTGAGGAGGTATAGGCAACGGGGGCTGTCCCACCCCTCGTTGCCCAATCAGGAGACCCCAGCTTCCCAGCTGCTTGCTGCCTTCCTGGGGGGTCACTCTGTCACCCACTCCCCTCTTGTCCTCAGCACCTCTGCACTGAGTTCACAAGGTTTCAGCGGCGAGTGGAGCTGGGTGCCCTGCGGGTGGCGGCCTGCCGGCAGCTGGCAGAGAACCTGCAGGAGCTCGGGCACAGGGCCGCCCCTGATGCCCGGCAGACGCAGCAGCACCTGCAGTGAGTGCCCAGTGGGCTAGGCGGGGGGTGCTGGCTTGGGGGAGTGAGCTGTGCAGGCAGCTCCTGGGGTGTTCAGAGAGGGCAGGCTGCTCTGAGGGCCACACTGGCTCTGTCTGCCTGCAAGGATTCTGGAGAGGGCGCTGGCCCCAGGGAGGCTGAGCCAGCTCCTGGTGACCACGGACTGTGAAGGGAGGCAAGTCTGGGTGTGCAGATCAGGGACGCCTGCCCGGACCCCCAGGGACACTTTTCCAAACTCCTGGCTCCCAGGACTTGGGGAAGGAGCTGTGCAAAGACGGCCTAGCTGCCACCTGGCTGGCATGGGTCCCCCCACCTCCAATCCCAGCCTGCGGGCTCTGAGGCCAGGCCTGACTTGTCCATGACCCCTGGCATGGAGCCTGGCCTGGTGGAAGCCTTAGAAGCTCAGTGAGAGTTGGCTGAGCACACTGAGGAATGGAGAGAAGATGCAGCTCCTGTCCTTGAATGTTTATAAGCTGATTGACATTTGCGACTGGAATACACAAGAGGGAAGAAGGAGCACAAAGCTTAGAAATCAAGGGCTGAGCATGACAGCAGTGAAGGACTGAACTCGTGGTAAAGCTGGAAAGGCTCCAGGCAGGCCCTGAGGCAGGAAAGGGGTTCCAAAGGGGAGCTCTGAGCCAGTCCTGGATGCAGCCCGGAAAGGACAAGGGCTGACAGGACCAGCCAAGTGTGGAATGAGATGCTGGGCCAATGGCTGACATCCCATTCGTCTTCCACACACGTGGGGACAGGGCTGCCTGGTCGGAGCTGTGGGAGCTGACCCAGGCCCGAGGCCACCAGCTGCAAGATGCTGAGGTCACCCTCAGAGTACACAGAGATCTGTTGGAAGCCCTCACGCAGGTCCAGGTACGAGCCCAAGGGGAGGAAGGGGATTCTTTCTAGAAGGGGACACACCCCCAGTTCGGTGTCGCACCCTCTATTCCTGACAGCCTTGGCCATCTCCTCTCCTCAGGAGAAAGCCACAAGCCTCCCCAGTGAGGTGGCCCCAGACTTGCATGGGCTGGAGGCTCAGCTGAGGAGACACGAAGAGCTGGAGCATGAGCTCAGGGGCGCTGGGCAGCAGGTGAGCCAGTCTGGCTGCCTCTCCCCCCCTTCACCTCCTTTTCGCCCCCTCCCCCCCGTGCCTCCACTGGCCCCCTTGAGCTTTGTCTATCTCTTCTTCTGGGTTTCCTGCGCTCTCCCAGGGCCTCCCACTGGGCCTACTGGGCATGGCAGGGCCTGGCTGGAGGAGGGTTCTGTGGGATGGGCAGGCCCTTCAGTCTCCAGGAGGACGTGACATTCCCCCCACCACCCCCGTCTCCTCTCCCTGCCCCCAGCTGCAGGAACTGCTAGAGGCTGCAAGTGCAGTTCAGAAGCTGGGGCCAGGGCCCCAGGCCCAGGCTGTGCAGCAGAGGCAGGAGGCACTGGCGCAGGCCTGGGAAGCCCTGAAGCTACACATGGAACAGCGCAGGACGCAGCTAGAGCGGGCATGCCTCCTGGCCCGTTTCCACAGAGCGGTGAGGGCTCTGTCCTCTTGGGCTGCATGCGTGTACGTGTGTGTGTGTGTGTGTGTGTGTGTGTGTGTGTGTGTGTGTGTTGCCATGCACGTGCATGTGCTATTGAGGCCCTCCAGCTCTGGAGGGAAACTCAGTGTGGACACGAGTTAGAGGAACACAGGTACGTCTGGAGGTCTGTCGCAGGTCCGTCTGTCTGCCAGGGCACTGAATGCGTGGGACACAGCAGGTACTCCTTAGGTTTGAGTCAACAGCAGCACAGGTGAGTAACAGAGCAGTCAGTGAGGCCTGGGAAGGAAAAGCAGCCCATAATGGGAGAGTCACATGTTCTAGACAGTGACCTCAGGATAAGCTAGCATCTGTTGAACATCTGTGTCTCACTGTCTACCGGGGTCCATGGATGGAGAGAGAAGGGTGATGAAGAAGCTAGGTAAGATGGACTTGGTTGTCCTCAGGGAGCCTCTCTAGATGAGGGAACAAGCCTCAAACTCCAGAAGCCAGATTGGGACGGGGACCCTGGCCACAGGCTGTCTCAGAAGTCCCCAGAGCCAGTGCCTGGTAAACCAGGAGGACCAAACTCTGACCCTGCAAAAAGAATTGATCTGGGGATCTGCCTCTGCTACTGTCCAGCAGCGTGAGCTTGAGCAAGGCCTCTGTCTGTGAGTCCTCCCTCACACACACTGTGCCATTGACCGTTCTTCACCTCGGCAATGAGGAGTTTGGACAAGGATCCAAGGCCCCTTCAGCTCTCATGCTGTGTACACGGATCTGAAGACAGTGTGCAAGTGTTAAAGCAGAAATCTCTCGAGTACAAGGTGAGCAGCGAGGTGTCACAGTGTCAGAGAAGCCTTCATGAGGTAAAAGAGGCCCTGGACCCTGCAGAGCATGTGAGCTGGGGAGAGACAGAAGGGGGAGGAGAAGGAGCTTATAAAGCAGGAGGGACACCAGAAGCAAAGGGTGAGGAGCCTTGCTGAGGGGGACGAGGAGGCTGGCAAACAGGCACACTTCATGAACCTGGAAAGATTAGGTTGGATGACAGTAGAGGAACCTGGTGACAAAATGCCCCTGAGCCTCAGCGGAAGCTCTGCCCTGGAACGGTTAGTCTGCTGTGCGAGTGGACACGGGCCGGCTGGAGTTGGGCCTCAGAGCCCGGCTCTCTGCTGCCCAGCCCAGCCCTCACCCAACTCTCTCCCTGGGTCTCCTGGGGCCACAGGTGCAGGACTACACCTCCTGGGCGGCCGCTGTATGGCGGGAGCTGCAGGGACAAGAGGGCTCCCAGGAGCCCGGCCATGGCCTTCCCATACTACTCAGCAGCCACCGGCAGCTCCGGGCAGAGCTGGAGGCCCGGGAGGAGCTGCACCAGAGGGCCTCGCAGCTGGGCCAGCAGGCGCTTCTGGCTGTAGTAGGGACACCCATCAAGGAGGTGGGCCCCTTTCTCCGGTGCCCCCCCCACCTGCCCTGACCTCGTCTGAGCCCCATCACCTTACACCCTGCCCCGTCGTGCCACGCTGGCCTCTCGTCAGGGGCTTCCCTCAAGATCAGCTGCCAGCTTGTCCAGGCGGCTCTCCCCAGGCTTCCCATGTGTCTGTCCCCAGGTCCAGGAAGGGCTGCAAGCCCTGCGGGATGAACGGGAGCAGGTGTTCCAGGCCTGGGAGCAGAAGGAAGAGAAGCTGCAGGCCATGCAGCGGGAGCAGCTCTTCCTCAGAAAGTGTGGTCACCTGGACCAGATCCTCACGGTCCAGGAGGCAGGTCCTCCCCCTGCCCCACCACACACGTCCCCATGCGCCCCCTTCTCCCTTTCTCCTCTACCCCCTACTTGCTTCCTTGCCTCCTGGGACTCAGCTTTTTTCCTTGATGGGAGGCCCAAAGACTGGGCACAGCCTCAGTGCACATGGCTGCAAATGGGGGTCGGGGGGCCCAGCTGTTTCTGGACAGTCCCTGATGGCCTATTTGACTTCTCCATGGGCTGATCCAGATCTCCCTGAAAACCGGTGCACTGGGGAGCTCAGTGGAAGAGGTAGAGCAGTTGATCCGCAAACACAAGACTTTCCAGAATGTTCTGACTGCCCAAGATGAGAAGGTAAGAGGCTCAGAACTGGGCATGGTCAGAAATTGGGGGATGGGGGAGGGAAGCGGGTGGAGTCTGGGGACTTTGGAGAGTTCTGAATGGGGAACATGGAGGGCTTGGTGTGCACCCACAGGTAATATCGGAGTATAGGGACAGCCTGTGGGTCTAGAGGTGCCTGGCTGGGGCCGACTGAGCAGAAGTGGGTATGTGGCTCAAGAGGTGGGCCATGCTTCAGGGACACCAGAGCCACTTGGCTCCCCATGACATGGTCACAGGGGAGCTGTGGGTTTGGTTCTGGCTTGCTGGGAGGACCAGCTGAGAGAGAAGGGCCATGCTGGGCTGAGGGAAGGGCTTTCTTGTGGGCCAGCCTCCCATCGTGGGAGAATAGGAGACTGTGACCCTGACCCTCCCCCCACCAGGAGGCAGCCCTGTGTGAGCAAGCGAAGACACTTGGGGGCCCCATCGTGCAGGATCGGCTCCACACATTGTTAGAGCATCGGGCTCAAGTGAAGGACCTGGCAGAGAGCCGGGGACAAGCCTTGAACACCTGTCTCCTGATGACTGGCTTCACCAGGGCTGTGACCCAGGTCAGAGGGCCACCCCCAACCCTGTGCCTTCTGCTTGGGCCACATTTTACAGGGTACCAATGACCTTCACCTTCCCACGCTCCTTCAGGCCTCACCACACCCCTGTGATGAGAACACTGAAGTCTGGAAGGTTCAGTGGATTTCCCAGTGGCCTTGCTGGGACCCAGAACATTTGATTCAAAGACACTGTGAACAGAGATCCTGCTGCTTCCTGAGCCCATGAGGGCTAGGTCAGAGAGAACCAGGGAGGCAGAGGGAGGGAGCCAAGTATCCTGAGAATAGGCCAACTTTCCCTCCAGAGGCCCTGTCCAGCCCTACCCTGTGGCTGGGGACAGGGCCAGGCCTGGAGCATGTCCTCTTGGGCTAAAGCACTGGATGGCATCTATCCAGCTTGACTTCACCCAGCCCTGGGGGGCAACAGTCCACTCCCTGCGCACAGCTGAGAATGAGTGCGTGGGACATCCCTGGGGACTGAAGCAGAACCGGCATAATGAGATTCATGACCCCAACCCCCACCAGGCCCAGGACTGGATTGAGGAGCGAGTCCGGCAGCTGAGAGAGCCAATCCCTCCTGGGGACCTGAAAGATAAACTGAGGCTCCTGCGAAAACACCAGGCCTTCGAGGCTGAGATCCAGGCCCACGAGGAGGTCATAACCTCTGTCACCAAGGTAACAGGCCCTCAGCCCCAGTCCTACTCCAAAGTGTGGGCTCTTGCGTGGCCAAGGAGGAGGGTTTCAGGCAGGGGGAGGGGTGACAGGTAGGCAAGATCTGTGGGTGTTCTCTCTCCCAGGATGGCGAGGCTCTCCTGGCACAGAGCCCCCCTCAGGCAGGAGAAGTCTCCCAGAGGCTGCAGGATCTGCAGGAACACTGGCGGAAGCTGAGGCAGGCAGTGGCTCTCCGGGGCCAGGACTTGGAGGACAGGTGGAAGTTTCTGGAATTCCTGCGGAGAGCTGACCTTACAGATGCCTGGATCCAGGAGATGGTGAGACCCAGCCGGGCAGGGACAGAGCTGGGGGTAAGGCTTCGGGGCTGAGAGATGGGGACAAGGACAGGCCTGCTACTCCCCAGCTCCCTGACAGGCGGGAGCCCCAGCAGACAGTTGCCCCAACACTGCTCCAGGAGCTGGCTGCCCTGGTGCTGGGGCTCAGAGCGCCATCCCAGACCCTCACCCCTTGGCCTCTGCAGGAGGCGATGGTGAACCTGGGCGAGCTGGGCCAGGACCTTGAGCACTGTCTGCAGCTCCGCAAGCGTCTCCGGGAGCTCCCAGGAGTCTGGGCCGAGGTATGGGGTCGGAGGGAGGAGGGGGAGACACAGTCAACCTGTCCCCATGGGGGGACAGAACTGCTCAGAATAGTGAGACAGCATGGGTCGGGGGAGGGCTCCAGCCACTGCCCCAGGCTCACTACGTGCATGTGCTTGGGCAGCCCCCTCATCTCACCAAGTCGTAGTTCCTACGTCTTTAAAATGGGGATAATGCTGGCTTCCTAGGTAAGAGAGCCAGAATGAGTGGTGGTGGTCACATGAATTGGTACTTGTGCTGAAACTGCCAGGAACTGTCCTCCCCACCACACATACACAGTTGCACATGTGCAGAAACTGACATACTCTGAATCAAACCCGTGGTCGAGTCTGCAGTTAGCATGTCCATCCTGTGCCCCAGTCATATAAGGTTTTACCCTCAGGGGAAGCTGGGGGAAGGGATTGTGTGGCTTCTCGATACTACTTTTATTGTTATTGTTGTTGCTGCAATTTTGCAATTTCCTGTACATCTATAATTATTTCAAAATTTAAAAAAAAAAAAAAGATACACATGTGCCTGGATGGAGTGGACAATCCAACCGAAAACTCCAGCTGCCCAGAACCTTCATTCAGCTTCTCGGCTTCTTCTCACCACACCCCCACACGCACCCCCAAAATCTCTCTCCTGTGTTCTAGATGAAAGAAATGGGACAAATGTAGTCACAGTCAGGTGTTAGAGACCAAACACGCTCCCTTCCTCCATCCAGTGTCAGCACATACGATTTCTAGAAGGCCGAGGTTCTTGCCCGGAGCTCCCCTTTGGTGCTGGTGGAATTCACAGCCTCCCTGCTGGGTGCTGTGGTAGAGGAAGCACCAGAGAGACTCAAAGAGGAGGGCTCAGATCCTGGGCCTGCCACACACCAGTCGTGGTAGCCTCTGGCTCTGCTCTGGTGCATGCAGAAGGAGAGCGAGCCCCTCCCCTGCCCAGCTCAGCTGAGACCCTTCCTCAGAAGTGCTTGGGGAATTTTAACCAGCTCTCTGAATATGAGCTGCTGTTACTGGGGGCAGGATCCCTGCACTCTCTCCTGCGGCTGGGGACCCCGCCCAGTGGACCCATAAGCCCCTCTCACTAACAGCCCCCGCCCAGGACGCATAGGGGTGCAGACGCTCCTGCACCAGGAGATCCCAGCTTGCCATTTCATTCCACCACTTGCTTTGCTTTGCTTGTCTATTCTTATTCTCAACTCCTTGTGCTTTCTTATCACTTGCTTTCCCAAGCAATTTAACACGCCGTTCCTCATCCTCTCTTGGGCTGAGGCAGACCCTCCATGGGCTGTGACTGTCCGGGTGCCCTCACCCTTCACCCCTGCAGGACACCGTGGATGACATCCACATCAGGAGCATCAGTGACTTGTCCCTGAAGCTCGGGAACCTGGATCCTGAGCAAGTCAAGACCATCCACAAGCGGCGACAGCAGTTGAACAGCAGGCCAGTCCCTGACGGGAACGCCATGGGTCTAGGGGAGGGGACTGGAGGGCCATCTCTGACTAAGCCTTACGCCTCCCTTCCCAGATGGAAGAGTTTCCGTGGCAACCTACTCTGGTACCAGCAGCAGCTTGAGGGGGCCCTGGAGATACATACATTGTCCCGAGAGCTGGATGGTGTCACTGAGCAGATTGGGGAGAAGGTAAGTAGCAAAAGACTGTGGCAGCTGGGGGGCAAGGCGCCCACCCAGAGTTTCCCTTGCATCTTGCGCCCCCTTCTCTTCAGCTTGGGTAGTGGAGGTAGATGCTTCTAGGGGTCCTTCAGGGCTAGGGAGAGGGGTCTGCCAGGGGCTCTCTCGCTATTGACTCTGGGCCCGAGAAGCCCCCATTACAGGCTTGGAGGCTGGCCCACCTGGCTTCTAGAAACACTGTGGGTCAAGAAGCCAGAGCACAGCTCCCCCACATACTCTTCTGTCTCTGGTCCCTGAGCATGGCCAGAGCGCACAGGTGTTTGGCCCCAGAGCATGTCAGCAACCACTGAGAAACGTGGGCTGAACGCTGGCAGGGAGGTGGGGGGCATGTGAAGAAGTCGTCTGCCCCCTCACCACCCAAGAAGTCCCATGCGACACAGATGGTGCCCTGTTCTGAGCGTGAAGGGGCTCTTGCCTCACTCTTCTTACTCCTCTGTTCCCTGCCCCCAGCCAGCCAGGCCTGGCTCTCTGTCCATGCTCAGTTCCCCCCAAAGGAATGAGAGACCACTGAGACATGGTATGTGGAAGCAGCACACAAAGATGATGGGGTCAGAAGAGACTCCATCCCCTGGTCTCTCCTGGGAATTGTTCTTCACAGAAGGAAGGGACCTTGGTCAGCAAAAGGCTTGGGGAAGGGAATCGGTGGGGTACTTGGTTCTCACACAGAAACCCCATGGCTGGTGACCCCTCAGCAGTGAACAGGGAGCTGCAGAAAAGGCAAAACCAGTAAGGTTACATTCCTTCCCAGGCTGCCCTGGTCCAGGCCCTGGACTATGGAAAAGATCAAGAGAGCTTGCAGAGGCTGATCCGGAAACACAAGGAGTTGGAGCAGGAAATAGGCCTCCTCCAGGCCCAGGTGGAGGTACACCTCGTCTGGGGGATGCTGGGCAGGCCACAGAAGGCAGGAGGCCTTCCAGACCAGGGGAGCCAGCATACTGCTCAATGGAGTTGAGGCCAGGGGCCTCCCTCAGCTGGGGCTCCCCTGACTACCACCTACCTCCCTGCCCCAGCTCCTGAGCCCAGCTTTCCCCACAGTCCCTAGAGCGGGCGGTGGGCCGCGTCTGCCAAAGAAGCCCTGGGACAGCCCACCGCCTCAGCAGCAAGCAGCGGGAGGTGACAGACAGTTGGTGGCAGCTCTGGAGGGGGGCCCAGAAGCGGTAAGGACCCCTGGGCCTTTTTCCTCACAGACTGAGTCCTGGGAGCCTCTCTGTCTCTCCCCCTCCCCTTAACCCTGGTCTCCCCTGAGAACATTTTTCCACCCTTCGAATAACCATTGATGTTGTCCCCCTATTAATCCCCAGCCCTGGGCCCTTGTCTGGCCAAGGGGATTCGGAGAGCATTGGTGTGGGTGTGAGGGAAGGAGGGGCTCGGAGGCTCCAGGGCTAGCTGATGAACCCTGCGGGCAGGAGGGAGTCCCTGGAGGCCTTATACGAAGCTCAGAGTCTGCAGGCCGAGCTGCGGCACTTGTCGGTCTGGGCCCAGGGGCTGCGGGCGGAGATGGAGGCCCAAAGCACCCCGAGCAGCCCTGCGGAGGCCCGGCGCAGGCTGGAGGAGCACCAGGAGCTCAAGGTGAGGGCCGGACCCTGGGACCTCATTTTGCCTCTGCCCTGTCCCAACTTTCTCTGAGCCCTTCCTCCCTCACCTGCCCGGGCCTCTGTCCTCTTCCATCTTACCCACTCCGCTGTGTTCCACCTCACGCCTCCTCCTCCCTTGCATGGAGGGAGCCCTGGCCTTGGGGGTCTGAGGCCCATCTTATGACAGGCTGAGCTGGACTTGAAGACAAATCGCATCAGCCTGGCCCGAAGCACCGGGCAGCGACTGCTTGCTGCAGGGCACCCAGCTCCCCCCGACCTCCGCCAGGCCCTGGCTGGCTTAGACCACGAGCTGAACAGCCTGGAAAGGGCCTGGCAGGACCACCAGCTCCAGCTGCAGCAGGCCTTGGAGCTTCAGGTAGGCAGCCTCCATCCTGCCCTCCCTTAACCCCACCGGCCCCTGGTCAAAGCCAAACCCCGAGGTCACTGTTCCGAGGCTTTGCCCGGTGCCCAGCGCCCAGCTGGCCCACAGCAAGTCCTGCCGGCTGTGCACGTGTTTTTTCGAGCCAAGGTCTTGGTCCCTGGTTTCTCCTCAGGGCACCCACAGGCTCACTCCACCTACACCGAGGGGAGCCTCTGCTCACTTCCTTTTGCCTTTCCCTTTCTTGACAGCTGGTTCTGAGTTCCGTGGAGCAGATGGAAAGTTGGCTCTGCAGCCAGGAGGCCTGCCCCACTAGCAAGGGTCTCGGGGTGGGTGCTGACCCAGGTTTTACCAAAGCAGCGGCAAGTGCTGTCTGAGCTCCCCAGGCCCCGGGGGCAGGGGAGGGCTCCCCATCCTCTACCATCTGCAGCCCTGAAGCCTTCACTCCTCCATGTTTGTGGTTCTCCTGCACCTGGTGCTCAGCCCCACAGGGAATGTCCCGGGAACTGAGAGGGTGGGCGTGCATCCTTTGACCTGTTCTTGCCTCCTTCCCACGACTTCTTACCTCTGCCCTCCTCATGTCCCTCCCCCAAGGTTTGCTCTTCTAGCCACCATCCCAACCCCTGTGGCTGGCGAGCCTGATTCAGGGGGGGTCTTAGAAAAATCAGGGGCCAGCTGGTTCCTTGCTGACACAGTCTTACCAGAGTGCAGAGGCGGGGGTGTTCCTGTTGGGTGAAAAAGCTCCATGTGCCCTGAAAATTATGACCCTGACACCATCCTCAGTACCTCCCCTGGCTAAGAATCACTGTCCTAAAGCCAAACACAGCCCTGAGACCTCAGAGGGATGGGTTTGGGCAGAGGGCTCATCATGTGGGGGAGTGTGGGTGGCATGGCCGGCAGAGAGATTGGGATGGGAGGGGCAGCCCCACGGATGGTAGTGGCTTCCCTGCTCCTGCCAGGACTCTTGGGCCGCTGCAGAGACCCTCCTGAGGAAGCACGAGGTGCTGGAGCGGGGCCTGGAGGCTCAGGCTGAAAAGATGAGCGCGCTGGAGGCCGCGGCCCGCAGGCTGCACCAGGCTGGGTACCCCGAGGCCCAGGGTGCCCTGGGTCGGTGCCAGGCCATGCTCCTGAGGTACATCTGGTTCTGGGCTGTGGGTGGGGTGGTGCAGCAAACTCCCCAGCGTTTTCTGGGGGCTGAGGTCGATGCCAAGCACCCCTGCCGGCCCAGCATGTGGCCCCCCAGGGGAGATGAAAGGGAGTTGTACCAAGAAACGTGTCCCAGGAAACTGAAGAAGGGGCGACCTAATGGAAGGACCTGGCCAGAGCCCAGTGGTTAAGTGTTCATGAGCCAGTGTCCTGAGTTCCTGTGCTGCCCCCTTGTGGTGGGATTTGGGGCACTTGCCTCACAGAGTTTCAGATCTACAAGGATGGGGTAACAACGCCTGCCTCTTCAGATAGTGGAGGATTGAGAAGGTACCCTTGATGTCTTAGCATGGTGCCTGCCATTCGCGCAGGTCAGCACATTTCTCACGCCCATTTATTTATTTTTTTTTAAAGATTTTATTTATTTGACAGAGAAAGAGATCACAAGCAGGCAGAGAGGCAGGTAGAGGGAGAGGGAAAAGATGGCTCCCTGCTGAGCAGAGAGCCCGACGTGGGGCTCGATCCCAGAACCCTGGGATCATGACCTGAGCCAAAGGCAGAAGCCTAACCCACTGAGCCACCCAGGCGCCCCTCTCACGCCCATTTAGATGAACCCAGCACAGCTCATGAGACACCAGGCTCTTCCTTTTTTCCTCCTAAAAGCCTGTCCAGTTCAGCTAAGTCATCCAGCTTCTCAGACTTTTAGAGCCAGATGGATGTGGCCAAAATCCGGCTCTCAGGCAGGGGTCTCTGCCTTTTCCAGAGAGCCCACTGGGGTCCACAGTGCTTGTCAGCCCTCGTGCAGGCCCAGAGGGGGGGCCTGGGCCCTTTGCTCCTGTTCCTTGCTCGTGGGACCCCCACCTGGCTACCAGGAGGCCTTTGATGGACAGATGACAAATGCTGGTTTGCTGGTCTCTGTCAGTGCCCTCCCCTCGTGGCCCCCCTGATCACCTTAGATAGTTTCTGGTGGTCTGACTTGCCCCTGGGACAGTGCCACCGTGACCCCTCCCCTTTGGGCTTCTGGCATCCTCTGGGGAGGCGACAGTTCCCATTCCACAAAGCCTCGCTGCACCTCCACCCCCACACCCTTTGGTAGCCCCAGCGGGAGGAGAGAAGTTTCCACTCAACGCTGGTGTGGAGACGACAGGGATGTGGTCAGTGTTAGGGTTTTGTTCCTATTTATTTTTTAGATCACGGGTCTAATCTCTCTTTTTGTGCGTACAGCAATGTATTTGATACACTGGTACAGAGATACACACACACACACACACACACACACACACACACACACATATTTGGGTGGGTACCCGTTCAGAGTCCTTCCTAAGGGTAGTGCATGATCCAAACTAGTGGTTTGGACGCTGTAGTAGTTGGCTACTGTGGCCATGACAAAATCCCACAGACTGGTGACTTCAATGCCAGAAACGTGTTTTCTCACAGTGCTGGAGGCTGGAAGCCCTCAATCCAGACGCTGACAGGGTGGGTTTGTCCTGAGGCCCCTCTTCTCGGCTTACACTCCTCCCCTCTCCTCACATGGTCATCGCTGCATGTGCGTGACACCTGACATGGCCGCTTGGGGGCGCTCTGAGAAGCTCATTTTAACTTCTTTAAAACCCTGTCCTCCGATTCAGTCCCACTGTGAGGTACTGGGAATGAGGACTTCAACTTAAAAATATGGGGGGACACAATCAGCCCCTGATAGGCACTAGTGAAGAGAAGTAGAAGTTCTCTCCTTTCAGAGGGAGCCCGGGGGTCCGGGCCTACTGGTCCAGAGGAAGGGCTGTGGCCATGGGGAGGTACGTGCATGCCCCTGGAGCAGCTCCAGATCCGGTGAAGGGACCTGAAGGCCCATGAGACCCTCTTTCTGGCAGGAAAGAGGCACTGGTAGAGCGAGCCAGGACCCGTCGCCACCAGCTAGAGGAGCTCCAGCAGCTGCAGACTTTCCTGCAGGATTCCTTCGAGGTTCCCGTGGATTGGGGGGTGGTAGCGGTTGTGGTGGGGAAGAAGAGGCCAGCCTTCCTCGGGGCAGCCCAGAGGTTCGGGGGTAGGGGGAGAGCCCGAGGGAGCTGGGCCTGGTCCTCTGTGTATGTGCAGGTGGCCACGTGGCTGAGGGAGAAGCACTCGGTGGCCCTGGAAGAGGGCTGGAGGGACCCTGCTCTGCTGCAGGCCCAGCTGCGGAAGCAACGGAGTCTCCAGGCTGAACTAGATGCAAGTGTCCACCACCACCAAAGGCTGCAAAAGGTGAGGGGACAGTCCTGCAGGCCAGAGAGTGTGGGGAGACCCAGCAGAGCCCTGGCCAGGGCTCTGATCCGGAGTCGTGGATGACCGACACTTATCTAGTCCTTTCTGTACACAAGCACTATGCCCAACACCCAAGGGGAGAGACAAACAGTAGCTTTCCTGGGGCACCCTCTCCAAAAATAGTGCCTTTTCAATCACGTATTGACGGAATAGTTTTTAAAGCCATCTTGGATGGACACGAGGGGACAGAGAAAGGCTGCAGTGAGCAAGCCTGTGTGTAAAGGAGCCAAAGTGTAGCATCTTTGAAATTTACCCTCTCCCACCTACAGAGGGCAGGACCTGACCCCAGGCTGGCTCCCTCTAGCATGAGGTGTCCTGCTAAAAATGTTTGATGTTTGATCTCTCTTTTGAAACAAAATAACTGTTGTTTTCTCCATTCTATGGATAAGGAAAATGAGCTCAGAGAGGTTCAAGAATTCGCCCAGGTCACACAGTGAGCTCACAGGCTGGGGGTGGAGCCCGCGCAGGTTCATGGGCACCAGCCATCCTAAGTCCTAGTGGTGTTCCCTGTGTGGCTGTAGGAAGGACAGAGGCTGTTGCAGGAGGGCCACCCAGCCTCAGAGACCATCCAGGAGCGGCTGCGGGAGCTGGGGGAGCTCTGGGACGAGCTGCAGGCCAACAGCCGGAGGAAGGCAGCCATGCTGCAGGTGGTTTGTGAGGTGGGCTCTGTGTGCCAGGCGACAGGCCAGAGGCGGCGGGGGGTGGTGGTGGTGCTAGGCCTCTCCCCCATGTGCCCACCTCACATTCTGCCCTAGGCCCTGCATCTCCGGCGGAGAGTGGAGGAACTAGAAAGCTGGCTGGAGCCTGTGGAGGTTGAGCTGAGAGCCCCTGTCAGGGACCAGGACCAGCCTGGGCTAGACAAGCTCCTGGGGGCACAGGGAGAGCTGGAGGTCACCGTGGAAGGGCAGGCCAGGCAGGCACAATGGCTGTGGGGCCAGGCCCAGGTCCTTACAGGGGAAAGCCTCTGCCTCACCCAAGATGTAAAAGACCAGGCCCTGCAGCTGCTTCGGAGGTAGATCGACCTATGTGCCTCCTGCTTGCCCCCTCCCTCCCTGCCCTCCAGCTTGTCTCCTCCGGGCCACCCCCTGCCCCCACGATGAGGGGCACTGAGTGGGTGAGCGCTGGGTTACCATCTGGCCCCCACCCCTGACTGTCCCGTCCCCACCCTCCACCGTTGCAGGTTTGAGTGCCTGAGGGAACCCCTGCGGGAGCGCAGAGCTGCCCTGGAGACCCGGAGCCGCCTCCTGCAGTTCTTCAGGGATGCCGATGACGAGATGGCGTGGGTGCGGGAGAAGCTGCCCCTCGCCACCACCCAGGACTGTGGACAGAGCCTGAGCGCTGTGCGACAGCTGCAGGAGAAGCACCAGGTGTGGGTCTGCTCACCCTGAACCTCAGATCAGGCACCAGTCCCAGCCAGCCAGGGGTGCTGGGATCTCTCCACCTCTGGGGGGCTTTGAGGGCACCCCAGGTTCTTTGTGGGCCAGGAAAGGGAAGGCTTTGGGGGCAGATCTGCGGGATCCTCTAAGGCTTCTAGCACGACTCTGGGTCCCCTGAGGTGGGTCTTCCTCCCACTCCCCAGAACCTGGAGAATGAGATGAGTAGCCACGAGGCTCTGACCAAGGCCGTGGTGGCCGAGGGACACCAGCTGGCACAGGCCGGGCCCTTCACCACAGAGGCTGCCGCCCGGGTGCAGCAGCTGGAGAGTGCCGTGCGCGGCCTGCGGGCAGAGGCCACGCGGAGGCGGCTGCGGCTGCAGCAGGCTCAAGAGGCCCAGCAGTTCCTGATGGAGGTGAGGGGCTGAGGCGGGCACAGCTGGGCCTGAGGAAACCCAGAGTGTAGGCGGCATTCTGGGCTCTCTGTGCGTCCCCTCTTCCCTTGGCTAAGTGCTCTTCTGCGCCCCACCCCCGGAGCTCGTCCTTCTCTGCAAGTCGCCCAGAGCCCTGGATTGGGTGTGATTTTGTTTTGTTGTCTCTTCTAAACCGGTGGTTCTCAGTCATTGCCTTCCATCAGAACCAACTGCAAGCTTTACGAAATGCGGATACTCAGGTTCCATTCCAGATGAGATCAGAATCTTCGGGGTTGAGGGCCAGGCACGGGGAGCAGGGAAGCTCTGGGGGATTCCCACGTGCAGCCAGGGTGCGAACCACAGCTCGAGACCTCAAGGCTGTGCGTGCCCCAAGCTGGGGGCCCCAGAGGCCATGACCCAGGGAAGACTGCTCTCCCTGCACCTCCAGCTCCAGGAGGCAGAAGCCTGGCTGGAAGAACGGGGCTGTGTCCTGGAGCTCAAGGATGTTGGCCAGAGTGCCGAGGCCATGTGTGCCTTTCTGCGGCGGCTGGAGGCCACCCAGAGAGACCTAGAGGCATTCGGCTTGCGCATTGAGAGCCTGCAGCAGATGGCAGCCCTCCTGGAGAGCAGGCAGAACCCAGAAAGGTGCGGGGGAGCCCAGCCCACGTAGGAAGGCCCAGGGAGGGCTCTCCCTTCAGAGGCAGGCATGTGAGGCTGTTTTGGCCTAGAAAGGAAAGACTTCAGCCAGGTTGTCCTTTGTGCCACAGCAGCAGGGCACTGGCCCGGATGCAGGCAGTGAGGGAGGCCTACTCAGGGCTGCTGCAGAGGGCAGACGGCAGGCAGCAAGGCTTGCGGGAGCAGCTACAGCTCCACCAGCTGGAACGGGAGGCCCTACTTCTCGAGGCCTGGCTGGCCAGCAAGGCTGCCACGGCTGAGTCGCAGGACCATGGGCAGGACCTGGAGGCTGTCACGGTGAGTCTCTCCTGAGCCTGGGGTCAAGAAGATGGAGGCCGAGCCAGGGCAAAGGAGGCGTGCGTTTGGGCGAGAGGGAGGCGAGGGTGAGAGCCGAAGGGAAGAGGGGGTGCTCTGGGCGGATCCCCATGGTGCCAGAGCCAGTGTCAAGGGATGTCTGCTCCTGCCTCGTCCAGTATGGGTGGGGCGGGGGGTGGGGGGGGAGGGGAACGACTTCAGACAGTGCCAACCCTTTGCGAGCTGCTAGACATCACCCCCTTGCCCTTCTCTCCCCGTAGATGTTGGAAGAGAAGTTTGATGCTTTCAGAAAGGAAGCTCAGAGCCTGGGGCAGGCCAAGGTGCAGGCCCTAAGGGAGCTGGCAGACTCCCTGGAACGGATGGCACCCAGGTGCACTCCCCAGATTCAAGCCCAGAGGAGTCGCATCGAGGCTGCTTGGGAGAGGCTGGACGGGGCAATAAAAGCCCGCATCCAGGTAAGTGCCCCCCTAGGCCAGGTGAGGGGCAGCCAAGGAGCAGGAGCATTGATGCCTTCTGCCTGGGTCGGAGGCCTGTAGGCCAGCCTGGGGTACGCGTAGGAGCATGGGAGTGTGGGCATGAGTGTGTGTGTGTGTGTGTGTGTGTGTGTGTGTGTGTGTATACGTGTGCACGTGGCGAGAGGGGGCTGCCTTTGATTCCCAGCACTAGGCAGATGGGGACTCCCAAATCCTTGTACCTTCACCTCCCCCCACCCCAGCTCTCTCCAGCAATTTTCTTTCTTGATGGCACAGTTCCTCCTCCAGGGAGAAACAGAAAGCCAGTCTGGCCAGCTTCCAAACCCCTCGGAGCCTCCTCTAAACACAGGCCTGGGGTCTGAAACCACCCACAGTATTGATCTGTCCTCACCCACATGCACTTAACGGTTTCCTTTGCTGCACCCCGCACATTCTCCGAGCTGCCATGCCTTGTGCAGACGGGCTCCGTGTTGCTCCCTGACCTTTGTTCTCAGCTGGAGCCGCTGGTTTTCTTTAACACAGGCTGCTCCCCAAGTCCCTGACAGCCCGGGCAGCCTCCTGAATTGACCCTCCCCTCCTAGCCAGTCCTCCCAGAAACCAAAGCCCTCCTTCCTAGGGACCCATCCCCCATGCTTTAGAGCCTCCATTTCCGCCTTTCTCGTGATTTGTAACCAAAGATCCCCTCATCACACGGTGCCCTCCTGAGACCCTATCCCCTCATCTGTAACATCACACACTCATTGAGCACCTGCCACATCTGGGACATTCTCTGTACCTGGTGGTGACAAAGGAGTCACCGAGCCCCATGGTCCTCATTATTTAAAGGGAGGCGGCCCACAAGGCCACATCTCTAGAGAGAAAGACCCTAGGAATGAGCTTAACCAAGAGCAGACCCTCATCCCTCTCCCAGAGCCTGGCCATAGCCCGGGAGGTCCGGGGCTTTGAGCAGGCAGCGGCAGAGCTCCAGGAATGGATGCAAGAGAAGGCCACCCAGACGGTGAGAGATATCTGTGACCATAGCCCGTCATCAGTGCAGACCTTGCAGCAACAGCACAGGGGCCTGGAGGTGAGGGCCCCAAGGTTTCCCTGTGGGTCGGGGGACCCCCCCCACACCCAGAGGGGAGAAGGGAAGGCCTTCCTAGCCCGGGAGTTCTTACCCGGGGTACATGTGGAACACAGTGGAGCTGGCTTGGGAAATCCTGGGAAAGAGGACCCCCCCCCCCCCACTCCACGAGGCTGGGGTGCTCCCAGAATGAGGGGCATGCATCAAGTTGTGTTGGGTGAGGCCTGATCAGGTATTCTGGTGGCAGCGGGACCTGGCAGCTGTGGAGAAGGAGGTGGCCCAGGTGCAGATGGAGGCCTGCCGGCTGGGCCAGCTTTACCCTACAGCTCAGGAGGGCTTGTGCAAGCAGCTGGCCAAGGTGGAGGAGGCCTGGGCGACCCTGGACATGAAGGCTCTGGAGCAGGGTCGGCAGCTGGAGCAGGCTGCCCAGGGCCATGCCTTCCTCAGTTGCTGTCGGGAACTGCTGTAGGTGACATCCCGCCCTGGTATTGGCCCAGCTCTGCCCTGCTGGGTGGGGGTCATCCCAGCTCTTCCGGGAGCTGGTCTCCCCTTCCCTGGGCACACCTCAGGCCCTGCTTCTTGAGGCTGCTCTCCCAGACCTGACGGCAGCTTCATCTCCTTGCCCGCAGAGCATGGGCTCAGGAGAAGAAAGCTCTGGTCTCTTCCGAGGAGCTGGCCGGGGACATGGTAGGGGCTGAGCGGCTCCTGGTGCAGCAGGTGGAGCTGGGGCAGGAACTCCAGGAGCCTTGCCTTCGAGCCCACGATGTACAGCAGGAAGGGCGGCAGCTGATAGACAGCGGCCACTTCATGTCCCTGGAGGTAGGAGCACAAAAGGGATGGAGCCCGACTGCCCAAGGCCTTGGAACCCCTAGCAGAAATCTCAGCCCTCAGGAGAAGGCAGGCAAGGAGCAGAGAGAGAGGCCAAGAAGGGAAGGGGAGGGTCTGGGCCTTCCCTGGAGCCCTCTGCTGGCCCCTCCAGGCCTCCTCTGCCTCAGTGCTTCCTCTGGAGCATCTGACCCAGAGCATCCCTTCCCACCAGGTGGCAGCGTGTCTGCGGGAGCTAGAAGGGCAGCTGCAGGCACTCATGGAGGCCTGCACCCTGCGCCAGGAGCGCTGCGAGGAGAACTGGGGCCTGCAAAAGCTACGGCAGGAGCTGGACCGGGCCGAGGCTTGGCTGGCCTCCCAGGAGGTTCTACTGCTGGACCCCAACTATGGGGTGAGCCCAGTCCCTCCACCCCATTAGCCAGTTACACCGACTGGCAGCTGTGGCCAAGGGCAGGTCCTGCTGTTCCTCAGCTCCCTACCCGCTAAACCGGGTTGCAGACCCCGAGGGGAGGCTCTTGGCACCCCCTGGAGCTGGGTTTCACCTTGGCTGGCTTCTCCCCAGCACAATGTGTCCGACGTGCAGCTGCTACTCTGCAGACACCAGGACTTAGAGAAGTTGCTGGCAGCCCAGGAAGAGAAGTTTGCCCAGCTGCAGAGGAAGGCAGGGGTGAGAGGAGGCTGGGTGAGGGTCCACCAGCAGCTAGGGGCCTGAGGGTGGGGGGCGGGGGGGGGGGGGAGCAAGCTGAGAAAGGAGCTGCCCTATGTCCCATGCACTGAGCCCACGGCTGACCCCTCGGTCAGCCTCTGGATGGAGCTGATTCTTTGCCAGGCCAGCTGCAGGGCCCTGTTACCCTCCGACCCGGGAAAGGCTGGAGTCCCACTGTGGACTAGGATGACGGGGAAGTGTCTTAAGCCAGCTAAAGCAGGAACAGATGAAAGAACCATGAGGCTGGGGTTCTCTCTAGGGGAAGGGATTCGGGGAAGAGAGGTGACCTGACCTGGCTCACCTCACTCCCCTCTCAAAGGTGGACCGGACGCTGCTGCAGCAAGTGACAGGGCTGGAGCCCAGGAGTGCTGGCCACAGGCTCACATCCCCCAAGCAGAGGCCCTTTGGAAGCTGGTGGCCAGGAGTACAACTGACGGAGACAAGGGACCTGCAGCCAGGTGTCCCCATTGGGCCACCCATACCCTCTGCCACCACGGTCTCCCTGGAACCTGTGGCCCGGCAGCAGGAGCCCAGTGGGACTGGGTCCACAGGGGTAAGGCCCAGACCCTGCAGCCAGCACTGAGCCCCGGGGTGGGGGGCACTGGACCTAGGAACCGAGAGTCCTCGGGAATGAAGTAATCAGAGAGGGGAAGATTGCTAGCCCACCTCTCAGAGGGGGCCTCTCCTCTGTTTTTGGATGTTTCCTGTGCCCCATCTTGCCCTTTCAGGATGCTAAGGATGTCCCCACCATGGAGGGATTTTTGGAGTTCCAGCAGCAGCTCTGGTCTGCCCAGAGGCAGGTAAGTATGAGAAGGTTCCTTCTCCAGGCAGCTCTCTTCCACAGAACAGCTTGGGCTCAGAAGGGCCACCAGGGCCTGGAGTCTTGACATGGTGGATAATCCCCCACCCCTGTTCTTAAGACAGTTTCATTCTCTTTATTTAAGTAATCTCTACACCCAGCACGGGGTTCAAATTCACAACCCAGCCCTGAGAGCAAGAGTCACACACACTATTGGCTGAGCCAGCCGGGTGTCCCAGAACAGTTTCCTTCTTAAGCTACCTCAGAGCTTCCCCACCCCAGGCTGGAGGATGGGACCCTCCTCCTCCTCTTCCTGGTTTCCCAGCACCTCATTCCCAGGCTCCCTTGGGCCAGTCCAGCACTTGGCCTTGGAGCCTCTGGTGACACACAGGTCTTCGCAAGGCCAGACTCCAGCCTCCCCTCCACACCCAGCTGGTACAGCCTCCCCACCTTCTCCCCACAGCCCTGCTTGAGCCTCTGGGATGGCTGCCATGGGACCCTAAGAGGTAGCTCCCTCAGCCTCTTCTGGGACAAGAGGACAGCAGCAGAGGTACTGGGCAGTGGAAAACATGGAAGACAGAGGACAGGCCCACAGGGAAGAGCGGACATGGCCGCGGTGACCCCTCTCATGTCTTCTCAGAATATGGCCCCGGTGGCCACCCTTGACCTCAGAGGAGCCCAGTGCGAGAGGCCAGGGCACCAGCATGGCAGGAAACACGCCTTCTCCTTAAGGTGAGGGCCATGTAGAGAAGGAGACAACAGCCCAGGGCCATACTGACCCAGCAGGCACAGCCTCCGAAGAGCAGCCCAGGGGCTGGAGGCAGGGGTCCCCTTATGGGTGGCCAAGAATTTTGACCCCTGGCTCCCTGGGTGGCAGGCTGAGCAGCAGGGTGGAGACGCCCTGGGCAGCACCATCAGAAGGGCAGGCCGAGAGCAGGATTCCAGCCTTGAGCAGCGCAGCTGGTAAGCACTGGGGGAACCTGGGGAGGGACTTGGGGTACTGAGTCCCTGGGCCCCCGGCTGCTGTTTCAGACATCCTCAGAAGTGCCATATCTAGTACCTCTCTACTTAGGTAAGTGGGACATCATGTCTTCCCAGAGAACTGAAGGCCCAGAAGGGGTAAACCACTTGCCAAAGATCACAAAGGACAGGCTGGGCTTGCCCCCTGGCTGCCTTCTGGCCCTGTCCCACCCCCCTCGGAATCTCTCGGACTCCCCTTCATGCTCCTTGGCTTTGTTCTGTGACCCTGGGACATTCTCTAACCTTCCAGTCCTCAAAAATCTCTGCAGGCCCTGCCCTTGGGGTGTCCTGTGGACAGTGGCCAAACCCAGCTCCAGCAGGAGGCATGCCTGGAACACACCCCTGCCCCAGAAGTCTCTCATCACTGTGGTCAGACGGGCTCCATCCAGAGACCGTGTGTTCAGGTCCTGTCCTCAGGCTGCTGTGAGCCCCGGGTGGGAGTCCCTCACCTGTTCCTCCCAAGCTCTCGGGGTTCCTGGCTCCCTTCCTCACAGTCTCTGGTCCCATGGGAGCCGAGCCTGACCTTCCAGCATCCCAAAGGCCTCCTGAGTGTCTTCAGGGTCTTCTCTAGACTGAGTCTTTCTCAGCCCGTCTGCATTCAGCCTTCTGGGAGGCAGGGTGTGCGGGGTACCACGTGGGCAAGGCTTGACGTGTGCCTGGCCTCCTGTAGCAGGCACGTCAGTCCATTTGAGCTGCTTTAAAAAAAATCACAGACTAGGTAGGTAACAAACCAGAACCATTTATTTCTTACAGTTCTAGAGACTGGGAAGTCCACCATCAAGGTGCCACCAGATTCAGGGTCTGGTAAGAGCCATCTTCCAAGTCGTGATGGGAGCCCTCTCACCGTGTCTCACTTGGTGGAAGGGGCTAGGTTGTTCTCTAGGGTTTCTGTAAGGGCTCCCCTCTCATCACCTAATCATCTCCCAATATCATCCCCTTAGCGTTAGCATTTCCATATAGGACTCTGTGGGGGAGACACAAACATGCAGGGAGTCTGCTGTCTACAGAAGGCCTCGCACAGGGGCTGGGACTGACCACTGATCTCCCTTTGCTCTGCAGCCCAAAGTCTGAGCCTGGAGCACCCGGCCAGACCAGGGGGCCTCCCCTCTGAGCACACTGCTGAGGGCGTGCCCGGCCCGGCCGCCCCACTCAGGTAGGGCACCTGCGGATGTGGTGGGGGAGTGGTCCTGAGCTCCACGATTGGCACAGCTGCAGCCCTCTTAAGCCCAAGATCTGAAGACTCAGATCTGCTAGGGTGTGGGGTAACCCCCATATTTGAGACCCTCAGCAATAGAAAATCCTAGCACCCACCCTCCCAATCGGGTATGAGCCTCTGCTCAGAATCCAGGCCCTGAGGGTCCTCCTTTTCCTCACAGATTCCACGCCTGTCCCCTGACTTCTTCACTGAGGGAGATGCCCGTGAGCACTCACAGCCAGCCCCAACCCCTGGAGTTCCTGCAGGCTGAGGGCCCTGCCCAGGCACCTGCCCCCGGCTCACCCTCCCTTCCCTGCCCTGGCCAGGCCCAAGGTAAGGATACGCTGGGCATCCACCCCTGGCTCACTTCTTGGCCTCCTCTTCCTGTCCAAGACAGAAGATGGGTTGCCGGCTAGCCATATCTGGCCAGCACTCTGCCCTCTCTCCGGCTCTTCCCTCTTCCAACAGGAAAGGGGAACCTTACTATCCTCGAGCAGGCCAGAAGTCAGGCTGTCATCCCTCACACATACACTCACACAGACTCTCGCAGAGACAGACACCCCAGGTCAGGCCCAAGGAGTGTTTCCAGCACCTCAGAAGGCGGCCATGGCTGTGGTCTCTGGCACACAGGCTCCACTTTCAAATCCAGAGAACATGTTGCTGAATGAATAGGCTTTGTCCCTGGATGGTGGCTTCTAAGGCTCCCAGGGCCCCCATTTTTTTCCACTGTGACACTAGCTGCATGCCCTAGGCAGGGCCCAAGCATCAGTGGGCCAGAGCAAACAGGGGGATTTGGGTCACAAGAACCTGTTCTCTTCCCTCTACCCTCTGCACACTATGTATGGTCAGTCCTGCAGCTGCCTGTCAGCCACAATCCCAGCACCAGCAGGAGGAGGAATGTTCTAAGGGAGGCCAAGCCCTAAGTTCACTCTGCCTTCCTGTTCCCCCAACAGGTCAGGACCCTGAACCAAACCCTGAGGTGGCAGCAACCCTCAGGGCTACCAACAAGGACAATCTCTAGGAGACCAGCCTAAGATTCTGCTACCAGGACCAAGGTCTGGAACAGATAGTTCCTTGTTAAGAGGCAGCCCTCACCAAGACCACAGCTTGCTGTAGGAGCTCACTCTCTTGTTCCTGTGGCTCCTCTGATTGCAGATGTGGCCACCCTGTGCTGTGGGAAAGAAAGCAGCCATCTGACGGGGGGAGGAGGACGGGGGTGCCACTGCCTCTGTGTCCACTCACCTGCGCAAGGCCAGGGTTCCCACAGCAGAACCCCCCGGGCCAAACGGGTCTCCCCACTGCTTAGAAAGGGTGGCCCTAACAGGGCACATGTGGTCTTCTCCTCAGGGGAAGTCCAGATGCACCTATTCGCTAGCTCTGGATGGGGTCTGGCAAGAGCTTTTTCAAACCGGTCCTTGTTACGTGTAACCACGAGCCTGGCATGATGTCACCTGTTCCCACCTCACATTTATATGAGCCTCTGTGACATATAAACCGCTCTATTTCACACAGTACAGTTACTCAAGGGAGCAAGGGGAGAGGGGCCCAGGGCTTTGAGCGCTTCCACAACTAGGATCCATACCACTCTGGGCTCAAGCCATTGTCTCCCATGTCTACCTCGGGTGACCACAGGCCCTCTAAACGTTCTCTTTGCTTGAAGAGGGAGCCATCTCTGGCCTGAGGAGACCAGGCCCAGCCCTTCTAAGCCGCTCAGGCTCCTGGCCCATGTAGGGGACAAGGCTGCTGGTAGCTGTGGGGCCCTGTCAGGGTGGTGTTGGGCACATGGCCTGGTGAAGCCCCTCGGAGGGCAAGGGGGCCGTGGCTAGGCCCTCCAGGCCCCAGGGGCTCTGGAACCCTGGGTGAGGAGTGTCTGCTCCAACTCTTCCTGTCCACCAGGGTCTCCTGGGTGCAAGTCTGAGGGGCCCTTTGGGGGGCTCGGGGGAAGCCCTGAGCCCGCCCCCCATGCCCTCACTGGGGTTGGTGGTGCTGGCGCTGTCGCCTCCGCAGCACGGCACCCCGTAGGGCCTCCAGCAGCTGCTCCCGGTTGTTGCAGATGTTGTAGTGGGTCAGGCGGAGCAGCTTGTCTGCATCCTCCAGGCTGTAGGTCAGCTTCGAGTAGTGGTAGGGAGAGTCGGAAGGAGACAGGTTCACCTCCCCAGCCGCCTTCTCTGTGGGGGTCCGTGGGATGCCTGGGGGAGGGTGTGGAGCTGAGGCTGGGGGTCCCCCAGGGAGAGGCATGAAGGCCGGGCTGGGGGGACAAGGGACTGGGGGCTCACCCGGGGCCGAATACTCCCGGAAGGAGTCGTCCACCAGAGGGAAGTGCAGCACCGCCGGGGCGTCGGGGCAGTCTGGGTCTAGAAACAAGTGGCACTCGCGAGGCTGGCACTGCTCCTCAGGGCTGGGCGAGATGGGCGGGAATGGGATGCCCTGCTCCCCACACAGCCGGCCCAGAAGCTGCAGTTGCTGCACGGCAGGAAGAAGGGGTCAGAGGGCAGGGCCCGTGGGGGCTCCCCAGTGTCTCCAACGCAGGGCCAACTGAACGGGGAAGTCAGCTGAGACCCCTAGGACTAGGTGCCCAGATGCCAAATCGAACCCAGGCAGACCCCCAGGACCAGGCCAGACTTTAGAAAGTGCTTCAACACTGAGCTCACTGCAAGGGGCTGCTAACAATTCCCAGAAACTTTACTGGACGAACGAAAACTGACATCAGAGGGTTCCCGAGGTTCAGGACCAAATGGTAGGTGGCAGGGGACCCAAAGGGGTCCCAAAGGTAAAATACACTTAAAAACCTCTCCCTGTCCCTCTAACTTCCCCTGGTGGTAAAATCATAGGATCCAGAATTCACAGAACGCCATTCACATGTTGTCTCCATCTCAGACCCTAAGGGAACTAGGACCAGATACTGGACTTTAAGGTAGATGTCCCGGGAGGCAGGAGCCAGAATGTCAGGCCAGGCCCGTTGTCACTACTCCCTCCCACACCTGCCCCCCCAGCCCACCTGAAAGGCTCCTTCAAGGTTGTAATCCAGCGACAGGACGAGGTCCACATCCCGTGTGGGCCGCAGAAGGGGTGGGAAGCTGGTGTTGATAAGGTAGCCAACATCCAGCAGACAAAGGTGAGGCTCGGCAGGTGTCAGCTGGTTGGGGAACCCATCCAGTTTGGTGGCTGGAATGATTAAGGGGATGGGGTGGAAAAGCAGTGCTGAGGGCACCAGACCCCTTGAGCCTAATGCTAGCACTGTGCTGCTGGTAGAAGCCGACTCTGTCCTCTGGTCCCTGAGCTCTCCTGCCAGAGTCGCCCTGCCCCCGCCAGAGGGGCCCTGGTTCCCAAAATAAGGAGAGAAAAAAAGCTTGCGGGTCTAGGCAGCCCAGCGAACTAAGCTCAAGAAGCTTGCGGCCCAGGGGTCGGAGGGTGTCGATGTCTAGACCAGAGACCCAAGGCTCAGGTGGCCATGGGCAGACCTTGGAGAGCCGGGACCAAGGAGAGAAGATACCTTTCCAGGTGGAAAAGTAAGGATCATGGAAATAGTCCTTATGGAAATGGAGGCCACGCAGGAAATTATGGGTGGCCTGGGCCAGTGGGCGCCGTGTCAGAAGGTCGGTGAAAAACTCTGCAATCCTTCCGGCCCCCGTAGGAGGCTCTTCTATCTTCAGAAGAGGGACCTGCTCCTTGTCTGCAGTCAAGAAAGGGGAAAGTGGAATGTCTTTTAGGAAATGGGGACCCCTGAAATTTTACCCCAGTTTCCATGGACTCCCAAAGGCCAGCCCACCATGCCCCTGCTACCCCAGTGGCTGCGTCTCCAGCTCCTTCCAAGAAGCCCAGGCACCTACCCCGGCTGGCCTGATCCTGTGCCCAGCGGTCCCAGAACTGGCTGGGCTCCGAAGCCCAGTATAAGCTGTCCTGGAGGTTGGCTGCATACAGGTTGCTCCAGATACCTGAGAGAGGGACACGAGGGCGACAGTCCCCCACCCTATCACAACCTGACCCATCCTAGACCAGGAAACGGCCCCGTGACTGAGCCAAGAGGTGGAGGCTTGCCATCTGCCTCGGGCCCCTTCTCCCCACTACCCCAGCTTCCCAAACCTGCCAGGCCCCACCCTCACCTTCAAGGAAGCAGATTCGGGACTCAGGAAGCCGCTTGGTCAGGCGCCCCATGAAGAACTCAGAACCGAAGAGCTCAGAGGGGATGAAGGCTCCATACTTGGGAAAGCCAACCTCATACGGGGAGAACTCGCACCACTCTGTGGGAGACGACACAGCCTCACTGTGGGGATCAGAACCCCCGCACCCTCCAACACCACAGGCTTCACATCGGGGCAGCCTGGTGACCCAGAGACTCAGACTGGTTGCAGGCTCCCTGAGCATGAGTGACTCTGGTAGGATAACAGTCTCTGGCAAGCATGAGACCTGGCCCTGAAGTGGGGAGTGAAACACCCACCTTCTACACACAAGCCCAGCTCCCCCCGACCCTGCTGGCCACGAGGGCGCCACTCTCGGCACCAGGACTGCTCACCTCCAAATTCAAAGGTGGTCAGGCCCTTCTCCTTGGTGTTTAGGGCACAGTAGATGGGCAGAGGGTTCTGGCCTCGACTCAGGGCCTCCCGCTGGTCTGACAGTGTGCAGTCACGGGGCTGGTGGAAGGAGAGGATTCGAGCCTCAAGCTGTGGCTTTCTGGGGCCGGAGACCTTTGCCCGCCCTGCTGCCCAGGGCTGCTCCCCATCTCCCAGCTGTGCCCTGGCCATGCCCCTCCCCGCACCTCCTCGTGCAGCAGGCCCTCACTGATGAGGGCCCACAGGTTGGTGAAGCAGGGCGGGTGGCCCAGGCGGGCCCGCTCAGCCAGCTCCTGCCGGTACCGCTGCAGCTGGCTGGGGGCAAGCACGCCCAACTTGCTTTTGGTCACCTGTGTCTTCAGGGACTCGGTGGGTCCCGCCAGGTCCTTCTGAGACCATTCTGGGTCCTCATAGAGGTTGGTCAAAGCCCTGGGAAAAGCCAAAGCCAGGGGGTCACTGCACACCGTGCGCTCTCTATCCCAGTCCAGTAGGCACCTTCCAACAGTCCCGCTATGCAGGTCTCCCTCCAGCACATCCTTTCTCCCTTCTCTCACAGCTGGGTCAGAGGCACCCACGGAGTCTAGAAGAGTCCCCCCACCCCCCAACTCCTGCACTGCACCTGCCGCCAGCTCACCAGGTGGAGCCCGAGGCCCCTGTGATGTAGGAGACACAATCCAAGAGCCCCAGCTCCCTCAGTCCAGCCAGCTGCCCATAGAGGGACAACATTGCCCGTATCCCACCGCCGGTGGCCATGACAGCGACCACGGGGACCTGGAAGAGAGCACACCAGGCCAGGTCAGGCAGGCCTGCTGAGGAGGATCTAATCAGAAGTAGCCTCTCAAGGACTGGATTTATTTGGTTTTAAGAACTCCAGTACAGGGACGCCTGGGTGGCTCAGTTGGTTAAGCAGCTGCCTTCGGCTCAGGTCATGATCCCAGCGTCCTGGGATCGAGTCCCGCATCGGGCTCCTTGCTCCGCAGGGAGCCTGCTTCTCCCTCTGACTCTGCCTTCCACTCTGTCTGCCTGTGCTCACTCTCACTCTCTCTCTCTTACAAATAAATAAATAAAATCTTTAAAAAAAGAACTCCAGTACAAATGGACAAGTTCCAGGCCTCACCTCCTCACCCCTAGCCCCTGAGGAGTCTGGTGACCACTTTCTGGAAGCCCCACAGCCACCTCAAAAGTCTCCCACACAGCCACCCCTTTCCCTCTTGACAGGAGATGCCCCAAGCTGATTGAGCCTCCAGGGGCTCCCCCAGGCCCACAGGCAGCCCTCAGGCTGCATGTCCCACTGATTGGGCAGACTGGATCCAAGTCCCAAAACCTGGACCAGGCTGAGAATCAATAAACAAGGAGAAGGAAAGTGGTTTACAGCTCCAGGTGCCTGGTGCGATGCTCTGCTGCGTCGCCAGGGAAGCAGCGCAGGGGCAGGCACACAGGAGGCGGGCCGAGCTCTGCTCTGCTGAAGAAACAAGCCCTTGGCTCTGCGCCCGCCCAGCCTGTCCAGTACACATGGCCCACAGACCTCGTCCTCCTGCAGGTCGTCATCCAGCTGCAGGACCTGCTTCAGGGCTCTGGCCACCAGCTGCTTCCTCCTGCTCAGGAAGGCCTGCTCCTCCGCACAGGGGCCACAGCCCAGCCGCACCGCCAGCTCCTTCGGTCTAGGGGGGTAAGGAAGGGGCTAGGAGGCAGCTCCCCACCTCATCACAGACAAGGAAGCCGGGTCTGCCTCCCCTGAGAAACCCACTGCCAACTCCCACCCCTCTCCCCAGCCCTCACCCCTGCCTGGCCTGAAGCATGAGGTGTATGGCTGTGAGGAGGAGAAAGTGGACACGGACCCCCACAGGACCACAGGAAGGCAACAAAGTGGATTCGCAGGACCAGAAATGCTGGGGTCCCAGGCTGCATGGAGGCCCCTGGGTGGGTCCCACCACCACAGATCTACTCCCCCCACCCTGAGCTTTGCTCCCTCACCACCCAAAAATGACTCCAAAAGAGATAAGAAACAGTGCTCCCACCTCTTCAAGGTGAAAAGCTAGTCTTCCAGGCATGCGAGGAAGGGCCCAGTTTGGGGGACTCCTCTTGTCTCATGGTTAGCTAAGGTCCACCCACAACAGCTGCCACCCAAAGGGAGTGTGATTTCTCTCCTCTGGCAGCTCCCTTGCGCTCTCTCTGCCTCAGTCTCAGGCTTAGGTAACCCCCCCACACCACCACCCCACCGCCCTCTCCCAGCCGGCTCTCACCCTTCTTTTCTCAGCTCCACCCTCATCAGGGGCTCCTGGAAACCATAAACACCAGTCACAAAAGTCGGCCACCATGTTTCTTTCACCCCAGCCCAAGTTACACCCTATGATAACAACCCCCCTACCCCTGCTCCCTTGGGCCTCTGGCCATCTCCACAGGGGCAAGGCCTGAGGCTTGAAGGCAGGGCTGCTCAGAAGATCCCTGTCCCCAGAACCTGGCCCAAAGCCTGCAGCCCCTACTACAATGGGCCAGCCCTGCAAGCCTAGGGCCCGGGCCATGCTCCTGGCATTCTTCCTCTGGTGATCAAGTACCTGGGATGTAGGGAAGACAAGCCTCACTACTTGACCGGAGGGCAAGGCGCTTAGGGGCACCTTTAGTTGCTCTCGAGGGGCACCCTGCAGGGCAGATGAAAGAAGACCTCAGAAGACCCTTTGGTTCCAGCAAGGACCTCGCCCATTGCCCCCAGGGAGTACCAAAGCAGCAAGAAGAGGGGTAGGAAGCCATCGACCCACCCTCTTCTCAGGATGCCTGATTCTGCTAGAGAGTGATGCGGCAAAGGGCTCAGCACGAGCAGAGGGGCCGGCTAGGAGCAAGCAGGGAGGGAAGGAGGGAGGAAGACCCCGCAGGCCCTGCCCCATATGAGGAAGCAGCACACTACCTGCAGAAGGATACCCAGCTCCTGCTCCCAGCAGGCCGGGCAATGGAAGCAGACAGGGCCAGCGCCTACGGAGGCCTCCTGTTGACCCTCACAGGACCCAGGAACCACAAGCTGAACTCTGCCCTCAGATTCTGGAAACAGGAACCAGAGCAGAGACGCTGCAAGTGAGATCTTGATGCTCAGAGGCCCAAGGCTGTCTCGCCTAAGGGGCCTGAGGGCCACTTCTGTCCCCGCACCGCAAGGGAAGACTGGCACAGGACCAGGCTGGGCGATGGGGCCCCCACCATACCCCCTCACAGACTATGGGGCACACTCAAGTCCTGGAGAGTCCCAGCATGGATCTGCCCCTAACCTCTACTGCTGCCTATGAGAGCAGAGGGCAGCTAATGGAAGGTCCGTCCCTTCCAGGGTCCCCTTAGAAAGGGGAAGACAAGGACAGAGGGCTGCGGGCTATGCTAGTAGGTAGAGACTTACGTTTCTGATCCCCTGCCTCCTCCAGTCGAACATGCAAGCAGGAGAGCTCCCGGGCCTGAGTCATTAAGAAAGCCCCTTAGACTCGAACCCCTCCGTGCTAGAGGCCCCCCCACCCTCCCAGTACCCTGGTTTTGGTCCTCAGCACCTTATTACATTGGCACTGTAATACAAACATGTGCTTGGGCTTGTATTCTCTTGAAGAACTGAAATCCCACGGCTTCCCCAACTCAGATCAACCCAAGTCCCCAGTGGGGGCCCCCAAGCTTCGGGCCCAGGAAAGAAGGCCTGAGGGAGGGTTTCTGCACTCACCACCAGGATGCCATTACTGACGAGCTGCTCAGCACAGTCTGTCCTGGAAAGAGCCCCCAGTGACCCTCAATGTAAGCCCAGCTTTCCAGGTTCTCACCCTTCAAGGAGGACAAGACATTCCCCCACCATCACTAGAGGTCTCCCAGGGAAAGGTGTCAGCTCTGCGTGTGCTGGGCTCTGTCCTTTCCCCAAAAGAAACACTCCCACCCAGGAATCACCCCATCCCTCCTGACTCACAGTCTCTGCAGCCGAAATTCAACTTCTAGCCGCTCCTCACCCTGGAGACATAAAGGGGCAAGTTAGAAAGGGAGGAGCATGTGTATAGATTTTAATGCAGATGCCAGCTGGGGTTCCTCGGGCCCCAAAGGTGGGGAGAACCAATGTCCATCTCCAGGTTGCTCTGTCCACCTTCTCTGGGGGGCTCCTAGAAAGCTGTTCTTGGCTTAAGGGCCAAGAAAGGGGGCCGGAGATGGGACTGTTCTTCAGTGACAGCAGGTCCTGGCTGACTATGGCCTTTGAGATGCCAGGGAGCCTAGACCACTCACTGGAGAAGAGGGCCATGTGCCCAGCTCTCCTCCCTGGGCGGAACCCCACCGCTACCCTATGCACAGCCTTGCCTGAGGGTTCAGTGAGAAGCTCTCTCGGCGAAAGTCCCCAGCCTGCAAAGTCCCCAAGTCAAACAGCACTGACAACATGGGGTCATCACTGGTCAGAAGGTCCTGGTCAAAGACCTGCAGCTGCAAGACATTCTGGAAAGGAAGAGAGTGAGCAGCTGCAGGAAGGAGGAGTGGAGTAGGAAGATGAGCAGGTCAGAGCATGGAGTGAGGGCTGTCAGGGACAGTGGGCCCACCTTGAGCTGGCTGTGGATTCGAAAGCGAAAGCTCTGATTCCAGATGGGGTTTCTGCTGTTCTTGACCGTGCGTGTCTGGAGCCTGTGGCTAGAGGCTGTGGGCAGCCACAGACTCACATAGCAGTCAGAGGGAGTCACTGTGGGAAGGGGGAACATGTGCCTGCTAATGGTCAAGAGCCCAACCCAGCCCAGCTGCCCACAGTCCATGACCTTCCATCACAAGCAGGCCCCGGAGGCTGAGACCCATGGAATGGGGCTGGGTCAGGAGGTAGGAGGAGGAGGCTGAGGGCCTACCTGACATTCGACCCAGTCCCTCCTCTTGGCACCCTCTCTTGGACTTCCTGCATCCCCAGCCCTGGAGTCTCTTCCCACTGGCTCTGTCCCACTGTGAACCCAGCTACAATGTCGATGTCCTCCCTGGGCCCAACACTCACCTAGGTCCTTTGAGGGCAGGCCACGAGCCTGCAGGACACGAACAGTGAGCAAGCAGGTCCCAGGAATTTTTGCCTGCAGAGTGGGGAGAGGACAGGCTTGCTGCAGGCTGCTGTGCCCAAAGGAGACGAGGGTCATAGAAGAGGCCAGGGTGACCCCTCCAAGACTAATCATGACCCAAAGGGACTGGCCCTGCCCAGCCACACGGCTGCTCTGCACCCCATCAGAGCCCTGAAAGGAAAGGCGGCTATGGTAGCAGCTACCTACCAATACTTACACAACACTCGGGGCCGGCACTGGTCCAAGGGCTTTATGTACATTCGTTTAATCACACAACCGCCCTATGTGTAGGGACTACTTATTATAACCAGTCCCACAAGGAAACAGAAGCACAGAAAGGCTAGTCACTTGCGTGAGGTTCAGGGCCAGGACAGACCAGGCTGGCTCAATTCAAGCTCTCCATCCCACACTCACCTGCTTCCAGTTCCTGCTATAGTTTCTTCCAATCTTTTGACCCCATAGCTAACACATCCCAGCTAACCCCTGCTAAGTGGCCTGGAGGCTGGCCTTGGGTGGCAGGAGGCCTGGAGGAATAGGAGACTCCAGAGGGAGGGGAAGAAGCATGTTAAGACCCAGCCTGGCCTCGGGCTCCCTGGTGGGACCCCTCCCCTAGTTAAGCAGCTAAATGTAGGCATGCTCCAGGTAAGCAAACGCTCTCTTTGGAGAAACAGAAATGAACACAGACTTGGTTTTCAGACAGCCTCTCCACCCCTGGCCAGGAATCATTTCTGGAAATGCGCCCTCTGCTTGAGTAGGAACAGCAGTTAGCAGCTCCCACCTCCCACAGGTTTTCAAGTCCTCCAGGGGCTACAGGGTTGGGCGAAAGAGGGTCCCCAGGTGGGTCCATCCAAACCCATGAACATGGATCTGGGGATATAAACCATGGCAAGTGTGCCAGGGAAGCCTGTACCAGCTATTCCTTTTGGCCTCAGAAGGGTCCTGAAGGATACAGTCCAGGAGCAGAGCTGGGGAAACACATCTGTCAGTGTCTGCCCTGGAGCCCCCACGGTCCAAGCCTGGGAGAACCCACTTCCTTGGAACCTGGGCTCTCAGGGCCCAAACCCACAGGGCCAGGGAACTCTGCCTGGAGCCCATCGCTAGGGCAGGACACCTTCATCCGACACCAGCATCCCCCACCGACTCCCTTCTCCACACCTGGAGACACCCACAGCTCCCAGTAAGAAATAGCATTAAGCTGGAGACACCTGGGTGACTCAGTTAAGCATCCAACTCTTTATTTCAGCTCAGGTGAGGACCAGCCACGGGCCCCCACAAGTCGGGCCCCACGCATCGGGCTCTGAGCTCCGTGGGCAGTAAGCTGGAGATTCTCTCCTTCTGCCCCCTCTCCACCCCCAGCTCCACATGCGTACTCTCTCTCAAGTCAACAAATTTTAAAAATTAAAAATAAATAAACATTAAAGAATAAATAGTATTAACCAGGCCCCAGGAGGACCAAGGGTCAGAGTAGGGGCCTAGTGCCCTAGCAGGTCTTACCAGAGCCATGAGGCTGGCTGTTCTCAAGGGCCACAAATGGCAGGCAGTGGACGCAGGACCAAGGACTGCTGGCTTTTTAACCCAGGGCCAGTGATGTACCTGCTTGCCCCAAGCTCCTCCCTGGTCCCTCCCAACTGCTCCCACTCCACCCAAGCCTCACACCCACTCTAAGACAAGCCACCTGCCGAGGAAACGGGGGACCTTAAACCTATGCGGAGACTCAGACACCCCCGTGATGAGGACCTACCACCCACGAAGACCTGTTTCCTCCAGCCGTTGCCATCAGCACCAATCCCACCCACCCCTGCTCTCATGCCCGCACCTAGAAGGGCCACTGACGTCTAGAAAGTAGGGAGTGGGCCCAGGGCAGCAGCAAGTGGAAGAGTCTCGTCCCCTGTCACAGGGTCTTTCACAACCTTCAGTGCCAGTAGGACAGGAATGCCCGGTCCTGACTGAAGCACTTGGCCAACCTCAGTGCCTCAGGCCCATCACAACCCAGCAGGGGTGTGGTTTACTCCGTGCAGCCTTCCCAAGTCATGCAGGGCTGCCTCCACCCTTGGAGCCGGGTGGCCAGGATGATGAGGCCTCCGGGTGGCATTCAGGGATTGGGGCTCTTCCAGGTCTGGGTGGCTGCAGGGAGGGAGGGGGTCTGAGTGCAGGGACCCCTGCGGAGGTAGGGGGCAGGGGTTTCTGTCCCCTACCTGTCCTTGTTGTGGGAGAAGCAGGAGTGTCCCTGGAGGCTCCAAACCCCACCAGCTGCCCTGGAGCCGGAGGACAGCCAACAAGGCAGAGTAAAGCTCAGTGTGGCTTCACAGGCTGAGTCAGTGAGGTGCACTCGCCCTAAGAGTGGCTGTGATGGCTATCATGGAGAGAGGGGTCTTGGGAGCTGAGAGCCCCTCAGGCTCGGGTCTGAAACCGGCCCTTGGCCGCTATCAGAGTAACTCTGAAATGTTTACCTAAACCTTCCAGCCCTCACCAGACCATAGAAGGCACCTTCGAGAGGGAGTCTCAGCACATGTAAATCAGTCATCTTTTATTGCGTGTTTCCCTCCATGACAGCCCTTATGGTCCCTAAGGCGCTCTCTCCGAGGCTCCCAACACCCCGTGGGGAAGGAAGCAACCTTCTGCCAGTGCTCCGAGGCAATCAGCTGCCCGAGGCCACGGGGCCAGCGAGAGGTGGCACCACACCTGAAGCCCCACGCCTCCCCCCAGGACAAGCTGCTGCCTCACCTGTGTGGCAACTTCCTGGGAGCCTACACCCAGACCTGTCTGGCACCTCCTGGACCTCCAGGTCACCTCCCCAAGTCCTCCATCGCTGATCCCAAGCTGAGCTAGGCCAGCAGCCAGCACACTGACTCTGGGTTGCCTCTGGAAGTGACCTGGCCAGGGAGGGACACGACCTTTTCCCCCAGTTGGCAATGTAGGCAGTGTTCAGCAGGGCTCCGTCAGTCGAGGCCCGAGGCCTTAGTAAGGGAGTCAAGCAGCTGGAAGTAACTGTACTTAAGGTCATACTCCATGTCATACCAGTAGTTCACTGTGGACAAAATGGAGACCCTTGCACAAAGGTCCCCCTCTGAACTACCTGCCACCCTGACCCACCGCCCAGCTGCCCTGCTGGGCCAGCTCCTCACCCGCAATGCAGCCATGGGACTGCTGCACATGGTGGAACCACAGGGCCGGCAGGTAGAGCATCTCACCGGCCTGCACCGTGCAGCAAAGAGCCCGGGCCTGACTGTAACTGGGGTACCGGGCCAGATCCGGAGCCAGCGGGTCCAGTGGGATCCAGGGTACCTGGGGACACAATGGATGCCGGGGAGCAGGTCAAAAGCCCCCAGGCCCTGCAGCTCTGTCCCGTCCAAAGGTAAAGCCCACGAGCCTGGCCCTGTTCAGCACTGGGAGAGCCCCAACTTAGGGATCTTTCAGAGTCAGATGCCATCTCCCCAGCTCCATTGTGCCTGCTCCTCAGAGACCAGTATCTGACCCTTCCCTCTCCCCAGGGCCCAAGAACAAGGCAGACACCTTCTCCATGGCCTCTTCATCCACTATCTCAAAGGAGTCCTCTTCAGTTAGCTGGTAGGTCGCCGGTGTGTACAGCTCTGAAAGCAGAGAAAGGTGTGCGGACACTAGAATGGCTGCGGCTTCAGTTCCTCCCACTTGCTCCCAGTGTTGAATACAACTGCAACACTGCATCCACACCTCAGGCCTGGCGCACCAGCCCACCCAGGGCCCTCACTGGCCTCCCTCTACCTTGGCCCCCTGCTCTTCAGCCCCTGCTGATGGAGTCCCATACCATAGGGGATGAAGGGCCGGTCGCTGGGTGGGTGTAGCAGGAAGCGTTTCTCCCCTGAGACCACACAGTAGAGGTTCTCGTAGTGGTCCTTATGTACTGCCAATGCAAAGAAGGCCCAGTGGGCAAGGTTATGAGGGTCAGGGCACAGGAGGAGCCAAATAATCACATTCAGGGCCCTGCCCCCAAGACAGATGTGACAGATGGTCTAAAAGAAGAGCACAAGGGAGGCTCAAGGGGATGGTGAGGATGTGGGCAAGCATTAGGGTTTCAGATCTAGGCCCACCAGGGACCTGATGCTCACTGGGGCTCATCTCTAACAAGAGGGGGAATTCAAGCAAACAGGGCTCTTCTGAGTTCACCCCTGACCTATCTAGCCTTTGGTAGGCTTTCTAGAGACCTAGAAGAAACCACGTCCTCTGCTGCCAGTGCCATGGGACCTTCCCCAGCCTGAGCTGTCGGGAAGCCCTCTGTTGTGTCAAAACCCCAGAATCCGGGTAGAAATCCTGGAGAGAATAGTCAGTCCAACTTCCATCCAAACCAACCTTCCACTCTTGGCCTCCTCTTCCCTCCTCCCCCACCTCTGCATCCCTTTGACACCTACAAGATGTCACTGCAGCCGCCTCCCCCAGCCAGAAGTTCACAGCATCAGGCATCTTTCCTGCAGGTTGGAGGTAAGAGAGCGAGTTAGGAGGGGCTGTCCTCCAAGGCCAGGCTGGGAATAACCACCATACGGTGATACTGGCCCAGAGCCTGGAGGGGGGACCAGAGACTCACAGGGAGAAAACAGAGAAGGGTGAGTTCCAAGAGGGGCCTCCTCCCCTGGGGCACAAAGGAGGACAGCAATGTTCAGTTGTTCAATTCAAAGTCACGGCCTGGAGACTTGGGTGTTTAGTGCACAGAACCCGACCCTGAGGGACCAAGAGTGTGGGCCAAGTCATCACCCAAGGGAGAGGCTGCAAGCAGAGCCGACTCCTTCCTCCCCATTTCTTCCCTGCCCAGCCGACATCGTCACTCACCCAGTGCCTCGGAGGCCCAGGGAACATGGGACTCCAGATCAGGCAGCAGCTGGGGCAGCTCGGTGGGCAGGTTGGAGCACTGCTTCTGCACGTAGAGGACCCCCGGGTGTCGGGCATGGCCCTCTAGCACATCCAACACGTGGTTCAGGGGCAGGCGGCGCTCGGCTGGCATCACGAAGCGGTCCGCTCGAACGGCATCGGCATAGCCATCGGGGGTCACAGCCACGCTCACTTCTGTGGAGCCCACTGTGGCTCTGGAGGAGAGGACTTTCAGCTGCACCCAAATACCACCAAGTACCACCCAACACCCCCTAGGGCAGCCCCCACCTGAGATAGGGGAAGGACCACTTCCGCAGAGCTGGCCAGTGCTGCAGGGCATTACGGATGATGCAGGGCCTGTTGGGGCAGACCCAGTCGCGGTAGAAGTGGAGCGGAGTGGGGGGCTCGTCCAGGTAGGGCACGGCAGGAGGCACGCTGAGCTCTGAGAAAAAGAGGTGGAGGGGGGCTGAAGACGAGAGCGCCCAGCTGCTGCCCCTCCCTCTGCGGGGCACACTGTCACCACTGGATGATGCCCACTGATGACCAAGGGACCCTGGACAACCAGGAACTGATGAAAGAGGGAACTTTAAGGGAGAAAGTGTGAAGCACCCACAAACACACCAAGATGCGGCCCTCAGAGTCCACAAGCCGGAGGCTGCTGCTCAACCCCAAACCCAATCCCTCCTCGAGACCACGTCCAGCCCCATATAGTGACCCCTCGGCTTTCCCATTCTGCAGTGCCTAACCCCCCCGCAGCCATGAGGGCAGGCAGCCATTTCAGGTGGTGCAGGGAGCTCCAGAATGAGCAGAGCTGAGGCCCCAAGGCCACAGACTGGTGTGGGTGAGTCAAGACTCTGGAAAGCACCCTCCCCCCAGTGATATATTCACTGAGCACCTAGAATGTACTCAGTGCTTGGTCTGGCCCGTGTGGAGGTATCAAGGGAGGATCCTACTGTCATCACAAGAAGGTTACAACCCAACTGGGGAGACAGGCTGCCCCACGAAACCCTAAGAGGAAGAGTTAAGGGCTGAACTGTGTTTCTGATCTTACCCAATGGCATCACCACCCTCGGACACCCCACGCTACCTTGTGCATGTAGGCAGGTCGAACAGGACGCCACCTGCGCAGATGTTTCTAGTGGCCCTGTGTCACTTCTCACAGACCTCCTCTTCTCGGCTCTTCCTTCTTCCTCACTCTGGTCACCCTATGGGTGGTCCTGAAGTTCTACTGATGCCACCTCCTCTGTCTCTCCAACCACCCCCCACCTCCCCTCTGCTGCTATCTACATTCAGACTACCTCCTTGGGTCCTCAAATATCACTTCAGTGAGGCTTCCTTCCCTGGCGACCCTTTTAAATTGGAACCTGTCCCAAACAATCCTACACCCCTTCCCTTTTTTTCTTTTCTCTCCCTTTTTCATCACCACGTTAACACACTACGTACCTCCCTTAGCAAAACTGTTTATTGATCTCTCTTGCTAAAATAGAACATAAACTCCACAAAGACAGAGATGCAAGTCTCACTTGCTGGTGTATCCCCAGGTCATAGAATGATCCCTAATACACAGCAGGAGCTCAGCAAATGTTGGCTTAGTGGTTGAAACAGAGTCTCCAACATCTCCTGGCTGGCTGTTTGCTGCAGTCAACTAACTAGTTTCCTTGGCTTAATTCCACTCCTTCGCAAAGCACCCCTCACCCTGGCCCTAGTCATCTTCCTAAAATACAATCTCATCTTGTCATACCCCTCGTTTAAAAAAAAAATGCTTTGATGGTTTACAAATTATAGTCCGTCCTGGCATGCATTCAAGGTGATACATGATCAGGCCCAACCTACCTTTCCAGTCTGGTTTCCTCCTGTCTGGTGCCGGCCCCTTACCACACTCTCAGGTGGAGCCAAACTTTGTTCCTGCTGCTCACTCAGACTGGAATGCCTTTTTCCTGGCTTCTACAGAGGCCGCACGGGGCTTCACTTTTTAGTTTCATCCGTGAGATCTAGCCTGAATGTCTTGGCCCCAGTGGGCAGGCGGCCACTGCACTAATTTTCTCTCTGAGGTCATTCCCTATCTCTTATGTCAGCCTCCACACCAAAGCAAAGTCATCTTTGCTTTGCGGGCAGAAAGTAAATGTCTTTAGATCAAAAACTGGAACTGAGTGGGAAGACCCTGGCAGGCCCAAGAAAACTGAAAAGGATAAGAGCTGGCACAGTGATTGCTTCACTGTCTAGAGAGGTAAGATGGAAACTGCCAAGCAGAAAAGGAAGCAAGGGGAGTGGGGAAGTTGGGGGGAGAGACACTGGCCCAGGGTCTTCCTAGTTAGGCCATCCCATCAAAGCAGACACCCCTGCTTTGGGAAGGTGATTTAGGGGGCTCTGAAAATCTCCCTATTGTTCTCACTGAGATTCTTAAAATATGTGGAAACTGCTTTTTTTTTTTTTTTAACCTTTTGCATTTTCTGCAATTATTTCAGTTTTACTACCTCCAGTTAAAAGACTTCCTGTAGAGAATGGCTATTGCTCCCTGCTGAGGCTTCGATGTGAGAGAATTTCAAAAGGAATTCAAACAATTCCTTTGGTCTAACAGTTCTTCTGTTAGAACTTTAAACACAAAATTCACAGGTGCAGAAAGCCTGCTCCAGCCACACTGGCCTTATCACTGTTCCGTGCACTCACCACACACCAGGCACGGTCCCACCTCAGGGCATCCGTCCCAGTGCCCTGTACATGCAAGACCCTTCTCTGATGTCTGAGCAGCTCACTTCCTCCCCACCGCCCCCCTTTGTCAAGCCTGTGCTCAAATGTCGCTTTATCTAAGCTTACCCACCATGAATATCTTACTTAAAATTGGAACCTGCGCACCCCCCCCCATACCTAGCCTGAGACCTCTTATTCTGCTTTACTTTTTTACCCACAACACTGATCTTCTAATCCACCTCTTCTACTGTATAATTAACTCATTTAGTGTGTCTAGGATTACCTCCTCACCTGGAATGTAAGGTCCACCAGGGCAAAAATTTTATTCAGTGACATATTCTAAATACGTTGTTCAGAGCCTCACACATTGAGGTGCTTAGTACTGAGGGGCTCAAAATATTCGTTGCAACATTGGTGAAAAGAAACACTGCAAATGACCTAAATGCCTATCAATAGTAGGCTGATTCAGTGAATTACCACACTAGTACACAGGAGTGAAAATGACTGAGAAAGAAGGATATACGACGATCTTCAGGATACTTCGTGCAGAAAATTGTGTTTATCAGGCTACCACTTGTATACAGAAGGAGCTATATAGGCGTGTATGTGTATAGATATAAACTGAGTATTTCTGGAAGGATGCAAACTGGAGCCTAGAATGGGAGGTATCCTTTCATTATAAATCCGGTTTGTTTTTTTTTAAGCCACGTGCACGTGTTGCTAATTAATGGTAAAACAGATATGGGAGGGAAGGAATTAAGGAGAGAGAAAAACAAAAAAACAAGCAGGGGCAAAGCCAATGATTACTTATACAGCTGCCTACAATTCTCCCAAAGCTCTGCACTAGCTCGTAGAAAAATAAAGCGTTCCAGCAAAGGGTTCGGAAAGGGAGCATCCGACCACCTTAAGACAGCGATAGGAAAGGCTGGGAAGGGCAACAACAGACCGCCCCATTACTCAGGACGGGCTGACTGTGGGAAACACACCAGGGGGAAGACTGGCCCGGGCCTTGGGAGTAGGGCGAAGAGTCACCCCCAGAAAGCCACGAGAACACTGGAGCAGGGGAGCTGAGGACTCAGCACGGGGGCGAGGGCAGGGGTGGAACAAAAAAGAGTGATCGGAGAGGGGCCGGCAACGAGTCAGGTGAACGAGCTCCTGCGTTCCTTGAGGACACGAACTCACGGGAACCGTGGTGTCGGCGGCCCAGGAGGGTCAGGGCCCTCCCGACTCGGGGCCCCGGTTCCCCGCATGCCCAAGGTCCCGCCCGCGTCGTGAGGCTGCCCCGCGGTCTAGGCGAGGCCGCCGCAGCCTCCGCGTGAACCCACTCACCCCTTGCGGCGGCCGGGAATTCTCGTAACTCCCTCCGCACCGCGTCCAAAGCCGCCTCCGCCATCACGCAGCCGCCGCTGCGAGGCCACGCGTCCGCCCCCTGAAGACTCCGCCCCGAGAGGCCCCGCCCCACCGGGCCCGCCCCCAGCCGCTGAGCCCCGGCCCCCGCCTCCCCCCCTCCCCCGCGCCCGGATTCGGCTAACACCACCGCCTGTGAAAAGCCGCGCCTTCTCCCGCCTGACCCATTCGCTGGCATCCTAGAGTTAACAAATGATTGTTTATTGACGAGTTCATACATCAGTACAAACGGACGAGTTAAAAACAGCCCCTGCCCCCGTGAGACCTGGGGAAGAGGGAAGAGCCACGGTCTGGACAAAATATAAAAGTTATAAATAAGGGGATGGGTGTTTCAAAACTGGGTCAGGGCAAATCTGGTCGGGGCGGCCGGGGGGGCGGGGGGGGCGGCAGTTGCCGGTGGCCTCAGACATGCAGAAGGGGACGGGCGACGGCCGACCGCAAGACCCTCTCTCCCATCCGACACTCGGCTCGGGGTAGGGAAAGGGCGGCCACCTTCTCACAAACCTTAGCGGGAGTGTAGTTAGTTCCCTCAAGCGAGGGGCTGGCTGGCTGATTGAGGATCGAGAGGAACCCAGGCCAGAGGGCCAGGCCTGAGCCCTATTTGGTCTGGGCTGTGGCTAGTGTGCCGGTAGGTGGAGTTGGAGTAGACTTCTAAACCCCACAGGGCAACTGCAGCCCCGCTGGGGTTCTCTGCACTTTGGCTGTGCAGGTGGTGGTACGAGGAAGGTTGGGGGGGGGGGGGGATAGGCTTCATCTGTTCTGGTGCACTCCGGCTGACGCAAACAGGAGCTGAGCACTCTACGGAAACCAGTTTCTTTCTAAGTTTCTGTCTAGAGAACCAGCAGGACCCCATGGCCTTTCCATGGGAGCATAGGTTTTCCTGACCTGAATCTTCAGGAAAGCTACCTGGACATACATAAGGCAGAGGGAAGCAGTAGGGCCCAGAGACACGTGTTCTTCACCCCAACTCAACAACAGCCTCACTACTTGGTCCTAGTCTACCTGCCTGCTGTGCCCTACCTATATCCTTCCCCCACTCCTAACAGCTGCCCTTCTGATTCTAACCTACCCCCTCCCCTCTAGCACTTACCCATTCCACCTACCTTTCCAGTGTGTCTCTTGGCCCCTTCTGCAGTCGCAGGTGCCTCTGCCTCCCCTCAACTTCCAGTCCCCAGGGAGTCCTGGGTGCCCAGCACTGGCTTTGAGGAGGCTTCTTCCACCCAAACCAGAAACCTATGAGCCATCTCATTCTGGCTAGGTTGTGGACACCAAAAATCCAGAATTCGGTTTAGTGTGTCCCAGTCCTTTTCGTGCTCCCTAATGGTTCCACATGAGCCAGGGTGGTAAAGCAGGAGTAGCATATGAAGGGAAACCAGGCACACGTCAGCCAGCCAAGTACTCTAGCAATGAACACTCAGCTGTGTGTGTGTGTGTGTGTGTGTGTGTGTGTGTGTCTCTAGACTCCATCTTCGTCTGTGGCCAAGGGCCTTAGAAGGTGGGCTGGTGCCCTGTAAACCATGAGGGAAGTTCTAACACCGGCATCACTCAGGATGCAAGGAAAAGGTGGCCTCTGGGTCTAGCAGCCTGCTGGGGATCAGGGTTGGGAAGACAGGGAAGACCAAGGGGCTGGGAAAAGGAGGCCAGGGCTCTATGTCTGCCCAGCAGAGGGCTTTACTGTCCTGCAGCAACATCCCACAGCTGTCTCCACAAGTTCTGGCTAGGAGAGAAAGGGGAGCAGAGGGAGACAGAGAATGCTAGGGCTCTCTTAGAGGGGGCAATGGGAGTGGAATGTGGGGGGCTCAGGCCTTGATACCAACTCCGGCCTCCTGATGGCTGGGAATGCCTGGAGGGCTAGAGGGTTTTGCCTTTGGGAACTGCCAGGAACTGTGGAAAACAGCCCTGGGTCTGGCAGCCAGGTGAGTGCAGCTGGTGTGGGAGGGGAAGTGGAGGTAGAGGTGAAGCTCCCGCTGTTGGTTGAAGGGCACTGATACCACACGCCTCTCACTTCCACCCCACCTAATACCCTGTGTGTGCTCCCCCCCAGGGAGCTGATCCCTGCAGTAATTTCAAATGGCTTCTAAGAAGAGAGGGCCAGCCCTTCCCAATTTCCCCCAGATGGGGCAGGCTGCCCTCCGACTCCTCACAGCACCAAGATGACGAAGATCCAAGACCTATACCCTGCGTGAGCCACTGAAGGGGCTGTGGAGGCAGGATTTCCAAGAAAGTGAGGCAACAGTCAGGGAAATAAATTAATAAATACAAGGGCCCCATGAGGAGTGGCTGGGAAAGCTGCTTCCCCTCTGAGCACTGATCCCTGCTATCCACTCCAAGCATCCCCTCCAGGTTTTAGAGAGTGGATCAGGGGCTACAGTCTGGAACAGGGGGGCTTTCACTTGGAACGGGATTCTGGAACTAGAGTCTGCGTTCCATGCGCCGCTCCACTGCCCGAAGCAGCAGCTCTGAGTATTGCTCTAGGAGGGCCTGTGTCTGCTCAGCCCCCACGGCCCCGGGGCTCCCGCCCGGGCTGCACAAGACTGCCCCGGCCAGGGCCTCGAGCTCCTGCCGCACTGAAGAGAAGGTGCTTCTAAGGAGCTGGGTGATGCGACTTTGCTCCGCTGAGGGTGTCTTGCAGCCAGCCACCTGTAGCAAGACCCAAAAAGGGAGTCAGAGGGACAGTGGACGGACGTCCTGTCAGTGGATATATAAAGGGAGGGGCCCACCTGGGCCTAGCCTGCCCCCAGAGAAGGCCCTCCTGGACCGTCCACTGTGTCTAGGGTGGGCAAAGTGCTACTGTTAATTACACGGGAACAACAGGCATAAACTGGGATGGTCCTAGAACAAACCAGGCAAACTAGGCCATAGGGTCTCTCCACAACACCCCCCTCATCCAGTCTGAGGAAGTCTCCAGACAGAGAGGATCAGTAGGTGCTCAATCAAGAGGCCTGGTCTGGCCTCTAAGCCCCTCGCCTACTCTGCCCGGGATGTTCTTGCTTGCCCCGCCCACCCGTCAGTGGAAGAGCCTCATGGTTGTTCCTTGTTCCGGATACTCAGCTGGCACTGCTGATGTGCTACCTCCCCCACGATGGGTGCCCAGCACGTACCAAGTGGTAGAGACGCACAGCCTGGCGCACATTGCCCTGGAGCTCTGCCACAAGCTGTTCGCACTCCTCCAGGCTCACTACCGGTTCTGGGGGGTGGGGGGACACATACAACTCAATGAGGCCCAGTGAAGCTGCCCTTTCAGGCCTCCCCCGTCCCAGAGGCCCTGAAAGCAGGAGAGGCCTACCACAGGAGCACACACCCCCTCTGCTTTCCTTTGTCTCGCCCCCTTCCTTCCCAACACTGCCAGCCCCCAACACCACACAGAAAACAAGGTCCTGGGGGGAGGGCCAGCCCCAGCACAAGCAGCTAGAAGGTGGCGAAGGGGCAAGTAAGTCACAAGGAGGTCATGAAGATTAACAGGAGTGTCTCACCATTGGGGTGTGACTTACAGACCAAGACAGGAGCAGAGACAGGACGAAAACGCCAGAGGCTGGACGCACAGAAATGGGATGAAGCCAGAGAGCAGACAACAGAGATAGGAGAAAGAGGATGGGGCAGAAGATGAGAGCTGGGGAGCTGTGCACACCTGAGCCCTGGCTCAGGGCTGCCCCTGGCCTGGTGCATTCCACGGGGCTGGGGGTCTTCTCGAGGGGTGGGAGCTGCAAGTCCTCAGGGCCTCGGAGGAGGCTGCTGACCGGCAGCTGCTGGGCACAGGGGCTGTTGGGCCTAGGCGGAGCTGGGCACTCTGTCCTAGGCTTGGGAGGGCCACCCTCCCCCAAACAGGCCTGCCGCTCGGATGTGTTGTGAGCCTTTGTGAGGCCCATTGGGGAGCCAGGCTGTTCTGCCTCACCAGGGGCCCTGCCCTTGGTAACAGGTGAGAACGTGGCCAGGGTAGGACGGTCAGGCAGTGGCTTTGGGATGTCCAGGACCAGGTGAGCCCGGCTGGGCAAGGCTAGCTTGCTGAGCGGTGAGACTCGAATGGGAGCAGGAGCCTGAGGTTCGGCTGCCAGGCCCAAATTCTCCCCAACAGACACGCTGCGGGAAATCTTGGCCATGGCACTGGTGGTGGGGTTCTGGTAGGACTGAGGCGGAGACGGACAACCATCAGCATGCGGCAGGGAGCACAGGCCCTCCTGGGCATTGGTCTCCCGTGAGAGCAATGGGCCTGGTGGAGTGGCCTCATCTGCAGAGAAGACAGAGACACAGGTCAGGTGGTGAGGAAGGCTTCCCAGGCGTTAAGGCTCACAGCTCCCTAGGAGTTGCTGTGCCCTGCATACACCCACTAAGGGACACCCAGTGGCAAGCACAGGGGCACATCAGGGTTGAATCAGCCCACCTTCCTCTAGCATGTGCATGCACGCCACACTCCCCGCTCCCTGGACTTGAGCCCCTCAGGCCCCTCACCCTGCAGCACCAGACTTTGCACAGACTGGGCCTTCTGGAGTCCACCTAAGGTACTGGCTGCAGCCACTTTCTTGGGAGCCCAGCTGCTGTCAGGGTTGAGGCGGCGTCGAGGCAAAAGCACAGGGACTGGCTGCTGGGGGCTGGCGTTTCCAGGGGAGGGCTGTGCCTCCGGTGGCGCTCCTGGAGGGCTGGCTCCACTGCCTCTCAGGGAGTCCCCTGAATCTGCCAGCATCTGGGCTGCTCTCGCTGTCAGCGCCAGGCTTGAGGAGGATGGAGACGGTTCCCTACAGGGAGGAAATGGGGAGGAAGGCCCAAAGGCTTAGGAGTCCTCCCTGCCAAGATGGGGAGAAGCTCTCACAGCACCAGAAGCTCTGGGTAGGAAGGGCAGGCATGAAGCCAGTAGGCCAGTGGTCCCCAAACACGGGATTATGCAATGCTGTTTGATGTGGGAAGACAGAAGTCGGCACCCTTGGAGGGAAAAGCCTCACCTGGGGGCGGGACAAGCCCTCTGGGGAGCACTAGGAGGTCTAGTGAGCCACAGCTCCTAGTCAGAGAGTGAAAGCTGCTGTGGGGAGAGGTACCTGAGCGGGGCCGTCTGTACTTGCAACAGGAATCGTGAAGAGATGCTCCGAGACTCTGTCCTCTCTGGTACCCGGACTGGAGCCCCTACCAAGGTGACAGAAATCATGAACTGAAGCCTGCCCTCACCCCGATTCTACCTTCCCTCAAAGGTAACCCCAGGGCACGGCCTGCCCATGGCCCCTCCCTCTCAGCCAGGCAAGGAGGGAAGGAGGGCAGACGGCCATGACCACATACGGGCCCTCTGACCACACCTGGAGCAGCCCCATGGGCCAGAGTCTCAAAGTGCTGTTTGAGAAACTGCTCCTGGTCTGGGGTATGGGGACTGCCTTCCTGCAGCCCATAGGAGCCAGTGCCTCCCTCTTCTTCCTCCTCTTCCTCATCACCCTCGGCGGGCTCTTCAAGGTCTGAGGAAATGCCATCCACACTCAGGGGCTCCGTGCTCTCCGAGTCTGGATGTGGGGAGAGAGAAGCAGCACGCTGCACCCACCCCTCGCCAGAGCCTCCACGGCGGCCTCGGCCCATGGGCTTCCCTTGGAGCTGCAGTCTCACCTCCGTTGGGGTGCTCAGGGCTGGAGAGGCGGCTGCTAGTATCATCTACAGAGCAGGCGCTGTCAGGACTGTGCTTCTCAGGGCCTCTGCTGCCTGGATATACTCTTCCCAGGGTCCCTCGGACTGGTGCCTGCACCTGGAACTCACTTTCAGGAAGGCCAGGCGGGGAAGCAAGAGGCAGTCAGTAGGGGTGAGTGGCCCCACCAGGACACCTGGCTTCTGTCTCCCCGACCTGTGAGTGGGGCTGGGGATGAGGCAGGGGCAAGGGGGCGGGCAAGCCCCAAGGAACCTGGGCCAGCCCTCCCCTAACTAAAGGGAAGGGAAGCCTGGGAAAGGAAGACAGCATGGCCCCTGAGGTCTGGTGAGGGAAGGACCCTTGCCTGGTATCCAAGGTGGGGCTGTCACTCGGCTCCGGGTAGACAATACCATCTTCGATGGGTGCAGCCTCCAGATCTTGGGCAAAGACCCCTTCCTCTTGGGACAACAACCGAATAATGTGGGGACAGGAACAGGGCTGGGAAGCCTGAGGCCGAGGGGGCTTTTCGTTCTGGGAATACACAAAGGAGCATTACTGAGGTTGCTGGTGTGAGAGAGGGTCTGGGAAAAGAGGGGGAAGTGGGCAAGGATCTGGTAGGCGTCAGTTCTGGGATGATGCTGAGTAGTCCAGCTCTGAGGAGAACAGCTAATGTTCTTGAGTTTCTGGAAAGACTATATTCTGTCATACTCTAGACTGCCAACCTCCAGTCACCACTTGATATCATGAGCCCTTTAAGAAACCTGGCCCAGGGCAAAGGGTACCACCCCAGTTCCCAGACCATACTGCTTAGCCAGCTTGACCCTCTGCAGTCCCAGTTACCCATGTGTCACAGGGGCAGGGCAGGGCAGGCCAGCTGGCCCAGTGCTCAGGCCCCAGCTGTTGGCATAAGGCTGGTTAAGGCTGCTTGGCGATCTCTAGGTTGCTGGGAGAAAGCTGGCTCACCTGGCTAGCACGTGAGGCCTCAGGAGCCTGCTGACCATGCTTGCCAGGGCAGGACGGGGTCATGGCCAGCAAGTCTTGGCTAGCACCGCGAGGGCTCGGGGCCAGGGTCTCTAGCTGCCGCAGGTCCAGCATGGAGCGGACACTCAGCTCCACACCTGGCTGGGCCCAGCGGCTCCTTCTCCTGGGTCCTTGGTTGGCTGCAGGGGCTGGGGCCAGGAATTCCGCCGTCTCCTGCGCCTGGTGTGAGGCAGGGATTGGGGAGGGGGTCACAACCACCAGACAGCAGTATCAGCAAACACTCAGATATCACTCATTGTGTGCCATGCGTTTTATGTACATGTACCCACTCCCTTAATCCCCACAGCAACCCTAGAAAGTAGGTATTATCATTATCCCCATTTTTATAGGTGGGAAAACTGAAGTACAGTTTTCCCATCTATAAATTACAGGTTTTGAATTATAGTTTTGAATGACTTATCGAGTCCTGTGGACAGAGGCCTGCCTGATGTTTACAACTCGAGTGGTCTGGCTCCAGAGTTCATGCTCTTAGCTTCACTCTACATCCTGTCTGAGACCTTCTAGTCTCAGCCTTCACCTGGTCTCACGGACACCTCGGAGCTGGTCATCCCTAAAAAGTCCCTTACTCTGAGGTCCATTCAGAACACCAAGGACAAACCCAATAGTCCAGCCCTGAGCCCCTGGCCTGGTCAGAAGGCCCTGAAGGCACCACGCCACCAGCATTCTAGGGAGCTGCTACTGACAGTGACGGCGCTGCCATCTGAAGTCTTGACACGGCACAAGTGAGGGTGCGGCTGCCTTGGGGATGGCTCAGAAAGCCTTGACCTTCCTTCTGGCTGCCCTGAAGTAGCTGCCCAGTTACTGGTCCTCTTACCACCCGGTCCCTCTAACTAACTGCTCTGGAAGTTCTGCGCTTGGGGGTGGTGAAGCCCACGGGTCTCCTAACCTGCAGTCTTCAGAGCTACAGTTCCTCCAGATGCCTACTCTTTGAACCTTTAAGGTTCTTGAACTTACGTTCTTTTTTTTTAAACATTATTTATTTACTAGAGAGAGCGAGCTACTGCACACAGGCACACGGACACAAGGGGAGTGCAGAAGAGAAAGAAGAGGGACAAGCAAATTGTCCTCTGAGCATGGAACCCTAAGAGGGGCCCCACATGGGGCAAGGCTCAATCCCATGACACTGAGATCATGACCTAAGCTGAAACCAAGAGTCAGACGTGTAACCAACTGGGCTACCCAGGCACCCCTTGAACTTCAGCTCTACCTCTTTGGCTCAGACAACCCTTGTCTACTGCCCACCTCAACCTGTTCTTTCTGTACACTTCCCCGCCGGCCCCCAGGAAGCTGAACTACTACAGCACTTCTTCTAGTGGTGACTAGACCTTGCAGGCCACCCATCCTGGCGTGCAGGAAGGAGACCCGTGGGCTTCACCACCCCCAACCTGGGATCAGCCGAGCTGCTTAAACTCTCCCACGAGGCCCTTCCTGGGACACAAGGGGTACAGCACAGGCTCGGAGAGCTCTGCCTTCACCTCCCTCCACCCCCTGGGAACCTTGGAAGGGCATTTTTAATGATGGTGACTCACCCGACTCATCTCCCAATGGGACAGGCTTCGGGGCAGGGCCGGGCCAGGCACTGAGGCTAGACAGAGACAGGCAGTCAGAGAGAGTGTCTCCTGCCCACCCACCCACCCAGAGCCCCAGCTCACCCCGCTGTGTGGCCATAGTGATGCTCTGGCCTCCTCAGCTCACCCTGCTCTCACCTCCAGTCCCAGAAAGGGCACATCTAGCCACTATGCCAACTGCTGCCTGTCTCCCCCTCCTCCAGACTTCCACATACCTGGCTCCTTCTTGGTACCCTTGGCAAGGATGGGCAGAGCTGGAAGCTCCTCTTCTTCAGTGCCCTCATCTTCTCCCTCCTTGTCACTGTCTGATGACAGAGCTGGTCCAGGAGACAGCATCGATGGGGCCTCGTGCCTGAGTCCAAGACAAGGAAGGTCACAGGAAGAGGAGATTCAGTGCAGAAAGAGGCCAGTGTTCATGGGTCTTCAGGTATGAAACAGGTGTTGGGGGACCCAGGAGTCAGGAGGTACAGGTGAAAGGCAGGTCCAGAGCATAAAGGGAGGAGCACTGAAACAGCGAGCAGTCCAGATGCCTACCCACCTCTAGCCCGTATCCACACTCTGTTCTCACCGGTTGGGTCCTGCAGCCCTCTGGGGAGAAGACGGCGCTTGCTGCTTGACCCCTCGTTGACGCTGGCGCAGCTCAGCCAGACGCTGCCTCATGCTGATGGTCATCTCAGAGCTCAGGCGCCATACAAATATACAGCTGAGTAGAGCCAGAGTTGGGTGAGGGAGAGGTAAGGTAAGACACCAGCTCCCCTTCTCCATGGGCTGGCAGGAGGGCCAAAGCCAACCTCTAGTGCCACATCAGGCCCAGCCAAGAAAAACCCCTGCTCAGCCCTACTTCCCAGAGACATCCCTCATATAAAGAGAGAGGAAGGGGCAGTGTGTGTGTGTCACAGAGGAAAATTCTGTGTCTCAGGGAAGTCGGCTCCTACTCACCTGTCCCCTGACACTGAGATGAGATGTTTGCAGTCATTACTAAACTTCATTCCAGTGACAATCTCTGTGAGGAACAAAGAATACGGCCTGTGAGCCACCCTAAAGTCCTGGCCAAGCTTCTGCCCCAACAATGGAGGTGGATGTTGGTTGGAAGCAAGGGACAGGCAGCTCTGTGAGGTCCTGAGAAACTAAAGGAAGAAAGAGTAAAGTTCCAGCAGTAGAGTACTGGGGCAACGCTCACCTGAGTGGCCGAACATGGTGGCCACGCACTCGCCTGAGGAGAAGTCAAAAATGGAGAGGTTCTTGTCAGAACAGCTGGTGGCAATGTAGATCCCTGAGGGGTCTGTCTGCACCTGAGGAGCGGGACACACAGCTGGCAGAGGACAAGGGAGACGCCAGTCCCTTTCCACCTTGTACCCCAGTGCTTCCCTTTCTGTGGCCTAGGGTCCATCCTCCTGGGCAAGGCCTTACCTTAATCAGAGTGCCGTCCTCACCCTGTGACCCTTTAAACAGCTTCTTCTGCTTCCCACTGCTGATGTTAAAGATCCTGTAAAGAAACATGCTCTTGGGGTGCCTGGGTGGCTCAGTGGGTTAAAGCCTCTGCCTTCGGCTCAGATCATGATCCCAGGGTCCTGGGATCAAGCCCTGCACTGGGCTCTCTGCTTAGCGGGGAGCCTGCTTCCCCCTGACTCTCTCTGCCTGCCTCTCTGCCTACTTGTCTCTGTCAAATAAATAAATAAAATAAGAAAGAAAGAAAGAAAGGAAGAAAGGAAGGAAGGAAGGAAGGAAGGAAGGAAGGAAGGAAGGAAGGAAGGAAGAAAGAAAGAAAGAAAGAAAGAAAGAAAGAAAGAAAGAAAGAAAGATGGTCTTGTTCACATGAGGAGGAGGCCATGATCAAGCACACCCGGGTGGCGGGGTCCCCCAGCATTCGGTCCCAGCCATGTCCTCACTGGGAGCCAGGCCCCAACACCAACTCCTGCCTCCTTGGTACAGTGAAGTGCTCATTCTCTAGGCTCAAGGGGGCACAAGGCCCTGGACAAAAGGATAGAAGTAGGGAGAGAGCTGCCAAGAGCTGACTCCCTGCCCCCGGGCTTGAAGGAATGCTATCAGACGATTTGAAAAGGACATGCCCACCGAATATTTCGGTCCTGGCAGCCGATGGCCGTGTACTTCCAGCTGGGCTCCACATCCATGTCATAGAGGGTCGTCTTCCGTACCACGTGGTGTGTCCGTGTAAACTGGACTCCGTCTCCAGACTGCAGGGGTAGAGCGCATGGCCCCACCAGGCCCAGAAAGCCCCGCTTTTACCTCCCTTCACCTCTTACAACCTCAGCTGGGGGCAGGGTAGGAGCCCCCCACCCCCACCCCAGTCCAGGAAGCCCCAGACCCTCACCTTCTGTGCTGTGCGGAAGTAAATGCTCTTGTCTGCTCCACAGCTGATCATGCGGACTTGCCCGTCGCTGGCTACGGAAGATGGGAGCCTTGCTATTCCCACTGCTCTCACCACAAGGGGCCAGCCCTTCCTCTACTGGCCCACTACCAAGCTCTCTACACGACCCAGACGACCGATTAAATCAGGATCCTTCCCTCCAAACCTAAGTTTTCCGTACTCTCCATCTCCAGCCAACTGGTTGGCTCAGGGTCCCCTACACATAGAGTCTACACTCCATCTGCCTTCCAGTGAGGCCCCAAGCCTCCCAGCAGCTGTCCAACATGCCCCTGTGAGGGGCACACCCCTCTCACCGAGCCGGGAGGCTGGTGGCAGTCGGAGTGGGGGTGGAGAATGTTGGTGGTAGGTGGTTAAGATGTGTCCCAACTGTCCTGCCCCCACCTGCAAACTTGACAGCGGTGATGGAGGAGGAGTGCTCGTCCAACGTCTGCTGCAGGCTATACTCGCGGCCAGCATCTAGGACGTGGATGAGCCGGTCCCGGCTCGCTGATGCCAGCAGCTTCAGACCTGGGGTTCAAAGAACTCCATCAGCCCGTGCGTGCCCACAGCAGGCCCCTATCTGGGCCCAGCGGAAGGCCCGCAGGAACCGAGCCCCGTAACCCTAAGTCAGTGAACCACGCGGAGCAGGAATGGAGCTCTATACCCGTGTCCGGCTTAGAGTACTCCAGGCAGAGGATCTCTGAGTCATGGGCCTCCACCTTCAGCATCTCGCTCAGGGACTGCAGCTCATGCACCCTGCAAAGAGGAGAGGGAGGAGGTCACTGCCAGACTACAGGAGGAAAGACTCACCCTCCATTCTCTGCTATATCTTCCCCCCAGGGCCTGTTTCTAAAATCAAATTTTTATTTATTTTTGAACTTTGAGGCTTAGAGAAAAGTGGCAATGAGTACAGCGATTTCCCGTGTTAACGACAAATCGAATACCAGAACCGGGAAATCTACATTGGTACAATACTGCTAATTCAAGATTTTAGTTTCATTTCACCAGCTTTCCCACAATATCTTTTTTTCTGGATCCAGGATCCTCGCAAGAGTCCAAATTGTACTTAGTTGTTACTTCTCCTTAGTCTCCTGTAGTCGGTGACAGTACTTCAGTCTTTCCTTATCTTTCATGACCCTGATGCCTTTACTCCCCTGTACTCTTTAGAAGAGTACTCATTACTCTTGTCCTCTTTGCCTCAATTTGAGTCTGTGGGCTGTTTTCCCACAATCGGACTGAATTTATGCATTTTTGGCCAGAAGACCACCGAAACCACTCTCTGTAGCTTCTTAGTGCATCCTATAACAGGCTTTGTGATGCTGTTATGAGGATGGTAAGCTTAATCACTTGAAGGATGGTTTCTGCTGGGTTTCCTCCTTGTCAATTTACTACCTTTCCCCTTGTATATAGACACCTTGTTCCCCAATCTTTTTGCACACATTTTTCTCAAGCTCTGTCCTTTGGGACCTACCCCGCCACACCAAAGCCTGCACTGCAGGAGGCTATTGGTACCACTCCCAGCCTGGCATTACCTAAGCGTGCCTACACGGTCCCCAGAGGCTAGATGCTGTCCATTGGGGCTGATACACACAGAGCGGATGCCCACACGGGGGTCCATCAGTGACCCATCAGCCTTGTCTCCTCCGGGCAGCTCCGTGTCCAGCAGGGCCTGAGTGTTCCCATCCACATAGATGATCTTAATGAGGTCCTAGTGGAGCAGGTCAGGAGGAGAGGTGGGTAAGGCAGGCCTGACCCCATACAGCTGCAAGGGATGAATGCTGGACAAGATAAACCCCTGGCTCAAGGAGCCCAGCCGAATCTAAGCTGGAAGATCCAAATCTGGGGACCCAGATCCTGAGAGGGAGGTGTGAAGGCTGTGGGGGGGCACTGAGCAGGGAGCGGGTGCCCTATGGCCTCGGGGCTCACATTGCTGAGGATGTTTCTGTGCAGAGTGGACCCATGCACCCCGGAGCTCTCTGTGTTCCACAGCCGGATGGTATTGTCCGAGGAGCAGGTGATAAAGGAACTTGGGGGCAGGCAGGCCTGGTTACTGTCCTTCACTTCAGGGTAGACCTGAGAGGCAGAGGGAACAGAGTCAGATCTCCAGTTAGGGGGCAGTCCTTTCCCTGCCTGAGGAGATGGACGGGAATGCGATTTAAAGACAGAACGTTGGAAGAACTTAGCGCCATGTTTGTCACATAGGAAGCAAGCTGTCGCTACTGGATACTCTCTGTAATGGCTAAGAGCAAACACCTTAGCGAGCTCCTACTACGTTCCAGGCCCTCTTCCATGTCTCCCATTTATATCGTTTCATTTAGTTCTCAGGACAAGATTAAACAGGTGCCTCGATTTACAGCTCAGGAAACTGCGGTTCAGCCAAGTTCAGTAACTTGTCCAAGATCACCCAGCGCAGGATGAAGCAAAGCTAAGGTCAGACAAGGGTACAAGGGAAGAAGCCCGAGCTTTAGAAGCACTAAAATTTAAGCTCAGTCCTTGGGACCCATCTGAAGATATGGGGATACACAGGGATGTTGCCAGAGAAACAAGGAGGCAGCAGGAGTATAACTTTATACTCAGGGATTCCCACTTCCCACCTCACAATGGTATCCCAGCAAACATGGTCCATCCCAGGCCAGCCCAGCCCACATACCTCCACACTCCAGACGCAGGAGGAATGATACAGAGCCGAGTACACCTTGCCTACTTTCTTGGGGTCCCTCACATCCCAAACATAAATGCTGTGGTCGTTGTATACACAAGACAGCCACTGATTCGTAGGATCAAAGGTCAAAGCAATGGTGTCTGGATACTTGGCATTGGCCACTCCAGAGAAGAGGCGACTGTGGGGAAGAGGACAGGGCAAAGAGTGAGTGGGGAGCTGATGAAATGAAGGACTGGAAAGAATGAAAACCAAAGCCAAACCACAAAGGAAGTAGCAGAGTGAGCCTCTTCAGACCTGCAGGGGGGAGCTGCCTGAGAAAGGAAAAAGCAGCGCCTCATAGTTGTCAGTGGGGAGCTGACCTGGCACACGCTGTTGGACCATCGAGTTCTCTTAAGGAACACAACCCATGTCACGGAACACCACAGTCTGACAAGGGAACTCCGTGGCCGTGACGGAGTGGAACAAAACAAGACCCCTCATAACCGTGTCCGAGAACACAGATAAACACACAGCACAGCACAAACCACAAACATGACCAAACGTTCCCGGTCCTGTCTGTGGTGACTGGCTACTGCTTCTTCATCCATTACAGCTTTTGCCCCATACCTTCCCTTCCACCTTTGAGATTAAAATTATAAAGATGCCCAACTGTGCAACTGCCCCCACTTTCTGACAGCATCTAACCAGAGCAAACCTTCAATCCCTTGAACCATCCCTAAAATCCTCCACTACAAGCCCAAATCTTAAAGCCCCGCCTAAACCCCCCTTACTGAGACACTCCCCACTTTCCTAAGGTGTATGGTCTTCTCTGTGGCCACCATTATCAGGAAACCCAAATCTGTGGGACTGCAGAGGTGTTCCTGGCAATCACTGGGGCAGACACACTCTTCATACCACACAGCCAGGGAAGGCTGGGCCCAGAGGGAGGCTCTGAGCGGAGGCAGCCCCCGCACCCTCGGTAGCTCACCTGGCCTCAGTGACGCTGGCAATGTCGGTCCCCAGGGCGTGGGGCCGGGGCAGCGTGCTGAGGAAGTGCAGGTTAGAGGGGTTGAACAGGCGCACGGTGCCATCGGCACAGCCACAGAAGATGTAGTCTTGGCTCACAGAGATGCAATGGGCCACAGTGGTCTGCAGGCGGAGGGGCTCGGGTCAGCAAGGGTCCCCCGCCCAACCCCTCCACCATAGTCGCCTGCCGAAAAGAAAGCAGCTAAGGCAGAGGCTGCTCTGGCCTGAGCCCCTCAGCTGCTGGCTAGAGATGCCCCTCCCTCCAGCAGCAGGTGGCCAGCAGGCCCACAGCCACGTGCAGTTGGGGGATGGGAGCCAGGGACCCTTCTAAGGCCCAAGAGGTTTCAGCCAAGAGGACAAAGTAAGGAAAAGCCCAGCAGAGGGAAAAGAAACAGCATGAGAAAGACAGGAGGGTCTAGGCCCCACTTACTGTGAAGCTGTCTGTATTCTGAGCAGAAGAGGAAAGCAGGGGAAAGAAAGGCAGGAAGAAAAAGCAGAGAGGAGGGAGTTATACAGATCTTCGTGGGCTGGAACTAGGCCATGCTGGGGCTCCCCCAAGCTCCTCTCTCCTGTGGTCCCCTCCTACACGCCTGAGGGCCTGAGCCCTTGCTTACGGAGCCAGAGGCATCCGATCTCCCCTGACCTGACCCCCGGGCGGCCAGCCCTGACCCATGGACCCATGGTCGGAGGTGCTTACTCTCAGCTCCACCCACTTATCCAAAAGCCTCCTGTCGCTGAACTCGCACAGCAACCCTGAGGACGTGATGCAGAAGGTGCTGTCAGCCTTCTTCCCTCGGCCACAGGCCACATCGGTGAACAGGTTGTTGCGCAGCTCCCCCAGCAGCCCTGAGCGACCCAGCAGAGGCACAGTGGCATTCACCTGTGGAGACACAGCACTCTTGCCGCCCATCCACCCTGGAGCCTGTCCCGACACATGAGGCCCTGAGGGGAGGTAGGAAAAGGAGCAAGCCCCCCCCCACCGGCTTGCTCTTTGAGACGCTCCCTCAGCCCAGATAGCATCTGGCTCACCCAGAACTTCTGTACGGCTGCTGAGTGAGTGGAGGGGGGCCCATGTGGAACAGGGTCTCCTGGGGAGGGCCGAGCAGGCTCTGGCCCTGGGGCTACTTCTGGCCGCATCGGCTCACCTTTGAGGTCTTACTGTCATCGAGGTACCAGAATTTGATGTGCCGGTTGCCTGCAGTGACGAAGTAGCTGCAATCTTCCGAGAAGGACACTGCTGTCACCCGACTGGACACCTTGTTGGAGGCCACCACAATGTTTTTCTGGAGGGAAAGCCAGAGGAAGAATCTAAATTCTGCCCCTTGGGGCTAAGGAGGAGGTTCAGAGGACAGCGGAAGGGTTGGATAGGCTGTGTACTTTTAAAAATGTTCCTTTCCAAGATTTTTTGGTCAGAAAAAGAAGGGAGAGAGAATTTCTTTCCTTGGGAGGCCCCCCCCAGAGACATAAAACTAGCCCCTTTTTACCAGCACACTTGGCTACACAGTTGCTTTTCTGTGCTTCAGGCTCTTTTCTAGAACAAGACTGAGATCAGCGGGGGGGGGGGGGGGGGGGCTCCCATCAGCTGTGTCCTGGCTCCCCAACTGGCCCGTGACCGCCCACCATGAGACTGTCAGGCCAGCCCAGCCAGTCCACTCACCTTCCAGGCCCAGACGTTGACAATCATGTCATGCTGGTAGCCCACGGAGACGATGTACTTGGCGCTGGGGGAGAAGGCCACACAAGCCACCCCGTACTTATGCTCCTGCAACTCCGCCACCTGGCTCTGCTCGGCCACGTCCCAGACACGTACGGCAGGCATGTGCCCACTCTGCAGGGCAACAAGAACCGGAAGTGAGGGCCGAGGCATGCAGCTTCCCTGAGCCTTTCAGAGTGGGGGCCCCTGCCTCCCCAACAACTACGTACAATGTCTCTAATGACCCTTGGCCGAGAGTCAGGAGCAGAGTGCTGTATGGGGCCAAGGGTAAAAACCAAAACAAAAAAACATGATCTCTATCTCAGGACCATAATGATTATCCAGGAGAAGACGACCCCAGATTTTGTTCCACATCTCTGTATCCGTGTGTGCACCTGTGTGTTTGCTCGAAATTCCTCGAGTGATTCTGATGGGCCTGCAGGGTCGAGAACTGCTCCCACTCAGGCCTATTGGGGTCCCCAGGGGGCCTCCGGGCAAACCTGAGAAAGAGGCATTCCCCATGTGCCCAGCAGGGGGCCTCCGGGGACCAGGAACATTTTATTAAGACTGTGGATTTAAAGCCTGCTTCCCAAATGGGCAGAATCAACCAGTGGGAACTTGTAAGAAATGCAAATTTTGGGGTCCCATCTCAGACCTATAGAATCAGAAATCCTAGGAGGCCTGGCCATGTGCGCTTCACCACGCAATCCAGGCAATTCTAGAGCTCACTAAAGCTTAAGAACTATTGTTTTCTCAGGTAGAGCAAAAACTAGGCTTTAGCATCTATTCAGGAAGCCAGAGAGGCAGCAGCCCTCACCAGGCCTAGAACTGGAGCCCTCTGCTGAGGCTAGGCCAGTCCCCCCACCCCCAGAGGACTGCAGCCCCCTTCTCTCACTCACCTCTCCGGTGACCAAGTACTTGCCATCGGGAGAGAAGGCGAGCGCGGTGATGGTTTTCCTGCAGGGCAAAAGGGGGCCTCAGAGGGGCACTGACTGCCTGGCCTAAGCCCAGCTCCCACAGAGTCCCCTCAAAAGGCAAGACCAGCAGACGCCAAACTCCGTGCGTCATTTTGCTCTCTGGGCCTGGGGCCCGAGCAGGCCCCACACCGCAGAGCCACAACGCCCCAGGCAGTGCCTTTCTCACAGCTCCCCGGAAAAGGAGGTCCTCCCCGAGGCACAGACCCATTTACCTGGAACTGTTGAGGATGTGGTGCTGTTTGTGTTTCCGGGGATTGAATAGCACGACCACACACCTGGGGAGATGAGTGAGACGAGAGACTTAGCCCCAGACCACAGCTACCCCAGGAGCATCCAGGCCACCTGGAAATTCCGGTCACTCAGCACTGAGAGCTGCGTAGAGAGAGTGCAGAGGGACCCTCTGCTTGCCACCGAGGGCAACTGACAGCTTTTTGGCAACCCACTTTTCTGACTTCCCTTTCCCACCCACCAGGACCTATCTCTGCAGCCCCGTGAGCACGAAGGCTCCCTGCAAGGCTATCCTGCCAGGTCCCTAAGCACCAGCAGCATCTCTGGTCATACCCACAAAGGGCAGCGAGGGCTCAGGCCTCCCCACAGCCCTTGCCCAGAGCCCAGGAAAAGGTGCAGGAAGGAAGAGTCCATGTGATTTGATAAAGGTTGGCCACAGGTATGCAGCCCAATTCACAGGCTTGGAGCCACATGTCTGACAAGTGTTTGTGCTCCAAGGAGGGGTGAGGCCTCTCCTGGGTGTGCCCACGTGTGTACCTGGCAGGAGCCCACCCCACACCCTCTGTGCCTCAGATGAGGCAGGGGGTGGGAGGCAGGAGGCTAAAGGTTCAGGGATGCTCAGTGAGACTAGAATCTCAGTGAGACTCAGGCAGAGAGAGCCCAAGAGGGCCTGGGGAGGCCTGTTCAGTGTCTTGGAACTCCTGGGCCCTGCCCTGAGAATCCCTGGCCCCAGCAAGCCCAAGAAGGGTCCTTCAGACTGCCAGAAGACAATCAGAGGAGAGAAGGGTGGGAGGACCCTCTCCGACCAGGCAGCATGGGTTGACAGGATCAGGCTCAAACCGACTTTCCAGAGGCAGTTACAGGAGGAGGCCAGGCAGTAGGAATCAAGGCAGGAAGCCCAAAGCTGTGGCTGGGCAGTGTTCTCCCATTGGCTCAGTGGCTATCAGCAGGCCTGGGCCCATCGCCCCTTCTGCCTCATTTCATTAGTACTGTAGGTAGCTGACAGGAGCAAGCGTGGGGCCTGCTACGCCAGGTCAGGGGATGGGCACAGAATGAGCAGAGAGTGGCATCCCCAGACCAGCCTTGTTTAATGGGAAGCCCAGTGCCTGCTAGAGCTTGAAGCAAAGGCAAGTACAGCTGCTGATGAGCGCTTAGCTCCACGGAACATTTTGATACGCACATTCCACAGGTATCTCTGGGGACCCAGGCATCTCTGAGGCACACTAGGTATGCCCACAACTGCCAGGCTGAGCAACAAACAGCCTTGGAATTCCTGAGTCACATCTCCTCCTCTAAGCCCTCCCCAGATCTGCCCTCAGTTTCCTCTCTCCTTCACTCTCCGTCTGCTCATCTTTCCTTGTTCCCCTTCCTCATCTCCCTTCTCACACCAACTTCTAGTCTCCTGCTTCCCTTACACATATGACAAAAGTTAGATGGCCTTGGGAACCCCGTGCCCCATCATTCTCCTTCCCTGTTCCCAAACACCACACACGCACACATACACACACCCCCATGCACGCTTCCCCAGTTTCTGTTAGGGGCAGTCCGGGGTACAGGGAGCCTAATTCCTCCAAACAGACAGACTCAAAGAACCTTAGAGCTGGAAGGAAGGATGGAAGGAATTAAATGCAGTGTGCTAGGTGACTTTAAAATCACTGAGTCCAACCCTCCAGAACTTTGAGATGAGGAGGCCTAGGCTCAGAAAGGTCCCAGAAAGAATACAGCCAGGACTCCCAGGCCTCCTGCTTCCAGTGTACTTTACATCAAACACATATCCATGTCTGATCTGATCATAACACTCCTGGAAGATGAGCCCTGGGGCTTCTAAAACCAAACTCCTTCAAGTACCCATGAAGGCTCTGGGTTGTATGACCCCAACCCACCCTCCAGCTTCACCCTGAACCATGCTCCAACGTCATTCTTTCACTCTTTTTAATCTCCCTTGCTCCTTTGCAGAACTATTTCCCTTATCTAGAACATTCTTCTCTCCCTTTTCCAACTAGTTCATCTTTAGTCCCCTTTCAGATCTCAGCTCAAATGGTCTCAGTAGATGCTCTCATAGCAAGCATGGCATATCAATCTTGTAACATTTATCAGAGCTGTAATTTCCATTATTTTTGAAGGCCTTCCCACCAAACTGTGCCTTTCACGAGAACCGTCTCCTGGGCCCAGCAGAGGCTGGCCCACTGCAGTTGTTCAAGAAGGATGTGAATGGGATAGTGCCTCCCTTAGTCCACTAGCTTGGTCCTGTGCGGCATCAGTAGGCCCAGCCCTCCCTGCTCCACGCCCCACCTGTCTTCTACGGACGGAGGGACTGAGGACATCTGGATTCTCAGAGGTAGAGTTGGGGCGGTCAGGAGGCTGTGGGCTTTGGAGGCAGAGACCAGGGTCTGAGCCCTTGTTCCCCACGAACAACTCTACGACCCTGATAAGGTACAAGCATATCAACTTCTCTGTAATAAAGGATGGACACTCAGATCTAGCTCACAGGGCTTCTATGAAGATTAAATGATTTTTTTCTGACAGATAGTAGGAGCCAAACAAATGGCAATTCTTAAATTACTACTCTTTAAGCACGGAAAGGAAGCTGCAAGGGGGCTCCTGGCGGTGGGCAACGAGGTGTTAAGGGACTATGTCAGGTTCTTCCTCTGAAAGAATGGAGGGAAGTCCTGTTAGGATCTCAGCAATGGTAAAAACTTCAAAGGAGGCTTTATTTTTTTGTTCTCGGAAGGCAGCCAGGAAAGGAGAGTTTGATTAAGCTTGGGGAAAGAAAATAGCCACATCTCCATTCACTGAAGGCATGACAAGATTGGAAGGTGGCAAGAAAGGGATGGGGGAAATGCGGAGAGAGAAGCCCCCTCAAATGTCTAGAACAGCAGTGCAGAGGCATGGAAGGAAACAAAAGTGCCATCTCCTGGCTAAGTTAGAAAGAACCACACAAGAGTTTCAGTGCACCGTGAACATGAAGGCTTCCAGTTCCTTCAGTAAGACGTCCTCAGCTCTGCACGCAGTGGGGTTCAGTAACAAGAGTTACCAAAGTAAGCACTTTCTAGGTAGCAGGCACTCTGCTAAGCAGCCTTGATGTCTGGTTTTAGCTAATCCTTACAGCAACCTTGTGACTCTTAGTACAATTATCCCCACTTCAGAGACGGAGAACCAAGATCATAGAACGAAGAACCAAGAGCAGCAAGGTAACTGGGTCAAAGCTACTCAGCTAAAGCCACAGAGAGAGTCAGGATTCCAGAAACAGTGCTCTCAGGGATCTGGAGTGGAGTGAATTGAGGAAAGTGAAGTTGGAGATGAGAGACATGAAATGCAGCTGACCTAACGTGTGCAGGGTGCCTGGCTGGGGAGCCTTTGAGAAGAAGGGAAAGCTGACTGGAGCACTTTGAGGGGAAAAGGATTTGGGCCACAAGATTTTTGGAAATCAGGACAGGGCAGATGAAAACTATAGCAGTTACAGTTACGAGTTCATAAATTTAGATACTTAGATTTTAATACTTTAGTCAGGGGCACCTGGGTGGCTCAGTGGGTTAAAGCCTCTGCCTTCTGCTCGGGTCATAATCCCAAGGTCTTGTGATCGAGCCCCACATCAGGCTCTCTGCTCAGCAGGAAGCCTGCTTCCTCCCCCCACCTGCATCTCTGCTTACTTGTGATCTCTGTCAAATAAATAAATAAAATCTTAAAAAATATATATACTTTAGTCAGTGTGGGGGGAAAAAAATCACACACACACAAACACACACCTGCTTTCCACCATGTTTTCTAATTTTCTTGGTATCTGGGTCGATCTGCTGAGAAGGCCCGTCTCTGCAGGCTCATCTCTCCAGCAGTGACTTCCAGCGTGAGCGGTTACAGGTTACCCGGCTTTCTCATCAGCTCCACAAAAACCATGGCAAAGGGCTTCGGCTGAGAGCTGCTCTGACTCAACCTGACCCCACACATATTCCAGTCGGCCGCACTCCAAATCCAGGAAAAGTAGGTGATGAGGAGACTCTATGATATGCTTGTGAGTTTTCCTTTAAGCCCGTCATCCCAAAGCAGCATTGTGACTTTCCAAGGACGGTGCATCAGGCTGCTTAAAACACTGTCCAGGGACACCTGGGTGGCTCAGTGGGTTAGGCCTCTGCTCATGATCCTGGGGTCCTGGGATTGAGCCCTGTGTTGGGCTCTCTGCTCTGCAGGGAGCCTGCTTCCCCTCCCCCTCTGCCTGCCTCCCTGCCTACTTGTGATCTCTCTCTCTGTCAAATAAATAAATAAAATCTTTAAAAAACAAAAAAACAAACACTGTCCAAATCACCCCATACTCACTCTGAGTCTTGCTAGACCACAGCACCTTGTTTCCTCCTCCTGATAAGTACAGCTCCATGGGGGAAGGAGGAAGGAGAGCAGTGTGTGTATATAAAAATACAGCACAGATAGAGAGGGAGATGACCAGCTGTGAGGCAACCCTTCCCTTCTCCCACACTGTGCCCCCCCACCCCCCAGCATAGCCTGGAAAGTTCTCAGGCATGGCATAGAGGAGTTACACAAAGAGAAATGTGCAAAGGAGAGGAACACACAGAGATAGACCCCTAAGCTGAAATTTTTACTTTTAATTATTCAGATCTGGAAACCTCCCAATAGAGAGGAAGAGGAAGAAAGAGACCAACCCCTGGTCACAGCTCCACTGGGGAGAGTAGTGCAGGTGCCAAAGGGAGGGTAGAACTTGGCACAGATATCCAAGGTTCCCACTGTGCCCCGCTGGCTGAGGTCCTCGCAAGAGAAGAGAGCTCAACAACACTGATGTGAGAGCCACATCCGTCTTCTGTGACCCTGAGCAAGCTCCCCAGTCTACAGGGAGTGGAGGGTGGGGTGCAGCCTGCATCAGCCTTTGGCCCTCCGCCTTGGCCTCCCGGGCCCTTGACCTCGCCCAGGACAGCAGGCAGGCATCTGCACGTGTGCCCTTACAGCACTGCTGGCCGCAAACCACCACAATGGCTAGGCTGGTCGAAACGGCTGAGTCCCATAATTCAGAACCCCAGGCTGTGGGTGCAGGGAGACAGTGAGGTCTCTGTCCCCCGGGGCCTCGGCCTGGGAGTCACGTGGTGGAACACCAGCACCAGGTGGTGGGCCCACTGCCCAGGAGCTCCTCTGAACCAGGAAGGGCCAAGCCCTCAACACGCCCCTTCCCCGGACAGGTCCAGGCTTGCCGCCATCACCAAGAGCCTGGCATTCTCACAGGATCTGCCTCCTACCACTCTCCATCCCCCAGAAGGCAGAAACAAAAGAAGCGTGGGATGAGCAATGACACAGCAGCACAAACAGGGAGCAGGACACAGAAGTTTCAAGCGGAGACCCTGTGCCTTAGCCGTTCTCCTTTCAGACCAGGTGAAAACAGAAGGTGACTCACACGGGACAAGCGGTCCTTCAAGCCTTGCTCACATGTCACCCTCCAGCACGATTTGACATTACAACCCCATGCCCTACCCCCATTCCCTATTCCCTTTCACTGTTTATTGCTTATACTTTTCCTAAAGCACACATTTTATATTCTGTGAAGTTCACTTTGGGGGAGGGAGGAGATCTGCCAGCCCTGTGCAGGTGGTACTTGTATCCGTTTTGTTTACATCTCCAGGGCCTAGAAGAGAGGCCCTCACTCAATAAATATCTGTGATGGAGGGAATAATTGACTAAGTCACTAACCACCAGATCTCAAAGCCAAGGACCCCCTGATGAGCAGAACTGAGAACTAGGGCCCTAGGGCAGGCATGTGTTCTCCCCTACCTCAGGCTTTTCAGACTCATGGTCACCTGAGGGCAATGTGATGATGGAAGGAACAAGAAAACTGGGGCAAGGCAGACCTGTGTGCTAGCATACTGTGTGATCTTGGGCGCATTCCTTAACTTCTCTGCATCTCAGTTGTAAAACTGTAAAACAGGAAGAGTAATGTCTACCTCACAGAACTGTGGCAGGGACTGAAGAAGACAGTGTGCACAGTGACCAGTACAGTGCTCCTGGCCATTTTCTTGAAGGGGACTCTGGCCCACCACTAACAAGGACAGCGAAATCCGGGGGATCAGCAGTTAACTACGGGAGCCCCCACTGTGGCATCCCAGACACGACTTGTTGGACACTAATGACTCATCAGGATCCTCACCCAGGTGTGGAATTATAAACCATCCCTCTGGATTCACTCCCAAAAGGGAACCATGTAGCTTTAATTATTCTAAGAGACAATGAGTCTAAGATGTTTCCGAAGGCATCCTTGTCTGCCGTCCTCTTTAAATGCCTGCCATCTGGGACCTTCCAAATAAGTGATCCTTTGAGGCCAGGTCACGGGCCCTACTGGCATCTCTGTTTCTGGGGCATTTTATGAGTCCCTCTTCAAAAACAGGAGAGAATGGGGCACCTGGGTGGCTCTGATGGTTAAGCATCTGCCTTTGACTTGGGTCATGATCCTGGGGTCCTAAGATGGAGGCCTGCATCGGGATCCTGGTGGCAGGAAGCCTGCTTTCTCTCTCCCACTCCCCCTGCTTATGTTCCCTTTCTCGCTCCCTTTCTCGTTCCCTTTCTCGCTGTCTCTGTCAAATAAATAAAATCTTAAAACAAATAAACAAACAAAAAACAGGAGAGAAGACAGAGTACCATGGGTATCAGTGGAGAGCTGGGCAGCACTTCTCTCTGCCCAGAGGACTCTAAGCACGGTCCCTTCTGGAACAAGATGGGAATCTCTGTGGACTCTAAGACTTACAGGCCCCGCCAAAATGCAATGTCTGGGCCCCCGTCCTCCCACGCATTATACTGTAGCCACCACGGCCACCATTCAGCCCCTCAAACAGATACCCAGTTCTTCTTTTCCCTGGCACTTTGGTCCCTGTGGCTTCTGCCACGCGGACCACTGGGAAGTCAGATCCTCACAAGTTTGTTCCTCCTGGTCATTCACACGTTAGCTGAACGTGACCTCCCCCTGAGTCTTAAACACCCACTCCTAAAGCAGCCCCCTCCCCAACCCCAGCCTCTCCAACTGGCCACTTACCCTCCTCTCCGTCACTTGGTTTTACTTTCTCAGAACACTTCCCATCTCTGATGTCATCTTGCTCATTTATGGCCTTACATGCTTATGGCATGCCTGCCCTTCCTGAATCTAAACCCCACAAAGCACAGCCATGCTTCCTGCCCTGCTGCCGTACACCCTGTGCCAGGAACAGTGCCTGGCCCAGAGCAGCTTTCGACAATAGCTGCTGACCAAAAATGAATGAAGGCATCTAGGACCAAGCCACCTGAGGAAGAGCTAAGGCGACTCAGGGTCAGATGTGAGGCCCACAGAGTGACCAGAAGACAGACCCCAAGGGGACCAAGGCTTGTGAGAACCCCTTCACACGACTCCCATCCACCAGGGCACGAAGCCCAGGTGTCCTCTCTCAGGCCCACCCAGTGTCTCCACAGTCCCATGCACTCCCTGGCAAACCGCCACACAGGGCTTGCCCATAGATAGAAGCTAATTCCATGCGCCCTTAGCTCAGATGTCATTAGAACACTGTTCAGGTCGAGAGACTGTGGTTTCATACTGATGAAGTCCCAGAACCTAAGTCAGGTTCGGTGGGGTGAGGAGGTTCGGAGCCGACGACTAAAGAAAGAATTCTTAAGACATCGTTGGTGCAAAAGGTGATTTATTAAAGCACGGGGACAGGGCCCGTGGGCAGGCAGAGATGCGGCTGCCCCGGGTTGTGAGGAGTGGCTGGTTATATACACAGGAGTTGGGTAGGTGAGGACAAAGGGGTGTTCAGAAGGGCTACTGGGGCAAAGAATACTATCAGGATATTGAAGGCTTAGTTGCTATCAAGTAAAGACAATTGAGAGTCGGGGCGCCTGGGTGGCTCAGAGGGTTAAGCCTCTGCCTTCGGCTCAGGTCATGATCTCAGGGTCCTGGGATCGAGTCCCGCATCGGGCTCTCTGCTCAGCAGGGAGACTGCTTCTTCCTCTCTCTCTCTCTGCCTGCCTCTCTGCCTACTTGTGATCTGTCTGTCAAATAAATAAATAAAATCTTTAAAAAAAAAAAAAAAGACAATTGAGAGTCTCCTGGTGGAATGTTACATTCCTGCTATCAAGCATCCTTGTTAATGAGATTTAGGTTTAGAAGAAATTTAACTTTATTTACTTTTCCTTCTACTTCCACCTCCTTCGGTTTTTTATGGAGGGGAGGGTGACATTAGGGCTTGAGGAACTGAGTTCTGTGTCTTTGGAAATTGGGCTATTGATAAGGCAACTTCTTTGTTGTAAT